>NC_092632.1:74518245-74830745 GCF_039555335.1 Amphiura filiformis | reverse complement strand
CATTTTGAACTCGACTTCAGAAGTCGACTTCAAATGATGACCATGAGCAACATTTGTTGATTTTCAAAGTCAACTTCAAACTCGACTTTTGCAGTGTAAACGAACACACAATTAGAAGTCGACTTCATAATAGTAATTTGAAGCATGAGCAAGTGATGGCATAAAATTCAAATTCACAATTTGTTTTGAAGTCGACTACCCTGTAAACACCCTGTCAAGAAATAATTTATGCTAATCCTTAGTCGCAATCTGAATTCTCTCTGTGTAAACGGGGTCAAAGTCTTAATTCTTTAGTTAAATCAAATGGCATTTTGCAATATGTGGGGAAATGGGACAATTTTTTTCTCACAATTTCAGTCACAAAATTCAAAGACACACATTCAGAATTTGGAGTATAAGCTATAATTATAAATTTAATACTTTTTGTTAATTTGATAATGAACAAAAAAGGAGTTACTTGGCACCCCCGGGGATTCGAACCTTAGACCCCTCGGGTGCCCAGCACAAGATCGCCGACTTGTAGTCACCATGGCCACAGGGGTTTCGCTGACCTGGCCAGCGATTTACTGGTATATTTGACTTTAGAAAATATTTAGGCTTGATTGTCGCAGTATACAAAAAGTACCTTTAAACCCATGTTTTTGGCTCTTATTGGGTTATTCCAGAAAATCAGTGCACACCCCCTGAGCAAATTTTTAATTAAAAAAATGTCTGAATTTCTAGGTTTTGTTTCATGAAAATGGCTAGAATTCCAGTAGCTGATGTTACTGGAAAAGCTTGGAAATGCAATAAAATGTATAAAAAATCATGGAATTGTCAAAAATGAATCCCTCAAATTTAGGATTTTTGATTGTAAACTATATTTTGCTGGATTTTTTTGTATGTATGTAGACGCATTGAAATTCTGGATTTCCAGCAATCAACTGGTCAAAAATACCGGAAATCTGAACTCCTCAATAGGGGTGTGCATCTGTTTTCCGGAATAGCCCATTTCCAAAATAAAAATGAGCCAAATATTAAAATTTGACTTTATTTGACAGTTAGAACTAACAATGAATAAGGATTTAGCTTTGTTTCATATGGCAAAACGGTGTTTTTTAAATCACAAATAAGTAGTTCTGTATTTTCACATAATATTGGATTTATGAACAAACTCAAATTCTATAGCAGATTCAACCCATCTGAAACGTTTTTCAAACAAATTCAGGCAATCTGGAACGTTTTTCAAACAAATTCAGGCTACCAGGCCAGGTGCTCATGCATATCACGCTATGCATGACTGGCAGATGCCATTGACCAGCAGCCTGGATTTGTGGGAAAAATGTCCTATGGTGGGTTGAATCTGCTATACCTGATTGTATTCTGTATTCTCCAGGGGCGTAGCCAGCTTTCTTGGTCGGGGGAATAAAATTTCGAGGGCATAGACGAAGAAAATTACCGGTTTTGTTTTTAGAGAGACTGCACATGTCTTCGGGCTTCCAAGAAAGGCTTTACTGGGATGATGTTCGTGCGTAGCGCGCAAAAAATTTGTATTTTACACTATTTTCGCCCATGATCTGGATGAAATGGCTTAATTGTGACAATTTTGGTATTTTACAATATTTTGGCCCATATGATTGAGGAGGAAATGGGGCTCCTTGCCCCTTTTCTTATCCTTTACCCTCCGGATTTTCTCTTTTATTTTTTGTCAGAGGGGCACTTTTTTCTTTCATTTTTTGTCAGGGGCACTCTGCCCCCCCCCCCCTCCTTGTGTTTACACACAAGAAAATCAATATATTAGAGAAGATGATGGGAAAAGAGTTACTAAAGTGTTGCCATGTTGAAAACTGATTCTGTCACTATATAAAATCAATGTTCAAATAAATGCATTGATAAAACAACTTATATATTAAGTTAGACTTTTCTTTAATTTCATTGGGTCTTGTCTATATGTTACACGAATGAAAGATAGACGGTCTGATTCTATCAAGCATAATAATACCTCAACAATCACTGTCGATTTATTATAGGGCCTAAAATATATTGTGTAATCTATGTATACTTTTAAATGGTAAATATGTTGACAAAATGTGTTTTTTAAATCAAAGTATTATAACACCGGAATAATTTCATGATGGAAACAAAATGGCACCTATGCTGTGAAGAACTGACCTATGTCAATTCAAGTCATAGACTTGATATCACTTGTGCCAGCATGACTTTGTGTGACTTTAGTGACAGGCATTTCCCAGATAGCCTAGCAGAGGATGATTTAAGTACTACCCAACACCCCACTGGGTTAACCATGCACCTAGCATAGCAGTGTGAGGAAACATGACACCACTGCTCAGCTACTGCATAGAAGTGTGTGGTTAAATTTGAATTTGGACGGTTATGTCAACAATAAAAACACCAGTTTTATGCCAGTTGATTTTGTATTTTATGTTATCTACAGAAGGTGTGAATTATCCTTTCTGGACACATCACTTTTAATCTGAAATTGACCAAGTAATAATGACACACACACAATTTTAAAACAACATCTTTTGCACAGAGTTCAATGGGATTTGAAAAGTAAAGTGGCAGTTGATACTGGTGATAAACACTAAATTATAGTGCATGATGAGAAGTCCTTAATTCATCCTCTGATAGCCCAGATAGTAATAGCTAGTACCGTATTCATTCCAATAAGCGCCCATGCCCCAATAAGCGCCCACCCAGGGTATTTTCAGTTTGCTAAAGGGTACCATCAATGTTGAAGTGACGGATAGACGTCAATACAGTGAAATAGCTGGATGACTAGAAGTCCTGTGTAAACTTCCAATACATTTTTTACATCAGAAAAGCTACTAGAACGTCTCAGGACCCATTTATAACATACATAAATTTGTCTCTAATAAAGGTCCCTAACAAAAAAAATTAGGTAAACCAGGTAAAAAATAAGCGCCCACCCAAAATGACTTTGTTAAACGCCCTGGGCGCTTATTAGAATGAATACGGTAATAGAAGTTCCCTCACTTCCCTGATGCAGTTTCAGAATGCTCAGTCATGTTTATTAAGGGATCTGGAATGAGGGTTTTGACAGTATTTTTTGTGGGACATGAGAGGGCATCAGACATATCGAATTGCATTCTGAATACGAAGAATGCCTTTCTGATATCAAATAATTTTAATTGTTCACATTTTTGATATAACAATCCTCGAAGTAAATTTTATAAATCTAATGATATATTCTTAAAGTGTATATCTAGCTTGGAGGAAAAGCCGACGATCAATTGACGATCAGTTTAATGACAAATTATCAAAATTGGTATTTTTCACATTTTTGATATATAACAGTCCTTGAAGTAAATTTTGTAAATCTAATGATATATTCTTAAAGTGTATGTAGCTGGGAGGAAAAGCCGACGATCAATTGAACATTTTGACCTTTCATATTGAAGATATGGATTTTTTTCCCAAAAAGACCTTTGTGTTTTGGAAAAAAAAATTCATATCTTCAATACGAAAGGTAAAAATTTTCAATTGATCGTCGGCTTTTCATCCTACCTACCTACACTTTAAGTATAAATCATCAGATTTATAAAGTTTACTTCGAGTACTGTTAAATATCAAAATGATCAATTTTTAATCATTTGCCATAAAATGTGTATTACATTGCGAATTTCAAAAATCAAAATTATTTGACATCAGAATGACATTCTTCGTATTCAGAATGCAATTCGATATGTCTGATGTGCTCTAATGTCCCACAATAAATTCATACCCCATCCCTTAATATTATATTGAATAATCAAGGTTGTCAAATCAGTTGTGTGACCATTGATTACATAGGCCCTGAATGAATGAATGAATGAATCTTATAATATATAATCAATACTATCACTCTGAGAAGATATCTTACCCTTCCCAGAATCCTTTGCAACAGTGATGTATTACCTCAACAGCTCTCATATTGCATTAAATGACGTTCCTATTACACAGGTTCTTTTCATGACTGGCTATTAATATGGTTCGATAGTCAAAATAATGGACATATTTTGCAAGATCTGGATGTGTTCTGTTAATTGATGTACATTTTGTCACTACCGACCCAGGAAATCAGTACAGAAAATTGAAATGGAAGAAATGCATTGTGGGAAGTGTAATATATCTTCTCTGACTATCACTGTTATGTATGGATTGATTTATTGAAATTGTGCCATGCAGCCTAAACAAGCAGCCCAACAGACATGCACTATGTACAACCCACTGCTTTGGGCCACTTAGCCAAAATGCTTAGGGACTGTGCAATAATTATCTCCAATCCCCCCCTGTAAGAATTGAAAGCAGGAGCGGGAGCAAAAAGCGGGAGCAATGATCAATTTTTGGCAGATCAAAAGGGGGCGAGGGGCCCGGTGAGGGGTATGTATTTTTGATAAGTCAAAAGGGGCAAGAGATTTTTGGCATAGGCCTACATTCATGGGGTACTGATTTAAATAAAACCTATGGGAATGGAGTATGCAAATTTTCCTTTTTGCTATGCTCGCATTATATAGACCATGATCGGCATATTTATTTGGTTCCAAAAAAATTGGCATGTGTAAAGAGGGGTTAGGATTTTTTGGACAAGAGGTGGGGGGACATTTTTTGGTGGGGAGAGTTATATGCAAGGGGGCTTTTTAGCATGGGGAGAGGGCTATAGCATATTTGGCAGGCCATTTTGAAATGTTTTTGCCGGCCTCGTAGGGGAGACAAATAAATGTTGCACAGTCCCTTACAGATCCCCATGCAGCACTGCAGCACAGTACTTTAAGCTAAGGTGCATGTTCATGTATTATCTCCTTAGAATAGTGGTTGTCATTAAACTGATAAGTGCAGGTATTCTGGTTGGTGAGTTTATCTATTTGCATAGGCAAATTTGCTAGCATTTTGCTACATGAAGCAATGATCTACTTGTACTAGAATTTGTGTGAACAAAGTTACAAGATCTGTGAAGTGAAGAAGCAACATGTGGCATGATATATCTCAATAGGTTCTTTGGTGCTATACAGAATCACTGTTTATAGTTGTAGAGGTAAGTGACATATCTATTAAATCTGTAGAAGAAATTAATCTTTTGTTCTCATCTCCTTCATCCTCAATTTATGGGATTTGTGTGTGTGTGGGGGGGTGTGTTTTATATATTTTTATACAGAAAAACTTACTTTTTTAGTTTATTAAACATGTTAAAGAACAATCATGATTTCAAGTTCCAAGTCTTTTGTGGTAGGCCTACTCTTGGGGTTATACCTGGAAAAAAGTAAACTAAGGGACCTTTTACCTTTTTCTCTGACACTGTTGGAAATTTACCGCAAACTACTAAATTTTGTAACAAGGCCTATTTTAAATTGAAGAAAAAAACACCTCCCTCCATCATTTCATGAAAATCCTGTAGACAAGAACCAACATTAAGTTTATGTAGCCTGAAAGCATGAAAAGAAGTATTTTCATAGCGCTATTCTATGTGAATGACTCCTCTGACCTGCATCAGTTCAGTAAACATGCTGTGTATATAGCTTCAAGCACAGAATGCTGAAATAACCTACCTTACAGGTCAGTACTGCAAACCTCACCCAGGCCATGCAGCCACCTTTTGATTCATAGTATTGATATTGTTTGCGAAATTAAATCTTGTTTTGGCTGAAGTTACCAGGTAGATTTTGAAACAATTTATTTCGAATTCTGTAGTAAATTTTCAGTGGCATAAATTCCTTTTTGACATTGGGAAGGGATCATGAAAATGTCTTGAAGAATAGTGAATTCATCACCTTTTTTGGGACAGAATAATTTTTTGGGTGTGAACAATTTTGCCATATTGACGCTTATGATGAAATATGGTGCAAAAGTGGCACTTTTAAGGCTAAAATGACTAAATATGGGTTGGTAAGAAAGCGACATTTTCCCATTCCCAGGAGGCTCCCGGGATCTACACTAGTATAGGCCTATAATTTTTTTCATTTCAGCCACACACCCGTCCCTGGTAGTAATGGTTATAATTTGTTCGCATTCTGTTTAGTGGTGGCACCAGGGGGGCATGGGAGGCAAACTTGCCCACATTGGTCAGAACTCTGATCTTGCATCCCCAGTAAAAAAACCAAATTACAGAATAATTTCCACACTTTTTGCAGCAATTTTGCATAAAATTTGTTGATTTTGCCCCCACTGATTTTGTTATTGTTGTTTGTTTATATACTGTAAATGATAAGTTTGTAAATTTGCAATTGTTTCTTTTTACATTTCCAGGAAGAAAGTATAAAATTAGTTGTGAATCTTTCATAAACAGCACCACCATGGTCTCCTCAGAAGTATTTTGGCTGACTGCTATCACAGTACCGGTACTAAGCTTACTAATCTGGATGAGAGTACGGGGATTAGAATATGTCATCATCAACTACAGATGGGTTTTAGTGTGCTTCTTCCTATTACCGGTATCAATAACATATGATGTGGTTTTCTTTATTCGCAATTGGATCATTTTCAACTTGAATAGTGCTCCCAAAATGCATGACAAGAGAGTGGAAGATATTCAGAAGCAGGTATGTTATATACAGACATTTTTAATAATAGGTCTCTCTCTCTTTTTCTGTCTGCCTGTCTGTCTCTGCATCGTCTGACCATGGGTCAGTTTGGTTTTGGTAGGGGTGTGCCGCTGAGAATTTAAAAGTGGCCCCATTAATATACCAATTTTTCAAGAAATTTGGTCCCATCAATAGAGGCCTATACCAAATTTCAAAATTTTGGCTATTTTCTGAAAACATTTAGAATATTTTGAAAAAAGGACCGATCCATATACCAAAATTGGCCTAGAAAAAGGGGTCATTGATAATACCAAATGGCCGAAAATGCTACCCATTTTTGCGGCACGTCCTGTATGGTCATTTGTACTGAGTACCCCCCAGGTGTGTGTGTCCCTCTTCTTACGAGATTATCTCAATATGCAAGTGTCCGGGGCAAGTGTTACATGTATGATTATACTATCAGATTATAACTGAAACAACATCAAATGTGTAACCTAAGATAAATGATAACCAGCATGTTAATGTTATCTTTAAAACCTATCCAGGTATCCAATTTATACTGTTATATCTTATGGTCTTTCAGAGCATGAGAATGACTGTTCCGTCTGACAGCTCAAAGTAAAAATATAGCCACCCAATCACTTCTTGTCACTTAATACAGCAGGCACGGATGGGGGGGTAAAATTGTACACACTAATAGTGTCAAAATGGTCCACCAAATCGCTTCAATTAGGTCTTCATTTTGCAAAAGTTTCTTACTTCACATACCCTTCAGACACCCCTTGCCTCTTATATTGTATTTAGTGCTGTAATCGATTGTCGTAAGTATCGATAGTCGGAAAATACATAGACTTCCGACATGTCGAAACACGCAATGTCAGTATCGATACACAAACGACATGGCACACATGCTTAGATTATCTCAAATCAGGTCTCAAATTACCGTCAAATACTCAAATTACCGTCTCCCAATTTAGTTTTAGCTGTTAGGCTTCAATACACTTGTTGTTAACTTGTTTCTGGAACTTACTGATAATAAAATTGGTAAACTCAAATCCTTGTTTCAAACTGCGTGAGTATCGATAATAGTATCGACATGTCGGATGTTTGCCTCCCGACATATCGATACCCAGAAAGCTTATCGATTACAGCACTAATTGTATTATATTTCTCAAATTGCGCCTCCCCCCCCATTTCCAATCATGTTTAATATGCTTCCAGTTGGCCTTTTCTTCCAATACAGACCATTTATGCATAAATGCCTGTTGGGCATTTAAAAGAAAAACATTAAATTTGATTTCAGTTCTTACCTGCTCTAATCTTTTCTTTGCAAAAAAGCAACGTTTTTTGTTGGAGTGGTGCAGCTTTTTTGTCATTTACATAATATTAAATATTTTTCCTTATGTCAGCTTCAATTTAAGCCATCTGAAGTGACTAAATCGTATTTTATGGTAACTTCAATTTGGTCTACTTATGTGTTCTTTGTAGATATATGTACAAATTTTATCCATTTCCACGGTCCTGAATCCTGATGTCATTTTTACCTCACTTACAACAAACAGAAAAATATATTAGAACAAACTGTTGTCACCTGTCACATGGAAAATATGAATGGGCTGCTTCCTGCAGAAGCTGAGATATGAGGGTGGAGGCAAAACTTTTTGAATAACCCCTCATATCAAAGAGTTAACTTTTGGTAGTGCATTTTTAGCATGAGGTTTAGGGGTTGGTTTTAAGGGGGGGGGGTGAAATTTTCTTTTTGGTGGTTGAGTTAGAAGACCAACTCACCCCCTTCAAAAACCATCAGCCTGAAAACCAGTGTGTACAATGTACACACTACTCAAACGTACACTGTACAAATGTACACTTGCTCAAATTTGCTTTAATGTACACTGTACATTTGAGTGGGAAAAAATACCCCTTTAGATAAAAAGCAACATGTACCAAGTCCAATACTTTATACATAGAATCATGTTCATGAAATTCTCCAAGAAATGCATCATGTTATGAACCACATCTTGGTGATAATCTCTACTCAGAAATGACCACAAAATTAACATTCCCTTTTAACGAAATTTTTTATTTATTTTTGGTGTGTGCAGATATGTACCCTTTCCACCCATGTTCCAGTTTTTAATTGGTCAATATTAATTTTCCCAAATAGGTAAAACAGTGGAAAGAGGATGGTTGTAAACAACCCATGTGTACATCAAGACCAGGATGGCAGACCATAAGTCCAAGAGTAGGTCTCTATAAAAAGACTATGCGTAATATCCATGTCAACCTGGTAGATATTCTAGAAGTAGACACCAAAAGACGAGTGATGCGTGTGGAACCATTAGTTAGCATGGGACAGATTACTGCTATGCTAAATCCACTGGGATGGACTCTACCTGTGCTGCCAGAATTAGATGATCTTACTGTAGGTATGTGTTATATGATCCCATCTTATGTGAGATACTGACAGTATGCGTCCTATCCAGGACTAATATTAATTTTAATAAGACCCCAGTTCATGCCTCTCTGACAGTTCTTAGACCTCCGGTTCCTCGGGTCCGGTTCAGCATGGCTCAAAGGTCCTCTTTTCCAGAAAATGTCCATCGCAACATCTTAACTACCGTATTGCCCCTAAGGCAGGCCCCTGGGCCCCACCTATTAATCACTCTGCTCGCTTTTCTCATACAGTAACTTCATTTTGTTGCGTCAATGCAATTACTTTGCCCTACTAATACCAAATTCCTGGCTATGCCACTAATCAGTGCAGTGGTGCCAGGGTCGGATGTAGGGTCCCCTGGCTATCTGGATCCCTATGTTACACTCACACCCCATCCAATCACTGTACCCTATTTCTTCTTCCAAACTAGTGCTTCACAAAGCTTCCCCTTTTTTTTTTTTACTCCAATTTGGGGGCCCGGTAACATCTGGCCCTGTGTTAAATCGGACCCTAATTGGTGCTCAACAAAAATGTCAATACAGTGAATGAGTTTGTGATAAAAACCAATCACAAGGTTTTCCCAAGCAGTGGTAGTACCTCTCCCCCAGTAGAAACCCAAAATTATGAAAATTTCCACTTTTTGCAACTATTTGTGGATTTTTCCCCCATGCCCCCCCGACACAAAAAAAAATTCTTGGGTTGCCACTGTTCCAAAGTATTGAAGGCCGGGGGCACATCAAACAATTTTGCTGGGTATGTTCCCCCAGAATTTTGAGGTGGTGGGTCTTTGGGAGCTGACGGCCTACCGGTAAAAGGGGGTCTTTTGGAGCTGCGAACAAGTAAAAATGGGGACTTTTGGAGTTGCGGACAGTCAAAATCAAGGGTCTTTCTTGGCTTTCTGGTTGAAAATCGCCTGAAAAAACAGAAATATGAGCAATGAGCAATTTTAGAGCTGAAATGATCAAAATCAAGGGTTTTTCTGAGCTCTATTTTGGTCAAATATAGGGGGGTCTTTCCGAGGGAACATGTACCCGTATGGTCATTTGTGTTAAGTGCCCCCTCCCCTGGATTGAAGGTTGCTATCAATAAACCACTATCCAGTATTTCAATGTGGCTGATTTGCCTTGTGATTTTACAATTTTGCAGGTGGACTAATCATGGGTGTTGGCATAGAGACATCTTCACATAAATACGGTTTATTCCAACATACATGTCTGTCCTACGAGCTTGTTTTAGCTGATGGAAGCCTTGTCAAGTGTTCTAAGGTAAGGAAACAATCGAATACCTGAGTGGAAGAAGGGCCCAACTCCATTTTACAAAAATTAGTTTATCATATTTTAAAAGACCTGTATTGTTGCCATTGCAACATATATCATTTCACATGTTATAATGTATGTTCATGTACCGGTACTAAAGGTCCCCAGAAGATGAAAACAGTCCGTCTCTAAAAAAACATTTTCAAATATTGTGTTTTTTGTTAATATCTCAAAAAAAGTGTTGATGGAGTTGGGCCCTTCTTCCAATCAGGTATTCACAGTAAAGTTCTGAATTGTAATAACAATGTCTATGGGGTGACATTTTTATACTTGAAATGCAGACTTGTGACTAAGGGTTTTCAGCACAAAGTCACACCCATCTAAGAAAAGGCAAAAAAATTGTTTGCTTGTCCTTCACCGAGAGACCCAAAATTGGCCATTTTATCCCAAAAAGTATCAATTTTTGTGCACTATTCCACTTTTGCACCATCTTCTCCACTAGCATGCGTATGTGTGAAGATTGGGCAAATTGTGTAGAATATTAAAGAAAACCTTAATAGCCCCCATGTGACAAGTTTGGGGTTGAAAATAGCTCAGCGGTAACACGTCTAAAAGCATCACATAAATGAGCTGTTTTGAAGCTTTGTGAATCAGATAACTAGCTGTCTAATTATTATTCAATTTTTTTGGCCTTTGCCAAAAATGCAAGTGGTACGTGCACATTGTGGTCCCCATGCAATGCATGCATAACCATGCGCATGAAGACCAAGATTGCCCATATCATCAGGGCTAGGCATGGCCTGTACAAAGTGCAAGTTCCCTAATCTAAACCTCTTTGTTACATTGATAATAGTCACCAATTATCTCTAAATTAATAGGTTTTAACCGGTTTTGGTGAATGGCATGTTCCATTAATGCACATGAACTGTGCCATATATTTGCTCGCACATACACTTGAATGATAAACAAGAGTCCCAAGTACAACAATTTACTCACTAGAACACAAATTTGAGTTGATATTGTAAAAAGGGGGTTAATATTAACATTTCCATCCGACCAATTTTGAAATTCTATCGGCGCTTTTGTCTTTAAATAGAGCGTGAAACTTCAAACTTTACTGTTAAAACAGCAAAAATGTTGAATAAGTACAGTCATTTCAACTCAACAATGAATTTCCAACATTTCATCCATTTTGCTTGCTTAATAGGGCTCCTCTCAAATATTTTTTAAGATTTTGTTTGTTTTGAGACTAGAAACACAACCGGGAAATACATCAAAAACTTCCTTCACCCAATGGAATTTGGGGAGCTGCACAGAAAATTGGTGGATGTTACAATCTAAGTGCGGATAGGTCTGCGCTAGGTTCGGCTACAACTGGCCTAGTTGATGTGATCTGATTGTGATGATTCACCATATGTCAGCAAAATTACAGCGCTTTGAATCCTTCAAGATCTGGAAAAGGCACTATATAAATTGGAAATTTATTTATTTTGTATTATTAGGTATTAAAATACCTATTTTGGAGATGATTGGTAATTAACTTAACTCTCTCCATGCGTATGTCGACTGCAGACGACAAGTTTCAATTTTTTTTTAATTCAAAAATTTCAGAATTGTAAATTTTCATGACCATATTTGGAATCAGCATGAAAAATGCATTAAAATGAGTACAAACAAGCCTAGTATTGGTTTGGTGGTTCTTATTTGGAGAAATTATCAAAACTTGGACTTTTTATGTTGAAGCCTATGGCCAGCACGTAGAGCATTAACCCCCTGAGCACTACCTGCCAATCTAACATTGCCTCTGATTGGTCAATTACATGATATCTTCACTTTAATCACCAATCAGAAGGGAGCTTTGCAAATAATTCACCCCAATTTTTTTGTGTGGTGAAATAATTCTAACAATGTTGCTGATTGGGCCAATTGATAATGAAAACTTCTTTTTAGCCAATCGGCAGGTAGTTCTCATGGGGCTAACTGCACATTGTCTCTGAAAGTGGACCATTTTGACATGTCGCTTTTAATTCTGTCCATCATCATGGTCCTACTTATGGTGTTACACATTTCGATGATAATAAGGCTAATTATTTATGCAAATATGTAATATAGGTATAATTAGGACAGGTACAAGACATATTGGAGTTTCAGGGCATATAGGAAAACTTTGGTTCAGTTAAAGACCAAATTATGTAAGCTACCTCAATCTTTCCTGAGTTAGATGGGTTTTACCAGCGATAAGCCATTCAAGTTTTGGTCAATGAACTGAAATGAAAACGATCCATTTTATTGCTCAACTTACAATGGTCATTGCTAGCGACTTGTTTATGATGCAGTGTCAGCAGCGTAGCCAGCCTATAGTGTGTTGGGGCAAACACACAATTTTGTCCTCATTTGTCAATTTTTCTTCCAATTAGTCATTTTATTGACACTTTACTCTTTGCTGTCTTCATTTCATCCCTGAAAATTTCTGTGGGGGAAGTTTGACCCCCCCCCCAGCTCCCTCCTGGCTACGCCACTGTGCAGTTTTGTGGTGAACCCTCTCCGAGATGGTGGGATCATCAAATGACGTCAGTGGGCGTTTTGCTTTTGCTCGAATACAGTGTAACAGTTGATTTGATATTAGCTAACATGCCCAGCTAACATGCCCTGTTACTTGGTTCACAGGTTCATCATCACATAATATTGATACCATTTGTTTTGCAACTTCTCAAATTATTTATAGTGTTATATCAACTCTTTGTATATATGCATGTTATCTGTAAAGAAGCTTTATTTATTTGCTGATGTCCATCAGCATTGATAAGAATTAAAAATAAACCAAACCAGTGTTTTGTGTGGTCAGCTATTTCTAGATAGCTTAGCAAAATGCTGTTTGGACTGGACTGTTATGTATCATGTGTATAGACCACTTGACAGGTGACATCATTGCCCGGCAGTATTCACTCGGTCGGACATCCGGGAACATTGTCCCCTTCGTCTCCTTTGCACAAGCGTGCGCATAGCAACTAGCTCGAGAAAGGGGAACTGCGCATGCACACACTGGTTTTACAAGGCTATTTCCCCTTTGTGATGTCAGCCCGACGAAGAGAATGCGCGCGAATTATGGCAATTTGCATTGTTCTTTGCCCTGCAGTGTGCGTACGCATCATAGTTTGCTCAGGGCACGTGCATTTTAAATTGCCCACCACATTTCATATAGTACAAGAAAGCCATTGAATAGTGTAGCGGTTCGTTCAAGCATATCGATAAACCAGTCCTTCACCTTTTGTTGATAAACAATGATGTCTAAGTCGTCTATAGTGACATACATGTAACTACTCCTGATTCCAGAAAAATAACAGCACTAAACAAATATTCTCTTGTTTTGCCAAATGAAATATAGTAAATCATAATCCTTTACCTAGTTCTATTTTTGATAATTGGTTATGAAAAAAGATTAGAAAATGCATTTTCCAAAAATTAAAATGCATTTCCTTGAAATTGGTCTTTGGGCTTGATTGTCACAGCATACAAAAAATGCCCTAAAAGCACATGTTTTTGGCCCTTATTTCCAAAAAATAATTGAGCAACTTTTAAAATCTTACTTTAACTAAATGATTAAGATTTAGCTATGTTTCATTTGGCAAAAGAGGATAATATCCGGGGGTCACTCATGCTCGTCCCAGCACCTCTAAAATGGACCCTAAATGGCGTAATCGGTGTGGAAAAATTTCACCCCTTATTGGCGTAAGGCTCTGTAAATCTTACCCCTAAAAAATAGCGTCATTCGGCGTAAGACACTGAAATGGACCCCTAAATGGCGTAAATTCTAAAACAAACCCACTGAAGTTGACAAAATGTACCCTAAAAATCGAAACTTAACCTGCAAAGCACCCTTTTTTTTAAAAAACGTCGACGCCGCCACAAGACCAAAAATCAACTCCTTTTTCGACGTTTTTAGGGACGAGCATGCGTACCACTTTGGTATCGCGAGTGACGACCCCCGGGATAACATTTGTTTAATCCAAAAATTAGCGCTATATTTTTCTGGAATGGACTTGAATTACTTTTGCCTACCCAGTGTATATAACCACCACAGTAAAATTATTCAAAATTCATAATGATGTACTAATGCAAATTGCACCGAACAAATCATTCCTTTTTTTATTAAATGTTTTTTTTGTTTTGTAGTCATGAAAATTGTGGTGTTGTTCTATTGGCAGTTGGCACTCTTGGGTGGATCAACCCGGTCCCACCCACTGTAATAGACATTTCATATGAAGATCGGAAAGTTCGGAAAACCGCGCTATTTATCCAGTAAGCTAGGGGGGTCAAATTGTATCCAAACTGGCGGACAAGAAATGTCTTGAATTATGGTACCCTTTTGCGCCAAAATACAGCTAATAGCCAATGTGACCATGGAGATTGAGTTAACACCTCAGCTACTTGGTTTTTCACAATAAGATACTAATGGAAAGAAATGATAAAATGTTCGTCATTTTTCGTCAGTTAAAATTTTTTTACAGAACCTTTTGTTTATGCAGCACCTCTTCCACAAGTCGCTTACACAAGACATACCACCACACGCTTGATTGCTCATTGAGTATCCTTGGCAAAAGTACCTCTCTCATCCATAATTGACTGTCGAAAGTTCATTGTAGTTTATGATGACTGTTACACATTGGAACCTAGCACTGTACATGATGCTGAAGAGGTACTTTTATGTGCGCGCAATAGGGGAAATTATTTCATGCTTTGGGTTTTATCAGAATGACTCAGTAATGAAAGGTCTATGGGGCAAAGTTTTCTGGACACGATTAAAATATTTGCTGATCAATATACCTATGGACCACAAATTTTATGTTGAACGTTGAAATTAAGCGGTGAAGAATTATAAAGAACTGATAAAGGTTAAATTGTGAGATTATTAGAGGCTTGTGATTAATTCATGCATATTGCACATGATCATATGTTGATCAAAATGTTGATTAAAACCATTAATTGTGAGACATGTGAGAAGCTCCTAAACTGTTTTGGCACATGACCCATTTTTTGCATTTTGGGGATATTTTGTTGTTGTATGCATGTAAAATCCAGGGGTAAAATTAGTTATTATTTGACAAAAGTGAACTGATTTTGACTGAAAAAAATTGTGAGTGAAGCAACCGAAAAAAATTATTTAAAAACATTTTTAAAGATTTTTTAGGGTCTTGTTTAAAGCAAACAAGAAAAAAATGCTTAACCGACTCTACCTGGAAGGGTGCCTTAGTGTACTCTACCTGGAAGGGTGCCTTTGTGTCAATTTGTTATATGTAACTAAAAGTAGAATAATATGTCTGGTTTTTTTAGGATGAAAACCCTGACTTGTTCTACACTGCTCCTTGGTCATACGGAACCTTAGGTTTGCTGGTTGCTGCTGAGATCCAAATTATCCCTGCCAAGAAGTATGTCAAAGTAGACTACCGACCAGCGCATACATTTGAAGATGCTATCAATACTTTCAATGAAGAAGTGAACAAGAAGGCTGATAACGAGTTTGTTGAAGGACTGATGTATTCTAACAAGGAGTGTGTTATTATGACTGCCAACCAGACGGATCACGCTGATAGCAACAAGGTAGGTCGAACATCTACAGCAGAAGAAACATTGCTCTATCTCCATGATGAAGGAGCTCAGCCAGCTCGCCCTCCTTTCAAGCTATACCATCTGGAATGCGCGGCATAATGCTGTTTGGGAGAATTGTTCCTACATAAAATGCTGAGCTCAATCCTCTGGAGGATTTCATTTTCTTCTGCATCATCCTTCCCATTCCCAGGCTTTCATGTTTTCTATTAACCTTGCCTTTTTGATGAAATGTGTTTTATATATTTTTATTGTTATTTGTTTTTGATGTCTACCCTGCATGGGTTTGGGTCTTCCCAAACCCTGTCCTGGGTTTCATGTTTCCATTCTTTGTGTTTTTTAATGAGTAAAGAGTGATTGATATAAGCATTTTATCAACATGTGGAATAAATGATGGAGCAACTTGATCCCGACAATAATCCTAACCCTCACCCAAATAATCTATTGATCCATCAATTATTTTTGGCTATGAAAAAGGAAAGAAGGAAGGAATAAAAAGAGAAGATGAACAAAGAACTTGTTTGCTCCCCCGGGATTCGAACCCCAGACCCCGTGTGCCAACTACTCGATCGGCGACCGGTAGCCACTGGTATTTCACGGGCCCGGCCAACGAAAGTGTGCCTATATGACTATGTTGTGGCGCCCCCTTGAGCTGGTCACATATGTTTCATTTATGATTTCCTTTTCTTACAATCTGTAGATAAATGCAATTGGTAATTACTGGCAGCCATGGTTCTTCAAACATGCAGAAACATGCCTTAAAAGAGGCGCATTTACAGAGTACATCCCACTCAGACATTACTACCATAGACATACAAGGAGTATCTTCTGGGAACTACAGGTAACTTGAGGGTTTGTTTGTTTGGACGCTTGTTTTTCAGAATAATGATTGAAAACAAGTAAGGCTGTGCAAAGAGGAAAAGTAAAATACCGTATTGTTTGTAATAAACGCTCCCCCTCTAATAAATGCAAACATTTCCATGCTATATCGTGTGAGTAAGCTTAAAACTTGAATCAGTCATGTCAGTCTTGTCAGTGACGATCGCTAAATTGCATAGACACAAAACGTATTATGACTCACACTTCCATCCATTCCATTGCCTAATTATGGTAGAATTTCACCAGATTCTTTGCTTGATGATGCACTTACCAGTGTAATTTTGATGTATTTACCATGAAAATTATATTTTCCATGGTTGTCGCCACAATACTATCTTAGTATAGCCGTAAATCCCTCCTTTCTACAGGAGCACCATAGGGAAATTTAAACTGATTTGAAAGGTTTTTTTTCACTGACAATTCACCTTCAATAAACGCCCCCCTTTTGGAAAAATGCAACGCCACCGGGCGTTTATTACAAACAATACGGTATGTATAGTGCATACTTTTTGCAAGAGGCTTGGCACTGGGCTTGCCATAAGGTGGGGTGGGGGTATGTGTTTGCCGTCAATGAAGAAGATTGCTTGAATAATTTATATTACATATATAATCCATCTACATGTATTCTTGCTCTATTCTCTGCAGGACATCATCCCATTTGGTAACAACCCAATATTCAGATATCTATTCGGATGGATGGTTCCTCCTAAAGTTTCGCTACTCAAGCTTACGCAGACAGAAACCATCCGTAGACTCTATGAAGAGAAGCAGGTTATTCAAGACATGCTGGTCCCTATGAGTGAACTAGGAAATGCACTCAAATGTTTTGACAAAGAGTTGGATGTAAGTTATTATGTATGTTGAGCAGTGGTGGCACAATGGGGGGGGCATGGGGGCAAATTCCCCATTCAGAACTCCTGCCCCCTGTCTCCCCCAGTAAAAACCAAAAATTATGAAAATTTCACCTTTTTACAACAATTTTGCGCAAAATTTTATGATTTTGCCCCCCCCCCCCTGAAATTCACTTTGTCCCCTCAATGCCCCCTGAAAATAAATTTCTGGCGCCGCCACTGATGAAAAGATGATGATGATATAAAGCGCTTTGATATCCGCTGAATTAGTGTCAAACAGGCCTTGTAAAATATCCAGGAGTGCTACAAATCACACTCCTCAACACATTTAGGAGTGCTGTAAGAGTGCTAAAAATCACACTGCTCAACACATTAACATGAATTTGATTTTTCTTAGGAGTGCAATCAATCGCACTCCTGGGGGTCATTTAAGGAAAGTGGAGGGGTGCGATCTCACTCGCACTCCTCAAAAGACAAGGCTTGATCTAAGGCGCTACATAAATGACTACATTTATTATAACTTTGTTCTTTGTGAATAATGTATAATCCATCCTCCCATCTTTAGCCATGTTGTTTATAAGCATATGAGCCCAATCTGGGCACCCAATTGTTGATTGTAGAGTGCTTTCCTCGAATGTCAAAGTTTTGGTTTGGTTTGTAGTAAATCCATCCTTTTTGAGGAGCACCAAGTTAATTCAGCTTGTCAAAAGTAAGGTAAGGTAGTTCAGTCAAAGTTAGCAAAACCAAAAAATAGTAGTAAAACAATCACAATTAGCAGATAAGCACTAAGCACCTGAAAGCAACTGAGTGTGATTTGTAGCACTCCTGGATATTTTACAAGGCCTGTTCGACACTAATTCAACAGATATCAAAGCGCTTTATATCATCATCATCTTTACTCACCCCACCCAGGTGCAATGGGAAGCTGTTAGGGGTAGTCACAGTCTTTGTACTGATGGACCCTGCGCCACTTGTAGGCTGTAAACGTGGTTCCGACATATTCTAATGACAGCGGAATAAATGTAAAGGGCTTTGAGGCCGTTAACGGCATAAAACGCTATATAAATATCTACATCTACATTTGAAAGCAATTTTTTTACACCTTCGTTAGGATCCCTAAGGCCTTAACCCAATGAGAACTACCTGCCGATTGGCCAAAATGAAGTTTTCATTATCAATTGGCCCAATCACCAACATTGTTAGAATAATTTTATCACACAAAAAATTGGAGTGAATTATTTGCAAAGCTCCATAAAAGTGAAGATATCACGTAATTGACCAATCAGTGGCAATGTTACATCGGCAGGTAGTGCTCAGGGGGTTCAGTTGCTTGGTGAAAATAATCCCAAATTGTTGGTTTCTGAATTGTTTTCCTCTTGTATATTAAACAAGCCTGGCAAATATGTTCAACAATACACATGGTTCAGAATTCAATCCATGGGGGTTGATGACAGAACTATTCCATACAGAAAATGTACAAATGATACAGTTTAGCAAGTTTCTCACAATTTGGTCTAAATTTTGCATTCCAGCTGTACCCACTTTGGTTATGCCCATTCTTCCTGCCTTCACAACCAGGATTAGTACATCCTCCAAACAACCAAGATGAAATGTATGTTGATTTAGGAGCATATGGTACACCACACAGAGAGGGATTCCACTTTAAAGATACAACAAGACGTGTGGAAGAATTTGTACGCAGTGTTCATGGGTAAGTGTTCTATAAGCTTTATCTGTTGCCACTGGTTACCGGGGGGGCACACTCAACTTTAGATACCAGCATCGTAAAGTAGGGGCCTATCAGTACAAAACATTGTTTTAAAAAGGGGTCATTGGATACAAAAAAAAAATGAAAAAGGGGTCACTGGGTATAATATTTTCCAAAAAGGAGATTGGGTATACAATTTCAAAAAAAGGTTTTTTTGAGAGAAAAAAATAGAGCAAAATTCTATTTTTTTGTTCAAAATTTACAATACAAGTTTGCTGATATATGAGAATTTGAAAGTTTCTGCATTATTTTGTGGCATTTTGATGATACAATTCTAGAAAAAAGGGGGTCATTGAGTAGCCGTTCCTAAAAAAAGGGGTCATCGAGTATGACTATTACAAAAAGGGGTCATCGAGTATGACTTTTAAAAAAGGGGGTCTTTGGGTATATTCAACTTTAAAAAGGGGGGCTATTGACAGGCACATACCGTCACTTCTAAAGTTGAGTGCCCCCTTCCCCGGTAATTGATATTACATATGCACAGGAAAGCATCACACTGCACTTGCAATTTTTATGCCTCCACCATGCGGCATACTTTTTTTGCACTGTCCTAACTTGTGTATATGTACGGTGAACGTGAATGGATAGCGGATTGACTTCAAATTTTTAGGATAGGTGAGCCATGGTCAGAAACTGTGGCTACGTTTTTTTAAATGGTGTTCAAGGTCATGTACTGAGGTCAAAGGTAATCTGAGGTAAAGTTGGAAATTAAGATTTGGTCTCACATGAACAGTTCTAATCCTATTGCGAACAAACTTGGGTCATACCTGCACTAAGGGAACAATGCACACACTGGCACATGGATTGGTACCAGGGATTGGTACTACACTGGCACTCTAGAGTAGCCAAAAATCAATAGTTCTGGGGTCCATTTCACTAAACTTTACTGAAGCTTTGTAAGTCATTTGTAACTTCACGACGAGTCGCAAGTTCCATTTCACTAAACTTACTTACAAACGGTACCCTTTGTAAGTAATAGGGATTTGCTACAGGGACCCTTTGTTACGTTACGTTTAGTATGGTTATTCTTAACTTTACGAACAGTTACTTGTGTTACAAAGAATTTAAAGTTTAGTGAAATGGACCCCTGGTGCCTTTATCATAATGTGTATACTTCAATCTTTACGCTAATAGCCACACCAGACAAGACAATAACAATCCTACATGTTACTTGGATTCTTACAGATTCCAGATGTTATATGCAGATTCTTACATGACGAGAGAAGAATTCCGACAGATGTTTGATCATTCTCTTTACGACAAACTTCGGGAGGAATTTAAGTGCAAGAAGGCATTCCCTGAGATCTATGATAAGATCTGCAAAGCTGCTCGCTTGTAACTAGGATCATAACACTAGATATGACGAGTGCATGGTTTCCATATGGCCAATGACACTCTGATCTAATTTTCAGTGACACAAATGTGAACAATGCAAAGTTTGAGGCTAATTTTAGTTGTATTTTTATTTAGTCAATTTAGTAATCTATTTAAAGCAATAATGTGCGATTTCAGTCAAGAATAGATTCTTATTTGGTTTCCACTGACCACATTATGTCCCCATTTATTTTCAAGCCAACAAATTTGGTAAAACAAAGAAAATCACTATTTCATTCCGACGCCTATAATTATCATTCATACACTCTTAGATAGCGAGAACCAATCAGAGCAAACGTTAGAAAAATGCGAAACATGCGTTGTTTGTGTATATATACACGGGCGCGTACTACGTGCGGTGCTTTTGGACATGTTAATTTTTCTTGTGGGTTGATGCATTTATATTTGCTTGTATTTTCAAACATTTTTAGTGTCAATTTTGTTACCAAAATAGCAAAAATCATGTATTTTTTTCTTGTGTATGAAATAGGTTAATAAATGCATATCACTTGTTGCGATGATGCATGATATATATGCACGGTTTCATTGGCCGGACCAGCAAAACACCTATAGATACTGGTCGTTGAAGCAAAACAACGAACTTCTTTGTTCATCTTCTCTCTTTATCCCTTCCTTCCTTTCCTTTCCAGTAAAAAGCACTTAATTAGGATCAAGATAGCCCCTAGTACAGGCTCTGTGCTGCTACTCTGACACCTATGATGATCCAAGACCCTGTTCAAATTAGGAATTTTCTTCTTTCGACGAACCTCGAACGGAGATTAAAAATCGTTTTTTCCTAATGTGTACGCACTTTTCTTCCTTCGACGAAGATTAAAATTGCTTCGCTCAACGAAGCTAAAAAGGTTGTTTCGACGAAGGAATATTTCGTTCGACAAAGCTAATTTTGTAATGTGTACGCTCGCTTCGTTCAACGAAGGAAAGTGATCATGTGACAAGTGACCTTCGCTGGTTTTAGTAATAGCCGGGCTTTGTTCGAGCTTCGTTAATTTTCATGAAATGTGTAGAGTGCCATGTCTTCATTCTGTCGCCGTTCAGCGTAACATGTATCGATGCTTAATTAGTTAATCAAGATTAACTTATCTTCGTCAAATGAAGAAATTTTCCAATGTGAACAGGGTCAATGATATTTCATCAATAGTATTATACGCTTGGTGCACGCTTTTCGTGGAGCGTCACGGTTTGTGAACGGGGATAGTTCTAGATGCCCCCTTTCATTTGCATAGGAAAAAACCCAGGTATCATGTTTCAATGACTGTAACCACCGGCGTGTCCAAGATCTTTTCCAGCGGGGGGCTCAGAGGGCCTTTCAGAGTTATGCGGGAGGGGGAGCTTAATTAGTACAGGGAGCCCATACCGTAGTAGCTCTGCACAACGATAGGGCAGCACCATTAATGAAATGTCATACCGATAAATGATGTGTCTGTTGGCCCGATTTTTAAAGTTTGCGTTGCGAACTAGGGCTTAATGGCTAAAATTGCCAAATGATTTTTAACAAAGTGCGGAGAGCTTCAGCACCCAAAGCCCCCCCTGGACACAGTTTCTATTTCTTTATTGTAAATAGCAGCATTGTTTTGGATTGAAAACCTACATTTTGATCAAATACATTTAAGGCGAGTTGGAGGGCAGCGTGACATAGCATGGTTTGTGCTCAAATATTGAGACAAGTTAAGATGACATACAAGAGAAAAGGTATGGATTCTATAAATGAGATCCCAAGGGTTGATTTAAGGAAAATGGTAATGGCACACAAACATGTAATCATATGTGACACAATCTGGTCCAAATCTGGGCCAAAGGCGGCAAGTATGAAATTGAGATACCGTCAAAAATATTGAGTAGAAAATAAATAGACATTACAAAATGTCATAACTTTAGACCCAAGTATGCTAGACCTTTGGTGTTTTCAGTATATGATAGCCCAATGTTTGTATAAGGTAATAATCATAGTAACTCAATTGTCAAAGATGCCTCCTTTGGCCACCATGGGCCAGATCACATATGTCTCTGATGGTATAAAATGCAACTTTTTTTTATGCAGAGGGATGATGCTGTTGTACACAAATGGGGTCAATAACAAACTCTCCAGAAATATTAGTGTTGTGTTAATGATTGAGCATATAATTGATTTTGCACATTGCTTTTCGCTGCTTGTATATATCTATATGTATAGACATGCAGTGGGCTATTCCATTTAAAATCCACACTACCCCTGTGAAAGATTTTGGAAACAATTTCAAATGGAATTAGCGCATTAGGCAGCTCCATTTGATTTCATACACCCTCTGGCAACCAGAATCATCCAAAGGGAGGGGAGTTTCAATGGAGCTGCCTAAATGTGTTCATTCCATTTAAAATTCATACTCCCCCTGTGGAACATATTTCCAAAATCTTCCACAGGGGTAGTGTGGATTTTAAATGGAATAGCCCAATGCATGTGACCTGCATTCTGATCCAACAAGTTCAAATTCAGGAGTATACCTGTAGTCTATTTCACTATAAACTTTACAAAACTTTGCAAGTCTCAAAATCAATTGTATTATAACTTACAATGCATCATAAAATCCCGGTCCCCGCACTCCGTGCATCCCGCGGGTATTCATGCTTGTCGGTGAACTTTAAAAACACCCCCTTTTGCATCTCATTTCGCGAAGTTTTTAGGGAAAAACACCCCTTTTTTAGCGATTTCGCGAATTATTTGCCCTTCGAAAATACCCCTATTTTCGCTAAAACACGAACGATATTTCTAATATGCCCTTTTCGGGGTAAAACGCGTAGGCTGCTCGACGAAAATACCCTTTTTTTTTTCAATTTCGCGAACACATGGTTTGAAAAAACACCCCTTTTTTGTGTGTTTTGCGAATCGCGTTTCTTCATCTGAAAACACCCCTTATTTCGCGAAATTTTCGACGAGCATGAATACCCGCGGATGCACGGAGTGCGGGGACCGGGCATAAAATCCATTTCTCTCAAATGAATTACGATTGATACCCTTCATAAGTAATAGCAATTTAGTACAGAGTTTTACTACCTTTGTAAAGTTATGTCTAGTAAAAGGGTATTCGTAACTTCGGAACAGCTAGTAGAATTACAAAGGGTTGAAAGTGAAATACACCCCTGCTTGCAAACTTGTGTGATTGTCTGCTAATTTATCTATTATATGCTGGTGAATTGATGTAATAATCGGATTAACTACTAAAGCAATAGGTGAAAACAATTTTTGAATATACCGCGCTGCACTGGTACGTTCACGCAGTACCTCTACATTGAACCATATCATGCCCGCATATCATGCTGATCACTCGCAACTTTAAGATTAGTATCTTTGAAAAGACCGGTATTGTATTCAATCTATGATTGCAGACATACACACATGATGAGTGCAACCTGCTTTTAGTGCAGCATGATATATTCAAAAAAATTGTCACCTATTTCTATGGTAGTTAATCTGATTATTACATCACTTCGCCAGCGTATTTTTCCAATTTTGCTTGCCTCAATTTTAAATTTTGCTACATTGGACTGATTGGATCAGATCAGGTCAAGAATTTATTTTGTAAACCGTTTGAATATAAAATAATGCTAACTAAAATGAAGTAGTCATTTTATTGTCTCGCCTGATAAGGCAGGAGACTATATAATCACTTTTCCGTATGTATGTATGTGTGTATGTGTGTAGGGGTGTGTGTGTGTGTGTATGTGACAAATTTGGTTAAAGTTTTGGTTAAAGTTTGCCTTCCGCCTATTTTCTCGGAGACTATGAGTCGCATACGCCTCAAACTTGGTGGGTGGGTGCATCTTGACCCGAGACAGAACCGGTTTGTATTGGTTAGTGCGCCAAGGTCACTGAGGTCATGTAGGGGTCATCTGAGGTCAAATTAGTAAAAACTGTCGTATGGGCATGAAACTTGGTGGGTACAGTCAACATTTAAAGCCAAATTTTTGGAAGGTCATTTCAAGGTCACCAGGGTCATCTGAGGTCAAATTAGTAAAACTGTCGTATGGGCATGAAACTTGGTTGGTACAGTCAACATTTAAAGCCAAATTTTTGGAAGGTCATTTCAAGGTCACCAGGGGTCATCTGAGGTCAAATTAGTAAAACTGTCGTATGGGCATGAAACTTGGTGGGTACAGTCAACATTTAAAGCCAAATTTTGGAAGGTCATTTCAAGGTCACCAGGGTCATCTGAGGTCAAATTAGTAAAAACTGTTGTACGGGCATGAAACTTGGTGGGTACAGTCAACATTTAAAGCCAAATTTTTGGAAGGTCATTTCAAGGTCACCAGGGGTCATCTGAGGTCAAAGTAGAAAAAACTGTTGTACGGGCATGAACTTGGTGGGTACAGTCAACATTTAAAGCCAAATTTTTGGAAGGTCATTTCAAGGTCACCAGGGTCATCTGAGGTCAAATTAGTAAAACTGTCGTATGGGCATGAAACTTGGTTGGTACAGTCAACATTTAAAGCCAAATTTTTGGAAGGTCATTTCAAGGTCACCAGGGTCATCTGAGGTCAAATTAGTAAAAACTGTCGTATGGGCATGAAACTTGGTGGGTACAGTCAACATTTAAAGCCAAATTTTGGAAGGTCATTTCAAGGTCACCAGGGGTCATCAGAGGTCAAATTAGTAAAAACTGTTGTAATGGGCATGAAACTTGGTGGGTACAGTCAACATTTAAAGCCAAATTTTGGAAGGTCATTTCAAGGTCACCAGGGTCATCTGAGGTCAAATTAAGTAAAAACTGTTGTACGGGCATGAAACTTGGTGGGTACAGTCAACATTTAAAGCCAAATTTTTGGAAGGTCATTTCGAGGTCACTAGGGGTCATCTGAGGTCAAATGAGTAAAAACTGTTGTCTGGGCATGAAACTTGGTGGGTACAGTCAACATTTAAAGCCAAATTTTTGGAAGGTCATTTCGAGGCCACCAGGGGTCATCTGAGGTCAAATTAGTAAAAACTTTCAGATAGGCATGAAATTCGGTGGGTACAGTCAACATTTAAAGCCAAATTTTTGGATGGTCATTTCAGGGTCACCAGGGTCATCTGAGGTCAAATTAGTAAAACCTGTTGCATGGCCATGAGACTTGATGGGTACGGTCACCATCAGCCAGATAATCGTGCCCAGCCGATAACCACCAAATTCATTTACCTCGACCAAAAGTAATCGCGAAAGCAGGCGAGACTCGTGGTTCGAGAACCGCCTTGTACTAATTATAGTCATTTTATTCACAAAATAAAAATCAATTTATGATTATAATAAAACACATAATTGTATGGTTGTCAATTTTGTATCTCCTTGCATTATGTAGCCCTTCAAGTTTACCCAAAGCTTTCCAAATTAGTATTCAGGACATGTCATAAAATGCATCTGTTTGTCACAATAAATCCCTAGGTATGGGGTAGGTTTTTATAGGAAATCTGTAGACATGGGTCAATATTTTGCCATTATTATGTTTTGATGAGCCCAAGTGTGTGAAAATATTGGATCCAAAATATAATAATGATAAAATTGATGCTTTACGCCCAATATTTATTGAATCTTCTCCGAAGTTTTAAAATATTGGACTCGACTACGCCTCGGCCCAATATTTTAAAACTCATAGCTCACTCAATAAATATGGGCTCAATCGATCCAATTTTATATCAAAATCACCCTAAAAGAGCACAATTTTGGGCGTCACACCCTGTCATAAAGTAATTCAAGTACCCCACTCCTCCAGGCCAAAAGTATGGCTTGCATTATGTATGGCATCTCATAGCTGCTGGTTCCATAGGGGGGGGGATGTTTCCCCTTCTGATTATTGGAAATCAGCTGTGATGGTTTGCTCCCTTAGGTTTTGTGTAAAATATGGTCAACTTCAATTCTCTTATTTCGAAAATCCTGGGGTATGTTAGGTTTACTTGAACAAAAAATGTGTACATCCAGTTCTGAAATAATGCCACACCCCAGGATTGTTGTAATTTAAAAAAATATTAAAGGTGACCAAATTTTATACACAAATTAAACCAATAGGTGCAGGTATGTGTCCTTTGGGGGTGGGTTAGGTTGAGGGCTTGAGTCCCCCTGGGTTTTATGCAAAACATGGATATTTTGGTTTTTAGGGTACATCACCTCTGATGATCACATCATCATCATGGACAATTGCTGTCTAATATGAAAAACCACTCATCCTTAGATGGTGACATTTGTTTTTGCACTCAACTTTGATTCAGGGAAAAGCAGGAAAATAGAGAAATGCAGGAATGGAAAAACAAGATTTACATTCAATTTACATCTGCAACTCATTAAGGGCTGGGGTATGAACGTTTGGACAGTATTTATTTTGGGACATTAGAGCACATCAGACATATCGAATTGCATTCTGAATACGAAGAATGTCATTCTGATATCAAATAATTTTGATTTTTGAAATTGCAATTTAATACACATTTTATGGCAAATCATTAAAATTGATATTTTTTATATTTAACAGTACTTGAAGTAAACTTTATAAATCTGATGATTTATACTTAAAGTGTATGTAGGTGGGATGAAAAGCAAGGCGATCAATTGAATTTTTGACCTTTTCAGATTGAAGATATGGATTTTTTTCCCAAAACACCAAAAAAAATTAGGTCTTTTGGGAAAAAAATCCATATCTTCAATATGAAAGGTCAAAATTTTCAATTGACCGTCGGCTTTTCCTCCCTGCTACATACACTTTAAGAATATATCATTAGATTTATATAATTTACTTCGAGGACTGTTATATATCAAAATTTGAAAAATATCAAATTTTTATAATTTGTCATAAAATTTGTATTATATTGTGATTTAAAAAAATGAAAAGTATTTGATATCAGAAAGTCATGCTTCGTATTCAGAATGCAATTCGATAGGTCTGAGGTGCTCTCATGTCCCACAAAAAATACTGTCGAAACGCAATAAACGCTCATTTTGGATCCATTAATAATTGCATTATAATGACTTTCACATACTGAATAGTAGATATTTTAATTTTCACAATTTGAGCTGTTCAGAACAGGTGGTATGGTTACTGTAAAAGTAGAAATTTTCGCGAGGTTTTTATTTTCACGAATTTCGCGAGTGGACATAAAATCGCGAAAATAAAAATTCGCGAAAATAAGCTTTTGCATTAGGTTTCTATTGTATCAATATCAAAACCGCGAAATTTAATTCTCGCGCAATTGACAAAATCTTCCAAATCGCGAAAATATCTTCTCGCGAAAATATTGACTTTTACAGTATACTGTTTCAAACAGTTGCACTATGGATCAAAATATTTGTACAGACTTTTAAATTAACCATGAGGGGGCTGGCATTTTCTTCAGAAGGGGGTCCCAAATATACTGGGGGTCATAAAGTTTTGGAAAGAACAAAAATAGGGGGGTCATAGAATTATCGCAAGATGTTTATTTTATTCAAAAAGACTGATTTCAATTTTAGCCTGTTTAGGGGGTAAGGTGTATCGGTGGTGGGGGGAATCGTGAAATATTTGTTGCCAAAATAGGGTGGAGTCGCAATTTTATTGACACTGACTTTTTGTAAATGTGGGACCCTCTTTCGAAGAAAATGCCAGCCCCCTGAAGAACGTGAAAAATAAAAAACCTCACAAAATATTTTTTGAAGGATATTTCACTCTTCCATGTTAGATGAGAACTCGGTGAAAAGCACATAATATATTGGAAAATATGTTGATATTTACATGGCATCTCCAGTGAAATGGATAGCACTAGGCCTGCTTGGTCCAGCCATGATCAAATTAATTGTCTATGTCAGTGGCTCAGTTCAAATTTGTCATATTGCAAAACAACCACTTCTATAGACCACTTGACATCACTGTTTATCAACAAAGGCGAGGGACTCGATCGATATGCTCGAACGAGCCGCTACACTGTTCAATGGCTTTCTTATATTGTATGAAATGTGGCGGGCGATTTAAAATGCACATGCCCTTAGCAGACTACGATGTGTACGCACACTGCAGGGCAAAAAACAATGTAAATTGTCACCGGCCCTTCAAATAGCATAATTCACCTTCATTTGGGACTAAAATACTTTTTTTAGTAGTCTGAAATTGATTTTTTTGTGAGCTTCACGTGCCAATGTCCTATTAGAATTGGAACAAAATATGTTTGTCTCCCTCTAAATTTTGATTCATCCACTGCCACTGTCAATCTTATACGTAAACCAAAATTTGGCCACTTCAGTGTACATGCCTGCCTCACAGTGAGTTTTGGCGCCTCCAAATTTTGGCCTGGCCCTGGGCCCCAGAAAGGTAAAGCCGACCCTGATCAGGGCTAACAGAAATGTTTGGATCTGTGAAATATACAAACGGAATATCACACCTAGGTGGAATATATTTATGGACTCTGGATTCACTTGATAGCCCTTTGTGGACAATGGAATACTGATTACAAAAATGTTATTTAATGAAGCAAATTACCAAAATATTTGAATTGAACCAGTGATACAATAAGCTATTCCAGTTGAAATACATAGGCCTGCACCCCCTGTGGAACACATGACCTTAATCTTCCACACAGGGAGTGTGAATTTCAAATGGGGTTACATGCCCAGACAAACAAGTACCTAGACCAGTGACTTTGGTTCGCGTAGTGAAGCCGACACTGCTTAGCAACGACTTTGACAAGGACGCATACCCGGATGCAAGCAAGCAGATATGTTCACGTCTATGGAACATGTTGCATTTGACGCGAGCGATAATGGCGTAACAATCACGCAAACGAGCGCGCCTTTCTCTTCAGACATGAACGCTTATTTCTGTGCGTCCGACCACCCGACCAAAATCACCTTGGATACGTGGCTTCACCTACTGCCACGGTCAGGGATGGGCAGTCATAGGTCTAGGTGGTACAGGGGTTACATGAATGAATGAGTCAATTTGAAATCTACACTCCCTGTGTGCGAGATTAATTTATGTCTTCCATAGGGGTGTATGGATTTCAACTGAATATAGTTCAATGCAGTAACTATGGAGTTATATAAAAGTAACAGTTCTAAGGCAAAAATCTACAAAAGGCATTACTTCATTACAATGAATGGGTTTTTTTTATTTAAAAATTACTTTTTGCACCTTAAAAATTCATGTCAATGAATTCCAAAATTGCGCTTCTAGTTCGATAGGTTTGTTACCAAGGCCAAAATGTGTTCAATAATTTTGCACACATGCACAGCTGAAGACCAATGGAACCTAGTGCCATACATAGAATTCCTTATAAGACCTCTACAACAAGGTCAGATGGTTACTTTGTTCACACTACTGGAATATTCCTTCATTATGTATGGTTGTAATATACTCTTCAACGGACATCATTTCCTGTATAACATTACATGTATACCAATTCCACAAATATAGTTACATTTGTCTGCAATGTAAATTTTTTATATAAAAAAAACGTTTGTGGATATAAGTGCACAACAAGGCCTCTGCACACTGCACATACGAGGGGTATCAATAGAAATCGCCCAGAAGTGATCAAGGAGCTATATCGATAAAAATTTGTCAGTGTAATTACTGTACATTATGCTCCAAAACTTAAGTATGTTTACTCTCTTTACAGGTGGTGCTAGATGGGCGGTATGCGCATAACCTTTTCATGATAAGATCCTCCACTTTCTTCACTGTGGCCGCATCATCCCCAAGTGATGGACGTCCACTTCTTGATCATCTGTGAAGGACATGTGGCCAGTTTGGAAATTCCTTTTTCAAAAAGCAATAGTGCCATATGACGGGCAATCATCACTGTAGAGGGCCTTCATCATCGATTTTCTGGGCATTGTAGGCCTAACCCTTCATGCTGCGTACCTCAATCATGCAGGTAATGTGCCTGCTGCCCATCTAACACCACCTGTAAAGAAAGTAAATAATACCTACAAGACTATTTTTGGACCATAATGTACATAAGGACCAGTTAAATTTCATTGATATAGCTCCTTCACTTCTGGGTGATTTCTAAAACTTTTTGATACCCCTTCATTATACAAGGTGATCAATGAAATCCTCAACAATTAAGAAACTTCTTGGCATGAGAAAAGATAACTGTGGTCTTCAATTGAGAACCTCCTGTTCCTCCTTGGTATTAGATGTTCCAAGAAAACTGAAAAGAACAAATTTCAAATGATTAAAACAACACAGTTATGCTCTTCATATAGACAAAATGAAAAATTAAAATAAACTTAAAGGGGCATTTCGTGATCCACAGCCTCATCCCCCCACTTTTCTCAAAAAAAGTTGAGATTTTTATATCACTGGAAACCTCTGGCTACTTAATGTTTATGTACAAAATATTTCTTGCAGATTAATTTGTTTTGCAAAGATATCGTGAAATTTGAATTTTGTTCTGGTGCACCAGAACGAAATTACAACGCATTGTCTATGGAGCAGTGTAATACACATAATCATGCATAACTCGCAAACGCAAAATCGGAATCAACTGAAATTTTGGGAATAGGCTTTTTTCGTGGATATGTACTGAAAAATGTCATAAAAAGAGGATGCTAGGATCACGAAATCCTCCTTTAACTAACATAGTAAACAAAATGTTGGAATATTCTGGGGCTTGTTTACATTTCATTTTGTAAGATATTCAACAACTGCATTAAACAACTGACATCTCTCTCCCTCTAGTGATCAACCCCCACTCCCCACCCTTGTCTGCTAACTTTTCAAACACTATTTTACATCTCATTTCCATGAGAAATGCCCCTTTTTTTGGCAATTTTACATACTGTTTGCCCTCATCAATAATCCTTTTTCCTAAAACACAAAAACAATGTTTCAACAATGTCCTCTTTCTTGTTTGCTTCTTTATTCATTATAAATGCCACTGTTCCAACACGTATATCATTAGTGGTGACGTCAGCAAGTCTTTTGTACCTTGGATGATCTTCAAGGACGCTCGTTCCATCCTTGAACTCTAAGGACCATTTCGTTGCTATTGCAGAATATCAACAACTTCATTACCATTTACAGCAACTGTAAATTTTTAAATTTCATTTGAGTTTTCACCACCGTCAGGAGAAATTTCCATGATGACCCTGTATTCACTTCTGGTAGTACCTGTGAATTCATGGATGTATGCTTCTGAAGAGTATCCTGCCCATATATGGGCAGGACACTGTATATATACAGTGATGCAAAAATCTAATATCTTTGCAGTAATGTTTTGAAGGAACAAGCTTTCAAATCAACCAAATTCAATACTGTGCGACAAAGTAGCATACCTTGTTCTGCAAACTTTTGACTGCCCCTCGTTGGTGATATCAACACAATGAGGCAACTGTTTTGCACACACATCTATGTGGCATCTGTATGCCAGAGCTTAAAGTGAAAGTTCCCGATTTGAAGCAGTGTCCAATGAAATGCCCACGAATTGCTAAGGTGATAAATAGAGGCTACCGGTAACATAATTATTTTGTCTTTTTGTCAGGTATTAAGTTAAGGGAACTTACGCATCAGTAAAAGGTTGTAAATTCCCATCTATTCCACTCGCAACATTAGCAGACATTGTCGTGTCATCATGCTGTGGCTTCTCAACTGCTGAACGCAATTTGACAGAATCTGTAAGAAAAAAATTAAACTAAAATTATTTGCGATTTGATGAATCATAACCACACAGATCAGTAAAAATGTACATTGTTGTGAGACTTTCAATATAAATTATATATTACATTACATTACATTATTTGTAATTACTTTGTGGTTTACTTTGCTCGGGCAGCTAAAGCTGCCCTCGCAAAGTAAACCATGCAGACGACGCGGCCGCATCGTTGTTAAACGGTGATGAACAACGGTGAAACATGATTGAATCCCTAATTAACAAATCTATAGGTCATTCTTATAATTGGCAACTCATTGCCAATGAGGGGATAAGCTGGTCCACCAACTCATTATAACAACCATTCATAACCTCCGCGTATCACGCCATATGTGCGTCCCAATTAAATTGCTTGTTAGATGATATACGCACACCGGTGCAAAGGTTATTGATATCCATCAATGACCTCCGCGTATGCTTACGCGGTACAATGACTTCCGGGTAGTACGCACGCAACTACCATATTTGCACATGGCGTGATTGCGCAGTGCTGTAATTGGTAAGTCCGTTTTAGCCTGTTCGACTTTTTGAAGGGCGAAATAAAAGTTTTGATAAAAATTGTTTCTTTCAATAAATTTCGGAGAATAAAATCTTGAGATTTAGTTGAGTGATGAGTTAAAAATGACGGTTATGAGGATTGGTTAATAACTTTGCATCAGTTATATAGTCGGGCATTGTGAAAATCTAAACATTTTGCTTTGGACCTCGGAATATCCTCGGCTGTACCCCTCAGGATATTCCTCGGTTCCAAAGGCAAAATGTTTAGATTTTTCACAATGCCTCCAAATAACTAATGCGCAGTTATTAACCTATAATCAGTTCAAGCTGTAGATCTACTTTAATAATCTTCACTTAGATTTAAAATGCACCTTGCTAGATAGCTTCAATGTTTAAATTAAAATTCCTTTAAAAAAGGAATAGGGCACCCAATCCGGTGAGCTTTGATGTGATGTGCTGAAATGTAACCGTTTTGGTAAAATTTTCTTCTTTAAAACAAGCGAATTAGTTTGAAATAGAAGGAATAAAACGGTTACTATTGTTAGGCATTAATGGTATATGATGTGGGGGAAGAGGAGGAGGGGTGCTGGATCTAGATCAGTCAAACTCAAAGGGGGCCAATTTGAGAAAAATTTATTGATGCAGGGTGTACACTTTCAGTTAGAAAATGTGTGCAAATGAAAGCCCAATTGATATGCAAATAACATGACACAAAATTATACAGCACATCAGGCCACTATATCCAATCACCATACCAAGTTTGAAGTTGATCAGTTATTGCGATGGAATTGCATAGTGGATTAATGAATGTGCTTCCGCCCGTACAGCCAAACAAACAAACAAACGAGCAAATGGAGAAACAACCATTTGAATAATAACATAAGCCCCACATATGTGTGGAGGCCAAAAATCTATAGGCCATTCTTATAATTGGTAACCCATTGCCGATGATGTGATAAGCTGGTCCACCAACCCATCAAAAGTAACTTGCATGTAGCTACTTGTAAGTGCATTTACACAAGCACTACTGTTAAGTTTAGTTTCGATTGTAGTTACTGTTGACTGTACTTGTGACCGCCTAAACACGCCTAATGTCATCCTCTGACTGTGAGTCAATGGAGTTGACCCAGAAGCAACAGCATAGCCAGCTTTTAAGTGTGAGGGGCTACCCAAATGTAAAGGCCCAAATTTGCAAGTTTTCGTCAGAGGCCTAGTTAGTCATTTTGTCCTCCCCATTTTCATCCCTGAAAATTTCTTGACACCACTGCTCAGGAGAAGGGTTCTGAAATGTTGGTTTAAGCACAGATATTGGTTCCAATATCTGTGGTTTAAGACATGTTAACATACCAAAGGCATCATTGGATGTTGGTGGTTGCTGACTCTCCTCATCTTCCTCATAGTCCTCTGACTCATCATTCACTAATGCAGAGAACCTGTACTGTCCTGGGGTGTAGTGTTTGATTTGTTTGGGTCCAACTAATATCATCATTGCTACTAGTAATATACAACTTGAAATACTCCAATAGGCATCATCCATCCATAATGTGTCGGAATTCTATAAAAAAAAATGGACAGAGAATCATTAAAAGTGGAAGTAAATTTACTCTAAAGCAGTATACAGATTTTTATTATATTACAATATTGTATGTACAATATGTACGTTATTTAATCTATTGCCATTCTATTTCCAGTAATGTTTAAGTTCTAACGAATGTTTGATGACGTAAAATCGATAATATATTTCTGCTAGATATTGTATGTAACATATTATCGATTTTTCGTCATCAAACATTCGCTAGAACTTAAACATTACTGGAAATAGAATGGCAATAGATTAAATAACGTATATAGTGTACATACAATATTGTACGCATAATACTGGAGTCTGAAGCGCTTTATTGAAATGTAGTCACACATTTGGTAATCTTTGTCAAAGACTATTTCGCAAGGGGGTACAAGCGGCAAAGCCGTGAGAGGAGCGCCAAAGACTCAACATGATTGAGGAGGGCTGCCGTGAGGTTTCCTAGAGTGTGTGGTTCCCAGTATTCTCTCCCTATGGGTAATATAGGTATTAGGTACACAGTCTGTAGCACAGACTACACATTTGTTTAAGACCAAGATTTTATTAATCAGGTCATTTTAAAAAGATAAAATAAAGAATATGGCCATAGAAAAGAAAAACTGACAAATCTGGCTCCAGTCCTTAAAGGGGCATTTCGTGATCCACAGCCTCATCCCCCACTTTTCCCAAAAAAAGTTGAGATTTTTACACCACTGGATAACTCTGGCTACATAATGTTTATGTACCAAATATTTCTTGCAGATTAATTCGATTAGCAAAAATATCGCCAAATTTGAATTTCGTTCTGGTGCACCAGAACAAAATTACAACACATTGTCTATGGAGCAGTGTAATACACATAATCATGCATAACTCGCAAACGCAAAATCGGAATCAACTGAAATTTTGGAAATAAGCTTTTTTCGTGGATATCTACTGAAAATGTCATAAAAAGAAGATGCTAGGATCACGAAATCCTCCTTTAAGATTAAAAATATACACAAATTCTGTGATATAAGGTTATCAATGGCAAAATTGTTTAACAGATTATCTTAATTTTAAGTATAGCCTCGGTTCGAGGCATCAGGCTCTGTGATAGTAATATGCCCCTTTCTTATTTTGCTTTTTGATTTATTTTTATTCTGGTTTGGATCCACTAGTAGTAGTAATCAGATATATTTGCAGCAGAGGTAGGTGGACAGGACATACAGAGATCAGAATAAAAATAAATCAAGGAGCTAAATAATTACTATCCCAGAGTCCTGACGCCTTAAACCGTAAGTTCAGTTGAGATTTGCATTGTGTAATCAAATAGTAAATTTTAATGGAGCCAGTGGCGGCACCACAGGGGACTGGGGGAATTCCCCCAGTCAGATTTCTTGCCCCCCAGTAAAAACCCCAAATTACAAAAATTTCCACTTTTTATGGCAATTCCTGGCGCCGCCACTGAATAAACCAAATCGGCATTGGAAGTTTGCAATGCATTGTGGGACAGTTTTTGCAGTTTTGGGACACTTTGCCGTCTGACCTATTGAGAAAATTCAGAAAAATTGGTTTTTGTGCTTACAAAATATAATCTAAAATGTTTTACAAGAATAAAAACAAACCCCAAAAAACATTATTAAATAAGTTAATTATTTGAATATTTTTAAAGATAATATTATGACAATAATAAATAAATTAATAATAATTACAGCAATTTCCCCGATATGTCAGAGGTCAAAGTGTCCCCAAAAAACGGAAGTTACAATAGCGATTGGACTTATGGGGCTGACTTATGAAAAAAACACTTTCCCTTGCATTTTGCAGTATGGCAGAATGAGCCAGTTTTGGTGACAGTGAAATTATTATTTTTGTCGTCATCATTCGCACTACCACTACCACCATAATCAGCTCATCACTTTCATCAGAATCATCTCGGAAGGGGTGAGAAGGATAAACAAAACTAATCTACTAAATGATGCTCATGAATACATCTTTATTGTCTACCCAGCAAACACAAAACGCGTTTTCGACATCATTCGCAAAAAGTTTATAAAAGGTTGTCAGAAAACGCTTAAATGTCGGGTTATATAAAGGGTATATTAAGAGTATAAAACGCTTTCATAACCTTAAAAAACATTTTTGATAATCAACTGCTCAACAAACAAAAATGTTTTACAGAAAACGTTTAAATGTCGGGTTATATAAAGGGTATAAAAACGTTTTAATTACATTCCAAAAACATTCTTGAAAACTTGATACAAAACAGTCTAAACAAAATGTTATTTTGGGGTTGAAAAAAAATATTTTGCGAAAAAATGTTTGCCCAAAATATTTTCAATAACGTTTTAAAAACGTTTTCATGACCTTTATGTAACCCGACATTTAAATGTTATTTAAAGGTTTTGAAAAAAACATTTTAAGAACATTTCTGTGTTTGCTGGGTTCAAATATTTTAACCAGAGGATGATTTAAGCACTTCCCAGCAAGTCTTGCGGTTAGCACAGCTGTGTGAGTGAACATGACACCACTGCTCGCCCACTGCATACACACACATGGTTAAATTTGAATTTGGACAGATATATTTACAATAAAAACACCTTCTAAAAGTTGGTCGATTTCACATTTTATGTTATCTACAGAAGGCGTGAATTATCCTTCATGCATACACCACTTTAGATCTGAAATTGACCAAGTAATAATGACACACGGGCAATTCTAAAACAACATCTTTTGCACAGAGTTCAATGGGATTTGAAAAGTAAAGTGGCAGTTGAAACACTAGTGATAACACTTTTACAGTGCATGATGGGGCTTCCTTAAATCATCCTCTGTATTTTAACATAATGTTATTTAAGTATTGACACAATATTTGGTAAAAATGTTTGCAAAAATAGTTTACAATAACATTTTTTGAAAACATTTAAAAATATTGTTGTAGTGTGTTTTCATACAAAACGTTTTAAAACGTTAACATGACCTTTATATAACCCGACATTTTAATGTTATTAAAACGTTTTTACATAAACCAAAAGCCAAAATATAACTTATTTAAAATGTTTTTAAAACGTTTTTGTGTTTGCTGGGTAGTCAAATCGATTTCTGAAAGTTATATTTCCTTTGATGACAATATATAGCATAATCAAACACATTCTCTATTATACAGTAATAATAGGCTATTACAGAAATTAGAGGCACTCCCCCTGAAGAAGACATGGGATTCACTAAAAATTTTTGCTCTGGGAATTCCAGTAGCGTATTTAGCCCTTTTTGAACGGGCGCCTTCGGTACAAAAAAAAAAAAAAAAAAAAAGGGAAAGAGAGAGAGAGGAAGGAGGGGGGGAAGAGAAAGGAGAGATCGAACTAGGGGAACGGGACATTAATTTGCAGGCTTCAATTTAGGCCTTATGCGTATTAAATGCGACTATAGATATCCCTATGCTAGCCTATATTCTACCAGGGGCCCCTACTTTTCGAGCGCGCTGGCAATTTGAGAGCACACTTGCCCGCACACTTAAGTAGGCCTATGGCATAAATTGCTTGGGCCGGGGGGCGGGCAAATATGATGTTTTGAGCATTTTTGAGCAGTTACGACATGTACTACTTGTATACCGTTCAGGCGCAGATTCAGGGGGGCGGCGGGCCCAGCCAATTCCTCCCAAAAAAGAAGGAAAGGAGAGAAGAGAAGAGAAAGAGGAAAAAAGGAGAAAAAAGAAGAGAAAAGGGAGAAAAGGAGCAGAGGAAAGATTAAATTGCACGTATAAGTAGGCCCATGCCTAAACCGCAGTCGGGTCAATCTATAAGGTCTGTGATTATTTTCGGCATTTCTTGAAGGTGGGTCCTCTGCCCAAAAGCAGATAGGGCCCGTCACATTTTGTCACCAAAGTAGGCCTAAGACGGACTCCATGCTGACCTCAATTCAACATCGATCCATGCAGGCTTTTATTGCGAATCAAGTCTTAGGCCTAAAATGTAACATTTAAAATTTTACAAATTGAGTTTGGGCCCTTTATTGTTTTAAAAAGCAATGATATACGAGTATTATAGTGTAAAAATTATGCACCAAATGGCTTCAATTGGACCTTCATTTTACAAAATTTCAAAACTTCTCAGGCCTGAGGAACATCCCCTTTTAATGCCTCAGACACCGCCTGCGTGTATATAAACAACTGCCCGTTTTCGCTTCTGTATATTTAACACTCAGTACTTGATGAAATACAAAAACAGTGAAAAAAATGGCTTCAATTGGCCTGTCATTTCGCGCAAATTTTATATTTTCGGCTTTTTCAAACTAAAAATTTTACACAATAATATTGCCAAAATGGTCCACCAAATGGCATCAATTAGGTCTTCATTTTGCAAAATTTTCTCACTTCTGATATTCCCCCTCACATTCACCCTGAGACACCCCACTGCGTGAGAGAGGCCTTATGTTTACATGTAAAGCAATACCGGGTAATTCATACAATAAAGGTCAAAACTTGTCCACGAAAGGCTGCCATTTGGCAAATTTTCGGCCTTTTCAAACTTAAATTTTACACAATAATAGTGCAAAAATAGTCCAATTATGTCTTCATTTTGCAAAATTTTCTCACTTCTGAGGGGGCATCAGACACCCCATGGCTTCTGTATGCGAAACTTCATGGGCACATAAATTATAAAGTATTTCACAATAGAAAACAGAAGCCTATTATTATGCGTAATGCAGGGGGGGGGGGGCAAAAAAAGAAGAGAAGAGAGGAGGGGAGGGGAGGGGAGAGGAGAGGAGAGGCCCGGAAGAGAAGCGGAAGAAGAGAAGCCCAGAAGAGAAGAGGCCCGGACCGGAAGAGAAGATAAGAGAAGCGGAAAAGAAGAGAAGCCCAGAAGAGAAGAGAAGAGAAGAGAAGAGGCCCGGAAGAGAAGAGAAGAGAAGCCCAGAGAAGAAGAGAAGCCCAGAAAAGAAGAGAAACCCAGAAAAGAAGAGAAGCCCAGAAAAGAAGAGAAGCCCAGAAAAGAAGAGAAGCCCAGAAGAGAAGAGAAGCCCAGAAGAGAAGAGAAGCCCAGAAGAGATGAGGAGAGGAGAGGAAGGAGCCTGAGGAGAGCAGAGGAGAGGAAAGGTTAAATAGCACATGTCTAAAAAAACAAAGTCGGGTCGATCGGAAGTATATAATAGGCCTATATGGCCTGTAATGATTTAGACATTGCTTGAAGGCGAGTCTTCGGCCCAAAAGTATGTGAAATTAAGTACTGCGGGCCCACCGATCACCCGTCACATTTTTCACCAAAGTCAGTAGGCCTAATTAAGACGGACTCACTGTCAATGCTCAACATCAACATGATCTATCCATGCATGCTTTAGTAATTGCGAGTCTCACGCCTTATAGGCCTATAAAACTTTTGCAAATTGAGTTCGGGCCCTTTTGTATCATATTGTAAAAATAGTGTAAAAATGATGCACCAAAATGGCTTCAATTCGACATTCATTTAGCAAAATTTCCAAACTTTTGAGGGGGGACCCCCCCCCCCCCGTGCGTATGGATAAACAACTCATTGGCCGTTTTCGCTACTGTATTGGACGCGTGTATATGTTTTAGGCAATAACTTGATAATTAGGCCTACAGTAAGAGTAAATAATAAAATTGTACAAAATAATAGTGTCAAAAATCGCCCACCAAATGGCTTCAATTGGGCCTTCATTTTGCAAAATTTCGAGCAAAATTTATAAAGCAATAATTTATACAATAACATTAACAGTGAAAACTTGACCATGAATTGGGCCCTCATTTCACAAATTGTCGACTTTTTCAAACTAAAATCTCACATAATAATAGTGCCAAAATGGTCCACCAAATGGCTTCAATTAGGTCTTCATTTTGTAAAAGTTTCTCACTTCTGAGGGGGGCACATCCCCCGTCAGACACCACTCTGCGTCGCGCAAGCACTCCGGGATGTCCGCTTCGCGGCCATATTGTATTTCACACAAATCTACTTGGCGCCCCCCGGTCTATGAATTCCTGGATACGCGCCTGAATTCCCCCCTCAAAAAAGGGTCATTTTCAAAAGAAGACATGGAAATTCCCCAAAATATTGCCCTTTCTGACTGTGGGAATTCCGGAAAAAAAAAGACAGCATGTCATGACACCATAAAGAAGACATTTGAATTCCCATTTTTTAAAAACTTTTTTAGACTTGGGAATTTCCAAAAATGTCTTCTTAAGGGAGGTGTAATGAGCGAACTGTGGTTTGGATTCCAGAGGGAGGGTGTCTGTAAGAGGCACAGCCATCAGAAAATGAATAACTGAGATCGCATGCCAAATAAACTTACTGCAGAAATTTTCCAAGCCTTTAAAAAAATAGGCATAGGTGGGAATCGAACCCAGCACCTTCCGGTTCTGAATCAACGGATAGTATCACTAAGCCAACTAACTAACTAACTAAATAAATGTGTCCGTTCTCTCGAGCCCCAAAACGTCATTAAATAAATAAATAAAATAAAAATAAAAAAATAAATAAAAAAAAAAATAAATAAAAAAAAAATAAAAATAAAAAAATAAAATAAAATAAAATAAAAAAATAAATAAATGTGTCCGTTCTCTCGAGCCCCAAAACGTCATTAAATAAATAAATAAATTTAAAAAAAAAAAAAAAAAAAAAAAAAAAATAAATAAATAAAAAAAAAATAAAATAAAAAAATAAAATAAATAAAATAAAATAAAATTAAATTAAATTAAATTAAATTAAATTAAATTAAATTAAATTAAATTAAATTAAAATAAATAAATACAAAAAGAAATTATAAATTAGTTTTTCTAGGCATTAACAAAGGAAAAATAAAGCAGCATAAAAAAGTGACAGACGCACGGTTTCGAACAAACGACGCCCAAAACAGCATAGAAACCACAATGCTTTAGACCGCTAGGCCATAGAATCACACAGTTTCTTCGAAGTCAAAGAAATGAATTAACCTTTAACGTTACACAATATTGGCACATGACACAGGCACATGTCTGCGGGTAAAGATACTGCATGATAGAAAGGCGCATAAATAATCTAAGGGTCTATCCCTGAAGTTAACGGTCATTGACATGTAACCAATTCTTTGTATACCAGTGTATATACCAGCTACAGTCAACATATAAAAAGAAGTATATTGTTAGGCGTAGACGCAATCATCAATGTGGGAAGTATAAAACCATAGTCGCCACTGTGCACTTGTTTGAGTCCACGAGAATTCCGAAAACAGCCTTCAACCCTGAAATCAGAGGTCGGTTTTGGGTTGTTACATGCAAATACAAACTAAATATATCATGAAAAACCCCACCAAGAGGACTACGAGAGTGAAATTATAAAAGGAGCAAGACCAGATATCAACATTAAATCACGGTAAGCCTAAAATCGCACCGAAAACGCCAAAATGCAGTCACAAAATTTATAATATTACTAAATCACCAAAACGAATTGTAACGTAGGTATGCAGAAAAGAGTTGTATTAGCAATAACAAAGTATGTGCAAAAAGATTTGTCTTTGGCATGTCGCTTTTTGAAATATCACCAAAAATATCAAATTTTGGAAAAACGCGCCTAAAATTTAAAACAAACACGAACCTTCCAAAATAAATATATATTAACACTCGGCGGCCAAGTCACTACCTGTCGCTGTGATTTGGGGTAACTTGTTGCTTCCCTTCTCCAGATACCTGTACTTCAAGGTCGCTCATACACCACGCCTTAAGGGACACTGGGAATTTTCAATATTTGTAAGCATTTATATGAACGCATATGCCAGATATAGAGATGTGATCAAATCCAGCTAGCTATCAATGCGCTCCGCCTCCCAATTTGACACTAAGACACTTTTTTGACTTTTAATTTAGCCTAATATATAAACCACTTACTGTATTACATGATGCCCATTTGTGTGTACTAGTTGACCACATGAGGAAGATAAAATTGGCAAAGACACCTAAAGCTACAAAGCCTGTCAGCCACTTGTAGGTTTTCAGTCGAGTAATATTCTTGCGAATTTTTAGTTGGTTCATTGATTGACGCAATAACCGTAGTATCCAAAGGCAGATTCCTACATTGACAATGAGTACAAGTATCGCCACCACGTCTGCCGCATTGCTGTGCTGTAATTTGGAGAACACAAAATTAAAATGTTTTATGCTTTTAAGAAGCAAATCTGGCCTAAGCAAATGTGCTAGTTCTATTTCTTTTCTTTTTGAAATTTATTCTAATTTTATACTACATTGAAAACATTGCCAAACCTTTAAATTTCAAAGTTGAATTCTGGTGTTTGTAAGAAGGTCAAAATTATCCTCTGTCAAACTGGATTATATTTGGAAGTCGGCGTCACAAAATGCACCAGAACAAATATGACGTGTCATGTCAAAACCAGACACTTTTGGGCAGGATCGTAAATGGAGAAATAGCCAAAAATCTGCCGGTGGGTGTTTTTTTCATAATTTGGGTTTGTTGCGAATTTGTGATGTTATCAATGTTAAAAATATTGTCTGATAGTTTCAGACCGGAATATAACTGGCATCTTGTATTTTTTGAGACATTTTTCAAGTTAATTCCTACTCTCAACATTGTCAATAATATTTTTAAAGGCTGATATCTCAATTTCCAATTTTATAATACCATAACTTCCTAACTCAATATCTTCGCTTAGGAATGTCCGATTTCATTGGGGAAAACGTCGTTGTGGAGCAAAATATCAAAATAAAAACCTCAAAATTCATAACCTGCCCAAAAGTGTCTGCTTTTGTCATGACACGTCACAAATGTCATCATCATGCGGTTGCATCAACAAAAGTACCATAGAATTCCATCTACAAGCATATATACCCAGCAAACACAAAACGCTTTTCGACATCATTCGCAAAAGGTTATAAAAGGTTGTCAGAAAACGCTTAAATGTCGGGTTATATAAAGGGTATATTAAGAGTATAAAACGTTTTCATAACCTTAAAAACATTTTTGATAATCTACTGCTCAGCAAACAAAAATGTTTTACAGAAAAAGTTTAAATGTCGGGTTATATAAAGGGTATAAAAACGTTTTAATAACATTCACAAAACATTCTTGAAAACTTGATACAAAACATTCTAAACAGAATGTTATTTTAGGGTTGAACAAATACTTTGCAAAAAATGTTTGCCCAAAATATTTTCAATAACGTTTTAAAAACGTTTTCATGACCTTTATATAACCCGACATTTAAATGTTATTAAAAGGTTTTGAAAAAACCATTTTAAGAACATTTCTGTGTTTGCTGGGTTCAAATATTTTAACATAATGTTATTTAAGTATTGACACAATATTTGGCCAAAATGTTTGCAAAAATAGTTTACAATAACATTTTTTGAAAACATTTAAAAATACTGTTGTAGTGTGTTTTCACACAAAACGTTTTAAAACGTTATCGTGACCTTTATATAACCCGACATTTTAATGTTATTAAAACGTTTTTACCTAAACCAAAAGCCAAAATATAACTTATTTAAAACGTTTTTTAAAACGTTTTTGTGTTGGGTACCAGTCCATTGAGGTGTGTTTTTTTATTTTGTTAAAGGGAATTTTGGTTTTGGCCTCCATATGGCAATCTTGCTGACATCCGCCTCATCTGGCACTAGTGCAACAAAATACAGAAAAAAGCAAAGAAAACTGGGATTTCATCTATCTGAAGTGATGTTCTAGTAGTCCCCATGGGAGATAAATAAGAAATCATGCTAAATCAGACAAATTGCTGTATAAATCACAGAAAATTCTGAAAATCACAGACTGTGGTAAATAAATTGCAGAAAAAAATAGCGCTTAAATTGGCACAAAATTGTGGCAAATCATAATTCATAGAGCTTAAAAATTCTGGAAACTAAATTGTGCTGCAAAATTCTGCTAAATCAAATAAAATGATGCCAAATGGTGCTAGTAGGAGCTAGTCAAGTTGTAAAATGCAGTTGCCATAAACCTGCCCAATTCAGTAAATAGCTAAAAAATATTCTACTCTATTGCTCAAATCTGGGTAAATGCCACAAAATGTTATACTGCTCTGTCAAATAATTGAGCCACCTATGTACCAGGGAGTGTGATAATGCACACAGAAATCCTGACAATCTGATCAAAATTTCTGGTAATCAGCAATTTCCTATACTTTTGTACAGGGAACCAGAGGAACAAAATCTTGAGAAATCCCACCGCTAATGTACCATTGACTTACATTAGAAACACTTAGGCAGCCTTCTATTAGACACACTGTGAAGTATGAAAACCCAACTATCATAATGTAGTGTAGGGATTTACCAAGGGATGAACAGAAAAAATAAATGAAGGAAGGAAGAAAAGAAAGAAAGAATGGAGAAAAGATTCAAGAAAGAACAAAAGATGAAAGAAAGAGAGAAAGAAAGAAGGAAGAGAGGGAGAAAGAATGAAAGTAAAGAAAGAAACAACAATAATTAAAAAATAACACTCAATAATTAATTTCTTGTCTAAAATGTTACTTATAATAGGCCTATCTGTGCAAAGTAGATACTGAAAAAGTGGAAATTTTCGCACAATTTCCAATTTTAAACTGTTTTCCGTGTTTTTAAATTCTTGATTCTATGTTTCCTTACACTAATCTGCACACAAAAGGAATATATCCGTGTGTTGTTATATTCGCAGTAGCAGCAAGGAATACAAAATGCACGAAAATAAATGTAGCACAAAATTTCCACTTTAACAGTGTTAGTTTTACTGGCGCAATCCTTGTACTAATATAAAAAAAATCCTTTAAAAAAGGAATAGGGCGCCCAATGGGAGCTTTGATGTGATGTGCTGAACCGTTTGGGTTCAGATGCCATACCCCATGCTGACTACAATGAGAAGCATCCTTACACTAACCAAGAGATGCCATACCCCATGCTGACTACAATGAGAAGCATCCTTACACTAACCTAGAGATGCCATACCCCATGCTGACTACAATGAGAAGCATCCTTACACTAACCTAGAGATGCCATACCCCATGCTGACTACAATGAGAAGCATCCTTACACTAACCTAGATATGCCATACCCCATGCTGACTACAATGAGAAGCATCCTTACACTAACCTAGAGATGCCATACCCCATGCTGACTACAATGAGAAGCATCCTTACACTAACCTAGAGATGCCATACCCCATGCTGACTACATTGAGAAGCATCCATACACTAACCTAGAGATGCCATACCCCATGCTGACTACAATGAGAAGCATCCTTACACTAACCTAGAGATGCCATACCCCATGCTGACTACAATGAGAAGCATCCTTACACTAACCTAGAGATGCCATACCCCATGCTGACTACAATGAGAAGCATCCTTACACTAACCTAGAGATGCCATACCCCATGCTGACTACAATGAGAAGCATCCTTACACTAACCTAGAGATGCCATACCCCATGCTGACTACATTGAGAAGCATCCATACACTAACCTAGAGATGCCATACCCCATGCTGACTACAATGAGAAGCATCCTTACACTAACCTAGAGATGCCATACCCCATGCTGACTACAATGAGAAGCATCCTTACACTAACCTAGAGATGCCATACCCCATGCTGACTACAATGAGAAGCATCCATACACTAACCTAGAGATGCCATACCCCATGCTGACTACAATGAGAAGCATCCTTACACTAACCTAGAGATGCCATACCCCATGCTGACTACAATGAGAAGCATCCATACACTAACCTAGAGATGCCTGACAATCTGATCAAAATTTCTGGTAATCAGCAATTTCCTATACTTTTGTACAGGGAACCAGAGGAACAAAATCTTGAGAAATCCCACCGCTAATGTACCATTGACTTACATTAGAAACACTTAGGCAGCCTTCTATTAGACACACTGTGAAGTATGAAAACCCAACTATCATAATGTAGTGTAGGGATTTACCAAGGGATGAACTGAAAAAATAAATGAAGGAAGGAAGAAAGAAAGAAAGAATGGAGAAAAGATTCAAGAAAGAACAAAAGATGAAAGAAAGAGAGAAAGAAAGAAGGAAGAGAGGGAGAAAGAATGAAAGTAAAGAAAGAAACAACAATAATTAAAAAATAACACTCAATAATTAATTTCTTGTCTAAAATGTTACTTATAATAGGCCTATCTGTGCAAAGTAGATACTGAAAAAAGTGGAAATTTTCAAGCAATTTCCAATTTTAAACTGTTTTCCGTGTTTTTAAATTCTTGATTCTATGTTTCCTTACACTAATCTGCACACAAAAGGAATATATCCGTGTGTTGTTATATTCGCAGTAGCAGCAAGGAATACAAAATGCACGAAAATAAATGTAGCACAAAAATTTCCACTTTAACAGTGTTAGTTTTACTGGCGCAATCCTTGTACTAATATAAAAAAAATCCTTTAAAAAAGGAATAGGGCGCCCAATGGGAGCTTTGATGTGATGTGCTGAACCGTTTGGGTTCAGATGCCATACCCCATGCTGACTACAATGAGAAGCATCCTTACACTAACCAAGAGATGCCATACCCCATGCTGACTACAATGAGAAGCATCCTTACACTAACCTAGAGATGCCATACCCCATGCTGACTACAATGAGAAGCATCCTTACACTAACCTAGAGATGCCATACCCCATGCTGACTACAATGAGAAGCATCCTTACACTAACCTAGATATGCCATACCCCATGCTGACTACAATGAGAAGCATCCTTACACTAACCTAGAGATGCCATACCCCATGCTGACTACAATGAGAAGCATCCTTACACTAACCTAGAGATGCCATACCCCATGCTGACTACATTGAGAAGCATCCATACACTAACCTAGAGATGCCATACCCCATGCTGACTACAATGAGAAGCATCCTTACACTAACCTAGAGATGCCATACCCCATGCTGACTACAATGAGAAGCATCCTTACACTAACCTAGAGATGCCATACCCCATGCTGACTACAATGAGAAGCATCCTTACACTAACCTAGAGATGCCATACCCCATGCTGACTACAATGAGAAGCATCCTTACACTAACCTAGAGATGCCATACCCCATGCTGACTACATTGAGAAGCATCCATACACTAACCTAGAGATGCCATACCCCATGCTGACTACAATGAGAAGCATCCTTACACTAACCTAGAGATGCCATACCCCATGCTGACTACAATGAGAAGCATCCTTACACTAACCTAGAGATGCCATACCCCATGCTGACTACAATGAGAAGCATCCATACACTAACCTAGAGATGCCATACCCCATGCTGACTACAATGAGAAGCATCCTTACACTAACCTAGAGATGCCATACCCCATGCTGACTACAATGAGAAGCATCCATACACTAACCTAGAGATGCCATACCCCATGCTGACTACAATGAGAAGCATCCTTACACTAACCTAGAGATGCCATACCCCATGCTGACTACAATGAGAAGCATCCATACACTAACCTAGAGATTCCATACCCCATGCTGACTACAATGAGAAGCATCCATACACTAACCTAGAGATGCCATACCCCATGCTGACTACAATGAGAAGCATCCATACACTAACCTAGAGATGCCATACCCCATGCTGACTACAATGAGAAGCATCATTACACTAACCTAGAGATGCCATACCCCATGCTGACTACAATGAGAAGCATCCTTACACTAACCTAGATATGCCATACCCCATGCTGACTACAATGAGAAGCATCCTTACACTAACCTAGAGATGCCATACCCCATGCTGACTACAATGAGAAGCATCCTTACACTAACCTAGAGATGCCATACCCCATGCTGACTACAATGAGAAGCATCCTTACACTAACCTAGAGATGCCATACCCCATGCTGACTACAATGAGAAGCATCCATACACTAACCTAGAGATTCCATACCCCATGCTGACTACAATGAGAAGCATCCATACACTAACCTAGAGATGCCATACCCCATGCTGACTACAATGAGAAGCATCCTTACACTAACCTAGAGATGCCATACCCCATGCTGACTACAATGAGAAGCATCCATACACTAACCTAGAGATTCCATACCCCATGCTGACTACAATGAGAAGCATCCATACACTAACCTAGAGATTCCATACCCCATGCTGACTACAATGAGAAGCATCCATACACTAACCTAGAGATTCCATACCCCATGCTGACTACAATGAGAAGCATCCATACACTAACCTAGAGATGCCATACCCCATGCTGACTACAATGAGAAGCATCCATACACTAACCTAGAGATGCCATACCCCATGCTGACTACAATGAGAAGCATCCTTACACTAACCTAGAGATTCCATACCCCATGCTGACTACAATGAGAAGCATCCTTACACTAACCTAGAGATTCCATACCCCATGCTGACTACAATGAGAAGCATCCTTACACTAACCTAGAGATGCCATACCCCATGCTGACTACAATGAGAAGCATGAGATTCCATACCCCATGCTGACTACAATGAGAAGCATCCTTACACTAACCTAGAGATTCCATACCCCATGCTGACTACAATGAGAAGCATTTTTGTTGAGGAGTACTTCATACAGGATATCCATTCTGCAATTACGACAACGGCAAATGATGAAATGCCACGGTCATAGACTCGTTTGAATTTACGATACATTACAACGCTGTCTACCAAACCTATTTGGAAAAAAATAATGAAAAGCAAAGGCAATTATTATCAAAGAAGATATTTGTTTAATTGTGACTCACTCCCACAAAATCATAATTGACCAAATACCGTAGAGATTTGCCTAATGCAGGGCCGTTCCGACCATTAGGCCAGGTAAGGCGGTTGCCTAGGGCGGCAAACGCAGAGGCGCAAAAAAAAAAAGGCGAAAAAAAGAAAAAAGGGAATGGAGAAAGAAAAGGGAGAAAAAATGGGAGGAAAAATAAAAAGGGCGAGGTATGCTTTGGCGAGGCGGCAGGGAGAGGCTTTGCCTAGGGTATCAAAATCCCTAGGAACGGCCCTGGCCTAATGGCGGACATGAGTTCCTTTGCCTTGGGGGTAAATTTCATGTGCAAATAGAGAACTCTCTGCTCTGAAATCCCAACAAGAATTAAGGATTCCGTGCCCTTATTTGCTGGTGGGAATTTTACAGGAGGGCACTTTCAGGTTGTGTCTAAAATTCTACTTATGTCAAGGGAGCCCATAGCACCATTAGGCAAATCTTTACAGTAAAATGGCACTAAAGTTTAACCAATTCTGCACCATATATTCTCAAGTTTGCAAATGGTCAATGCATTAGTGTGGTTGCTATGCAAGCTAACAACCCCCCCTTTAACTGATTGTATGGACCATCCCAGTGATCCCCCCTAGCAATATATTTGGTGATCTCCCCCCCCCCCATCCTCCGGGATCTACGCCTATGCTAGTTGGTTGAGTTTGTCGGATATCGGATCCTGGGGTCGAGTGAGATGGTTGGTTAGGCTAAACAAAAACAAAACATGAAATTCTGAGACATATTTTGAAGAAAATTTACTTTATTTGATACTTGCATTGTTTAGGTATAAAACAATTGATATTTAATGTGTAAATCAACCACAATTTTATGCTGTGTACTTTTAAAAAATCTAAAAAACCAAAAATAAAACATTCTGCATTCATTTGTGCAACTGCCATTGGCTTTGAGACATAAGTTTTTTTTGTTTAATTTTAATGACTGTTGATTGAAAAAAAACCCTAAATATGACTTGGGCCATCTTCTCTTTGAGTGCCACTTTTGGACAAAAGGTTACTTAACGGGGTACTACACCCCTGCCCAATTTTGTGCCTATTTTTGCATTTTTCTCAACAATTATAGCGCATTGGTGACAAGTAAGATATGTATATTATAGGGGCAAGGACTACAACTACTGCACTGGAAATTATATTTCAGCATAGACAACAGTTGTGGAGTTACAGTCAAAAATGAGGGAAAACCAATATTTGATCAATAATTTTTTGAAAATTCAGCATTTTTTGACCATTTTTGGTGCAAATTTCTTGAAGTTGGTCGAAATTCAAAAAAATGAAAAAACGGTTCCTAGATATTTTTGTCTAGTTTTTTAAAATTAATAAAAAAAAATTTGGCCCAAGAATTTTTGTTTACGTTGCAAAAAAAAAAAAGTGGGCCAAAAACCGTTTTTGGGGATTTTGGGCCAAAAATGAGCATTTTGGTCCAAATTTGACCTCACAGATGAACTTATCAAGTCTTTGCCATTCTAAATATGTATACTTTTATATACTTTAGACCAACAATTTAGCAGTTATGAGGCCCGAAAGTTTCCATAATTCCAGGGTTCACTTGATAACCAAAAATATATCTGTCCCATTGCAGCATTATATTTTGTGAGACAGTGGACAAAAACTTTGAGATTTTAGTCATAGTAAAAATCATCAGCATTTTCACGGCTAATTAAGTAAGAAGTGTAAAAAAATGTTGAAAAGTGACACACCTAAGGGTTGACTACTCTGATGACACCCATGCATGTCTAGAATATTAACCTACCTAATATTATTGCACCAAAGATCCAAAATTGAATCCTGTGAGGATATCCTGAGTCACGACACATGGTATAACCCATTAAAAATAACCATACAACTGCCATAGTAGAGTAGGCACCACACATAAGTCCATTAAACTGAAATACACAAACAAACAAACATTCATAAACAGATAAAATTCAACCTAAAACAGGGAGGTAAATAAGGATAATTTACTGGGTGGGCAATTTAATTTATTTTTGCCCTCAAATAATGGAAAATAAATTACTTGGTGGGCAGCGATAATTAATGGCATCCAGGCGTTTGGATTTTCGGAATTGTAGACGTGTTTTTCCGTACAAATTGGCTTTGATGTAAAAAAATGACATTACACTCCCCCTAAATGCATCTTCTGCCAATTATTTAGCATATTCATGTAGCAACTTTCAAGAAAACAAGAAAAATTGTGTACAGTATTATATTTCACTTTGGGTATTTAGAAATCTTAAACTAATTATCACTCCCCATTACTCCTAAGCAGGAAAAAAAACCCAGTAAAATTAGATGGTAATTATTATATTGTGCCTAATGTTTTGTGGGCAAAATAATTTACTGGGTGGGCACTTTTGGGCAATGGGCAAGTTGAATTTACTGGGTGGGCAAATTAATTTACTGGGTGGGTAAATGCCCACCCAGTTAACATGTTATTTACCTCCCTGACCTAAAAGACAACCTGTAAAGAATGGTGATCTGGACAATGTCTTTGAATTCTTAAATTTTGTTTGCAGCATGTGCATTCCAAGGGAGGAGTCCAAGAGAGGAGTGACAAAATGCCCCTACCACCTTGGTGATTGATGCCACTGTTGTGATTAGGGTTAAGATTAGGGTTAGAATTACTGATATACTGCAGTTTTCATTACTTTTTGATGCCTCATATAAAGTTTGATTCAGACTGCACATGCAGCATCGCGCGATGAAATTAAAATGTACATTTCAATTTCGTTGCGCGATGCTGCGATGTTTTAAAAGCATGTGAGGGTTACATCTCCTTTTATGGTCATTCTGCTGACCTTGATTTTCCAGCAGCCAATCACAACCTTGCATGACTGCGATATTATGGCGCGATGCGATAAAGTTGAACAAAATCCAACTCCAAGTCGAAATTGCCACCGCGCAATGAGAATTTTCACTGCCAAGCTCATAAAAATCTGGCTCAGATTTCAGTTTTTGCTGAACCATGAAATGGTATCAGCCTATATTAGTGTATGTTACTTACTTACTTACCAACCATTTGGTCTGAAATGGACATATCTTTAAATGCCACGAAGGTATGAACCCCCAAGTGGTGTCAAATAAAAGAGAAAGAAGTAAAGAATATAATAAAAATATTTCCTAAAGTCAGAGGTCATCCAAGGGGTCACAGGGGTAAAAAAAGGTCATTTTAACCAAAAATGCTCCAATCGAGCTGAAATTTATATGCTATGATCCTTATGACATTCTAAACATGTTTAAAATATTTTAATATTCACTTAAGGTCATTAAGGGGTCATAAAGGGGTCAAAGGTCAAGTTGTCAAAAATGCTCCAATTGAGCTGATATTTAAATGCAACAACCTTTATGACATTCTAAACATGTTTAAAATATTCTTATATTCATTTAAGGGCATTAAGGGGTTATAAAGGTGTGATATATACATATACCACAATATACTGCCAAATCCCCATGGTTCAGCTATGGTGCGGTAACCGCTCTAGTTATACCTGGGAACCAAGGGAGAACAGTGTCAGTGCATTGATTGGTCACCCCAGGTTAAATAAGAAATAAATAAATAAATAAATAAATAAATAGCACCGCAGCATTGCAGCATCGTATCGCGCTCCGATGGGGAGTCTGAATCACACTTTAGTGGGGACTCTCGTTTTTGCGGTGTTCATATATCATTTCATTTAATGTTCTTATTAATACAAATTTCATATACTCACAAATAATAGTGGATGTTGACTACGTGACAGGTATCCCACCCAGTGTGGATAATGATAATATTCCATTTCTACATAAACTGAAAAGAGAATAAGTTTCAGAATATTATAATATTATCACAATCCATCTGCTGGTAGATACTAAGGTAACACTAACAAACCAAACGTTTGATGACATCCTTTTGTGTGTGTGGTGGGGATCAAAATGTCAAATTACCTTTGTAAAGGGTGGAATTCCCAACATTTCACACTTACGTTCAGGGTAGTGGTCAGCTTCCTCCTCCCTATTCCAGAAAAATACAGCACTAATTTTTTGGGATTAAAAAATGTTATCAAGTTCTGCCAAATGAAACATAGCTCATATCCAAATCATTCATTTAAGTTTTAAATAACTGGAGATAAAAGAAAAAGTTCACTATTTTACTAATTTCTTGAAAAAGAGCCAAAAACATGCATTTTCAGCATATTATCTGACAATCGAGACACAAAAATCAAAGACTTAGAACAAGTCTAAGCATTCAAAATCTTGAGTATGCCAAAATTTTGCTCAAATTTTTTCACTTTTTGTGTTACTTTAATTAAATGATTGGTTATAAGAATGAAACATGTCTTTTCCAAGAATTAGAATGCATAAACTGATATTAGTCTCCTACAAGTCTTTGGGCTTGATTGTCACAGCATATGAAAAACACCTTAAAAACGCATGTTTTTGGCCCTTATTTCCAAAATTGGACCAAATTATAAAATTGGACTTTTATTGCCAGTTATGACTAACTAAAGGATTAGGATTTGGCTAAGTTTCATTTGGCAAACCAGGATAATATTTTTAAATCCAAACAAATTAGTGCTGAATTTTCTGGAATAGGGAGTAATGAACGGACTATAAGATGTCATCAAACTTTTGCTTTGTTCCCTAAAAGGTTACTTATTGCATGTTCAACTAGGCTCAGTCTGTATTTTGTTTATTTTGCCTACCCACGAAAAACTACACTTTTTACGCGTTTTTATTATCGCGGATGGTGTACAGACCCATAGGGCCTGCAGTATATCTTCATTATTTGAAGGGGTGTGAACTTATTTTTGGACACGCCTCTATTATAATGATACCTACACAGTGATCTGTCTGTACACAGATTCTCTATGCATACCCAGGGACCATGTATGAAGGAACTACTGGAAACGGATTATTGATAGCTATATTGTTAAGCTATTGTTATCAGATTATCTTTTACGACCTTCGATTACATGCGAGTTGCGCCGAGGGCGCGATGTTTGATTTCTTATTATTTACTCATGTTGCCCTACAAAATACCAAACACAGAATATTCAAATATTTTCTAAAGTTATGTCAAATAGATTGCTTGCACAAAAAGTCATTAGTTCAAATCATCCTCCAGACACGCTCCATAAGATATGCTAATGCATGGAGTACAAAGATTTACTTTGATCTATACCAGTTTCAGGTGATTGGTATTGTACTCCATGCATTTGAATATGTCTTCTGGAGCGTGTCTGGAGGATGATTTGAACTTATGATCTTCTGTGCAAACACCCTATTGTGTAAAATGTCTATCCTTTGTAGAACATAATTTCTGTGTAGCGTTGAGAATCATTTACATAGGATTTTGGAAACAAAATGTGATACAGAATCCTAGAACAAACAAATTTACATTTTTCTGGAATGTGTACACCGTACGCTTTCTGTTCCTATTTCGATACTGAAATAATTCTTAAAATAACTCTTACTTAATAAAATAAAAAGAAATTTACTAGAATTAAAATTCTACAAGGGTTTAGCTGGGGTTCGAGCCCACAATCTATGGATTCATAGTCCACTGCCTACACCACAGGTGTTTTTTTATCATACTTATTGATTACTGAATAAAGTGCATACACAAAATCTACATATTTATATAAATTTTTTAATTAAAGGGGCATTTCGTGATCCACAGCCTCATCCCCCACTTTTCTCAAAAAAGTTGAGATTTTTATATCGCTGGAAACCTCTGGCTACATACTGTTTATGTACAAAATATCTCTTGCAGATTAATTTGTTTAGCTAAGATATCGTGCATATGATATGGAGCAGTGTAATACACATAATCATGCATAACTCGCATAACGCAAAAATCGGAATCAACTGAAATTTTGGGAATAGGCTTTTTTCGTGGATATGTACTGAAACATGTCATAAAAAGAGGATGCTAGATTACGAAATCCTCCTTTAATGGACATAATTAATTAATTAATATTTTTTTAATGATTTACCATAATTCCAAACATGTCAAGCAATATGTCAAATTTAATAAAGCTAATGAATGATTTATAAATTGGTTAGAGCACAATTTGCAAAGTGCATTTACTATTTTAGTTACAAAATTCCAAACATTCTATTCCAATTTTTTGCTTTACACGCACAGGAGCTGTACTTTTAAAATCCGTGCCTAATTAATAATGAGTCTTTCATTCCATTGTCAAAGTACTGTGCTCCCTGTAGCATTATGGAGTGGCCAGGTCCTAGAGTGTGATGGTTTTGTAGCAGATGACAATGCTCATTCAGGCCTATCAAGGTCAGTTAGTATAGCCACTTGCTGAATGGCTGGGCATTATCAGCTATCAAAGAGATGCCGTATGCAACTGCCAATCACAGTAAAGGTTTGATAACATTTTGTTAAAAACCCAAAAGTGATATAAGGACAAAGCTGTGCATGTTGGTACTTGATTGTTTGAATTCTTATATGTTGAAAATCCGTTGTAGTAGTATTCTTTTATGTGTAGTGTGTATCGTTCATAAATTACAGAGCTTTTAATTTTTTGGCATTTATGCTCTGTTGCACTGTAGTAATAGAATATTGTGTGTATGCACTTTAGTTTAGACAACACTGCTGAATTCGACAGCCATGCACAGTATCATGAGCGATGCCGCCGATTGCACTGTGAGTTGCCACTGCACAGAATTAACATTGAAACACTTCATATTTTATTTATAACCTTTAATACATACAGTCCTCATTAGAAAATCATATTGGAAAAAGCCAAGTGTTATTTATCTCTAATGAGCGACCCACATGTTGATAGGGGTCCAATAGTCATTTTGTTGATATAGGCCTTTGTTCCGGCCCTTGTTGATATAGGCCTATTGAAGTTAAATTCCCTGCGTATTTTGCTGTGATGATTAATAAATTTGGAAGAATCACAGAAAATAGACACTAACAAAATTGTCTCTTGAGTTAAAGTCATTACCCCCCCCCCCCTCCAGAAACTTGCTTTAAAAAAATAGAAAATCACACCAGACAAATTAATTTAAATCAAGTCAGACACCCTCTGGTGTCGTTTCAAATCACATGGAGGCAAATCACTTCCAAAGGACCGGAAGTGCAACATCATTATAGTTCTTTAAAAAGCTTAAATATGAGCATAATATGCGTGTATTTCCACACAAATATTTGTATTACATCATGTTAAGAAAATATATAAAAGTTGAAATATTCTAAGGCAGTCGTGCATAAACTTGGCGCATTGTTTCAATAACAAATGTATTTCTGAACGCCTCGCGGTGGCGTGTTTTTCCGTACCCCCTTAAAAAAGGGGGAATTTGAATTGCCTTTGTTTTGTATTTTGTTTGCTTAAATATGGATAAAGTTGTTAATCATGCAAATAAAACACAGATGAGAGATATCAATTAGTTTTATAAACGTTCGACTTCTTTTTCATTAAGTTTGTCGTTTTACCTCAATTATTTATCTTTGCCTTCGTGGCGCAATCGGTTAGCGCGCATTAACATATTTTTTTCATATCCCGCGTATATCCCTGGTTCGAACCCCCCCCAAGCCTTCTCAAATGATTTTTTTTTTCTTCTTCTTTTTTACATTTTCCCAGCTTGTGTTTTTGAATCATATAGAACTGGTCAAATTCATACAAAATATGTTCCTTTTTTTTGGTTTGTATATTTAATTGGAGAATATTGTCAACTTTTTTCCTATTCGGATCGGGGGAGGGGGATTATGCAATTATGTCGAAAAGTAAACTTTTTAAGCCTATATGCTGTTAAAGTGCAAAATTCAAGTATCAAACGTTATTCTGATTTGCTCCCGGGATATGCTTTGCTGAGAAAAAGCACTCTCGAAATAGGCCTATCATATACCCTACTGACCGCTCACACTTTTCACTTGCAACATAAATTATTAGGCCTACATTTTTTCCAGATTTTGAAAAAGCAATTTGAGTACTTTTGAAAATTTTGAATATGAAATTAAAGAGTATTTTGTTTTCAGTAATAATCAATTTTATTTTTATTTTTCGATTTTTGAACTTTTTGAATATTTTATAACAGTTGCGTGCTCTAAACATCGATCTTCATAAACTCCTTGACCCGAGTATATTTATAGAATTCTCGGAACGTGTTGTGGCCGTGTGTAAGGGGCTAGAACATTTGTTTTGCTAAATTTCAATTTTCTTCTCATTTCCTGTTGTATAGACCTATGCCTATACGCGCAAGATTCAAACATAAATAATAGGCTATTATTCACCAAAGGCAGAAATCAGTGATGATCAGGGACTCTATTGTATCTATTGTAATATAATAATGCTGCGTTTTCTCCATATTGCTTTGCAATGCTTTAATTGTATAACAGAAATTATAATTTTCAATTTTAACACACCATAAAAATACCAAGTTGGGAAAAAAAAAACGCATTTGTTTTCAAACCACTCGTGAGCTTTGAGACAAACCTTTAATTTTTTTTTGGCCCAATAATTATTACACAAATATGTGCGCCAGAAATTCTGTGTCATTTTTTGACACAGAGAATAGCCTAACTCCTCTTTTGTTGTTCACCGAAGTATATAAAGAGAGAACACATGAAAATAATTAACCTAAATTTCCTTTCCATACTATACATTTATCTCATTGGGGATTTTGCGTTAATAAGACTGGTTGATGATTTTTCCACCTGCCTACTTTGACTTTGCCAGCCCAAAAGATGTGTGAACAGGTCCCTGGCTATAACACCTTGCATGTCCTCACCTTTACCAGAGACTTCAATCTGGGGAGGTGCCTTGGTGACTTGCTGTGATGTCTTATTGCTATCCACCTTATGTGTTCTATATCCATGTGTTCTATAACCATATCTATTTCTGGTATATCCATAATTATTGTCTCGTTGGGGCCAGGGTATATGTATTCGTATGATAAACAGGTACCTTCCATTGTATGGAGTAGTGTGTGTCTGGATATTGAATTCGGCATACTGTAAAATTAAACCATAATATAAATCACTTGGAATCAATTCATCATTCAAATTCATTAGTATTAGGGGGGTACTACACCCCTGGCCAAGTTTGTGCCTATTTTTGCATTTTTCTCAAAAATTATTGTGCATTGGTGACAAGTAAGATATGTATATTACAGGGCAAGGACTACAACTACTGCACTGAAAATTCAGCAACTCAAGGCAAGTAGTTATTGATTTATTGATCAAATATTGGTTTTCCTCATTTTTGACTGTAACGCTACAACTGTTGTCTGTGCTGAAATAAAATTTCCAGTGCAGTAGTTGTTGTCCTTGCCCCTACTTGTCACCAAAGCGCTATAATTTGTAAGAAAAATGCAAAAATAGGCACACAATTGGGCAGGGGTGTAGTACCCCCTTAACATTACATAAATAAATAAGAGTCACACGGAAGCCTTGTGACCCCGCTTGTGACCAGCAAGCTTTAAAAATAAATGACTGATAAAGACGACTAAACAGATATGCTCCACGAGACAAAATTTACTAAATTTTGACACGAAACACTAAAATACTTGAGTTCTATCTATTGTTCTATGATATTTTTCACTGGGTACAAAATATATCTAAAACCATGCTAAATGTTATTTTACTGTCCCAAGTGTAATATCTTAACAACTCATTAATTCAAAAAGTGTAGTAATAATAAACAAACATCCTTGCTTCATTTGGAAAATAATACTGATATCCAGAATTTTTGAACGCTGCTACAGCCCTAGCTGTGAATCACTTTTGCACTACGTTTTCTGATTCACTTTCAATCATATCAATTGGTAAGCGCTCTTTAGCAAAGTCATAATTCATTGAATTTACAACCGTATGACAAAACAGGCGAAAATAGTAACATTTTGCACAAGATTTGCAATTTAAAGAGAATTGGCCACTGCTCATTCTAATGATGCTAGTACATGGACAATATAAATGTGCTCTTCATTTAATGACATAAAATTTGAAAAATATTGTAAGAAACACTTGAGGTTTTCAAAAATCATGCTTGGATAGGTCGTTTTCAACAGATTTACTACATTCGCCTTGCTATAAACATTGGATTGCGTCATCTGTTGACCTAATGACCATTGGCGGTGGGGGGTGCAGGGGGCCAGTGACCCTCCACTTTTTGACCTGGGTAAACATAAATAATCAAATCTCTATTCTAGACCCTTAACATGCTTAAAGAAAATGTAAAAATGATGCACAAAATGGCTTCAATTGGACCTTCATTTTGCAAAATTTTCCAACTCATTAGGACACCCAACACTAAAAGCAATAATTTATACAATTATAGTGAAAACTTATCCACGAATGGCTTCAATTTGGGCCTTCATTTAACCCATTTTCGGATTTTTCAAAATTGTACACAACAATAGTGCCAGAATGGTCCACCAAATGGCTTCAATTGGGCCTTCAGTTTGCAAAGGTTTCTAACTTCTGAGGGGCGATCCCCCTCAGACACCTTATGTGACACGGTGGCAGCCATGCCATTATTTACATCACCCTGACTGGCCCCCCACTTTCAAAATCGTTCCGCCGCCGCTGCTAATGACAAAAAGTGTTTTTAGGGGGACGTTCAATATAAAAACAATTCTGCTTGGATGAAGGGAACACTTGAGGTTTTGAGAAAAACCAATCAGAGAGGCAAACTTTCCAGCTATATATATTTTTATATACTCGGGTGTATCGAGGTGGAAACTGCGTAGGTGCAATTATAAGAGAATTGTTCTTGTAGTCAAACCTTTTCATATGTATATACCCTAGCATTTCCTGTGATACCCTACATACAAATTCTGAACCCTATTTGCCCAAAAATCAAGTTTTTCACAATTCTTTTGTTCTTTCCGGACGATGCATCCATTCATATCTTAGGTCACAACACGCATTGGTGTAACATGCAGGAAAAATGCAAAATACATTTCCGAGAAAAATGTGTTTGAAGGATATGCTACTATAGTCAGTACATACTTCTCCAATATTATCAGTGGACCGATAACCGATTCCAAGTTAAAGCGAGAGCGTGGCGCAATGGTTAGGGTACTTGCCTTTAGTGCATGAAGTCCCGGGTTCGATTCCCGGCGGTGGCGATTTGCTGGGATATTTACTAGGAAAAAAAAGTCTGAAATTAATTGGCAATTACTTCTGTAGATTAAATTCAGACTTCCGCTCTCCCCATGGTTCATTTAGAATTGGGTAAATGAATCATGAAAGTACTCCGTCCTTCGGAGGGGATGTTAAGCCGTCGGTCCCGTATACAGAGAGCCATACCTGTACATGTAACTCGCAGCCAGTTTCGAAAAGAGTAGGGTGTTAACCCCTGACTGTTCCCAACCCGTCCCGGTGTTCAAATGGACCCCAATGGAAATAAGCTTCAATAGAGGCTTTCTTGGGTTATCCAGGGTTGTCAAAACCCAAACAAATAAAAAAAAAAAAAAAAAAAAAAAAAAAAAGATTAAACTATTAAACTGTAACTTATATCTAGCTCTTAAACCTATATGCTACTATGTGAAACAGAAGATTATGGGATTTCAGCACATTTTTGAAGCTAATAAGTCACTACCATATGCCACATCATCTGTCATGTACTTTTGAAATGGAAGATTTGGGGTTTTTGGCTTGTTTCTGAAGCATACGCCACATTATTGACGAATGATGCCGTTTCTGTGCCTAAATGTTGATTTTCGCCATTTCCCATAGTGGCACATGTTGATCGTACATCAGTTTGCGAAATAAGATAAGGCCTTTCGCACTTGATTATTAGTTTCCTGTTAAAGATTTTGAAAAAGGGATGAGGTGACTTTTAATTATTAATTATCTTTTATTTTCTTTATTTAGTTTGAACTATTACAAGCAACTATTGACTTGTTTTGACTAGAGCGGGCATTTAATTATTTCACAACAATATTTGATTTTATAAATAAGTAAAGGTGGAGTTGTACTCTTTGTTCATTCATCATTATTGTTGATATTGTTTAAGTCAGAAAATGGCAAGTAGAAGTAGTTGAAAGTTATTTTAAAGGAGAAAATTAGAAATAAAAATAAAATAATTAATTATTTTGAGATTTTCAATTTTGGACTCGGGCGGTAAACAGGAAACTAATAATCAAGTGCGAAGGGCCTAATAGATACTTACGAAATTGTTAACATTGGTCAATTAGTTAATTAAAGTTATTAATTAAATTAAGTATATAGTTGAGCTTTCTTACTTGGTGTACTTGAAGAACCTGATATTTAAAACTGTTAGGCCAAATTTTAAAATTTTAAAATAAAAAAATGACCAAGATCACTCTACACCACTATGTGTTGGGATCGACAATATAATAAACACTGTACTGTACGTAATACAGCAATTTACCACGGTGTTTGTTTTGTTTGTTTGTTTGATTTATTTCTTCTTTAACCTGGGACACTCAATCAATTGAAAACACAATAATCATCTGTTCTTCCTTGAGTCCCATAAATGGTTAGGGCATTTGACTCCTGATGATATGGCCGGTGGTCGACCGATGACCACCTGACTTTTTCGAAACAATTTATTGTCATTAATCACGGATAAAACATCCAGCGCTATTATGATATTATTTTTTATCAAAGCAAGATGTTGGATTCCCAGGAAGGGAAATTGTTTATTATATTAATCATGAAAATGTATCAAATTAGTTCTGATTACCCTGCAAGAAACATTTTTTGAAGTAACTTTGTTGCTGTTCTGTTCAAATATCTGCTGAAGTCTGACATCATCACCCTGCAAAATACAAATCATATGCAACAGTGTTTACTTCATGTAGCCTTTTGGACACTCAAGTTTAAGTTTATTTTTTCCCTGTGTTGGAGTGTCCCTGGACCTAGACCTAGATGCTAGGATCATTCATGGTTGACCTAAAAAAAATAAAAAAAAAAAAAAAAATTCAAGATATTTTGTATTTTTGATATGAAAATTGATACTTTGTTTTCATGTCATACTCTATTAATGATTTCAAAATGCATTCAAATTCAATGCATTTTGAAATCATTAATAGAGTATGACATGAATACAAATTATCAATTTTCATATTAAAAATACAAAATATCTTGAATTTTTTTTTTTTTTTTTTTTTTTTAGGACAACCATGAATGATCCTAGCATCTAGGTCTAGGTCCAGGACACTCCAAAACCGAAAAAAACAACTTATAAAAAAAAACAATTTTTTTTTTTTTTTTTTTACAATTTCTGAAATTTTTCAAAAATGGTGGGTGGGATTATACTCGAACGTGGGACTATACTCGGACGAATACGGTATATTTTGCAAGATCTGGATGTGCTCAGTTCGTTATTGTACATTTCGTCACTATCGACCCATGCTGCACTAAATAGCAAATCAGTAGCAGTACTTATGGGAAAGCGTAGATATCTTCTCTATACACACACTATTTCCATACTTTTATTAGAAAGTCTATATGTCAGGAGTATTAAACCATCAGTTATACGCCTGGCGGAACTTACGCTGACCATCGTAATCGCACTGCCACTACTCCTGGCAGCGCTTACCGCTACTCCTAGCAATTTGCGCCGACCAAGTTCCGCTGGGCGTACGTCCGACAATGTGAACTATACCAAACAGGCACACCAGCAGTGATCTCCTATAGCTATATACTAATAAGGCCGGCCTATAAAAGAAATTTGGTAAAGTTCATTTAAAGATCTACGTAAAAATGAGGGTCAGGAGACGCTGAGTCAAAATGCATTTAAAACTCAAATCCAGAAGCTTCAGGGGGCTCTTCCCCTAGCCGCAGTTTGTGGCCCTCACGGACTTAGCATGCACGTAGCACGAGTAGCACAAGTGTGAGGCATTCACCCAGGATTACGACCTCTCTGGATAATATACTACAGCAACAGAGCCCGAAAGAAGTGCTACTCTTCCCCCTGCACCCCGCCGGGGCATTGCTCCTAGACCCCGCCCATTAGGGGCCTTGTTCCGCTCAATTTGCTCCCTACGCTCGGCATTAGTCACTAATCATGTTGCACCCCCGGGTCAAAATATCCTGCATACACCCCTGCCAAAGGTTATTGACCATTAATACTTACCGCTAGTTCTTCAAAGTAAGCATAATTCTCACATTTATACCATTTTAGCAGCCAACTGATGGTAAATTTCACATCAATTCTTCTATTTTCATCATTATAATAATAACCTGGCGTGACTAGCTTGTTCATAATATCATGATAATCACACCTCATGTGTTCTCGCCAAAAGGACTCTGTATAACATAGAAAATTATAGAAACAATAGGATCAAATATACATGTACCAGAAGCTGAGTGATATACTCAAAACATATATGTACATAGTTCACTTAATGAAAATGATTTTGTGCATAAAGATCCCATACTGCCAGAGATGGTAACAAGTCATATTTTACAAGTCCAAGTCAAGTCACAAATCAAGTAGCCCATATTTTTGACTGCATGGGTAACTGGGAAAATTGTGTTGGCACAATGCTGTCAAAAAACATATGTACACATGACATATAGAAGTACAAATAACTGTAGCCACGTGTAATGTTAATTTAATGCATTGAAATTGAATTGAAATGAATTTTGGGCGATTTTCATTTCAATGCATTGGAATTGAATTAGAATCAAAATAATTTGGCGTGGGCATGAAATGAATTCGGATTGGAATTGAAATAATCATGAGCAATGAAGAACTGAATTGGATTGGAATTGAATTGAAATCATTTTGAGTAATGAAGAAATGAAATTCAGCTTTGATTTCAATTCAGCCATTTCAATTCACAAGCAGATGTCTGTGATTCCAGATCATTCCACTTCTAAAAAGTGCCCTTCCCCCATTCTGGTACACTTCAAGGTCTAAAGGTATTGTAATAAACACAGTCATTTTAGCATAAACAGATGGTACCATATACAAATGTAATGACCATCCCTATCTGGCACAACATGCATTTTCTGGCAAAGCAATTCACGTTGAACACGAAGTTCTGCTCTTTTAAACTGAACAAACAAACTGTTTTCCCTAAATAAAAAAAGACAGAGTGGTCACGCTTATAAACTGGTCCTAAAATGATACAAAACAAGAAATACCGCATTCATTCCAATAAGCGCCCAGGGCGCTTAACAAATAAGTCATTTTGGGTGGGCGCTTATTTTTACTTGGTTTACCTAATCAAGTGGTGTTGATTAGAGACAAATTTACGTATGTTATAAAAGGGTCCTGAGACATTCTAGTAGCTTTTCTGATGTAGAAAATGTATTGCAAGTTTACACATGACTTGTAGTCCTCCAGCTATTTCCCCGTATCGACATCTATCTGTCACTTCAACATTGATGGTACCCTTTAGCAAATTGGAAATTTCCTGGGTGGGCGCTTATTGGGGCACGGGTGCTTATTGGAACGAATATGGTACACCTCTTTTATTCAACAGAATGTAACTTTTAATGAGAACACTAAATGTGGAGTCACCTTTATTTACACATAGAACTTCATGTTCCACACATGCAACTTGCCTTGACTTAATTTCATATTGCAACTCTAAGCTTTCATATTTACAAATATTTCAGCATAAAATATTGAAGAAAATTAAAATTCTGATATCATTTCTCATACATAGGTATAGTAAAACCTTTTGAGAGTTTTTTTCGTCTAAATCTTAAGGGAAGGGGTATGAACGTTTGGACAGTATTTATTGTGGGACATTAGAGCACATCAAACATATCAAATTGCATTCTGAATACGAAGAATGTCCTTCTGATATCAAATAATTTTGATTTTTGAAATTAAATGTAATACACATTTTATGGCAAATCATTAAAATTGAAAAAAGAAAAAGTTCTTATATTGAATCCAGCACTTTTTGGCGACAGAATAAGAAAATTTTTGCCATATTGAGGCTAAACTGATGAAATATGGCTCAAAAGTAGAATAAATTCGCACAAAGCGCACGAAAATTGGCACTTTTGGAGCTAAAATGGATATGAGGTTAATTTGGTCATAAACATGCAGGCTTCAACATTGGGGGAATGATTGTATGGACCACCATCCCCCCAGCAAAATATTGTGTTATCCCCGATTTATGCCTATGCTTAGCATTGTTTAAAAGTGCTTGATAATGATCGATAATGTGAAGTACTATAATAGGTAAAACACTCACTGACCACAGAATTTCCACCAAAGATAAATTCAGAATGATAATACAAAATGTGCAACCCTCGGCCAGGTACGACTGGACAGGAGAAATATGTAGAATGTTTTTTTACAACATTGGACAAATATTGGACAGGCATGCAGTTTTGGTGAAAATGACGGGCACTTCAAATCCCCGCCGGGTCATGATTGGGTTTTAAAAGTACATAACATGCAGGACGTACTGGACCATATCTTAAAAGCTTACTTTCCACATCCAACATTTGCAGTATATGGACAGATCTTAAAATGAATTTATACAATGTATTTCATACTAAATTTATTATCAACAACAACAAACTTACGGCTATAAACATTGGTTCCCTTGTACATGTTTTTGGTAAATCCTACATACGCATCCTGAAAATGATAAACGGAATTACTCCAGATTACATAATATTGTCTTCAATAGAGGCTAGGCTTTTAAATATTCATCTGTCTTACAATATTAGTGACTCTTTTGCCGCTAAATCTATTACTGAGGGACTGTTCAATATTTATGCCAAGAAATTGATTTGACACAAAATATAGCGTTTAACCGTTTACTCTCATGTTTGCTCAAAATATGTCCGATTAACCCTTTTCCCCCAATTTTATGATTTAAAATTCCCCATCAAAGTCATGGTTCAAGTAAAAAATTTTTCCTTAAGGCTCAAAAGTTTTTTAGTCTCCTCTCAAATAAGATGCTGCAAAAAAAAACAAAAAAAAACCCTGTTCTATTGGTCTGACCCAGTGGCGTCGATTTCTTTTTGACATTGGGGGTAATGGCGTTGGTACCCGGGGGTTGGTAAAAATTCTTGAAGTATAGTGAATCAAATACCTTTTGGGGACAGAATAAGTTTATGAAACAAATGCGTACAAAGCGCTCGAAAATCTTTTGCTATTTTGAAGCTAAACTGATGAAATATAGAGCATGTGAAAATTTGCACTTTTGTGGCTAAAATGGGCAAATATGAGGTTAATTTGGTCAGAAACCCATATGCAGGCGCGGCGTCAACATGGGGGGAGATGATTGTATGGACCATTCCCCCTGGCAAAATGTTGGGGGGATTTATCCACCCCCATCCCCCTCAGGATCTACGCATAAGGCCTGACCCATCAACAATTTGAATTTTCTGACTTTTCTTTTGTCGGGGAGGGGACCGGGTATGAAATATTGCCTACAGAGGTAGGCCTACGGCTGAATGTAACAAAATTTGGGTGAGAGATGGACCTTTTGACCTAAAATTTTGACTGACCCAAATTCAGGAGGCCTCCATCTGTAGAACAGGGTTTTCTTTTTCGCCTTTTATATCATGTTCATAGATTGTACCTTGGGCATGAAAAAAAAAACTATTTTAAGGACCAACTAAACATCAAGATTTTGTATTATGGGGATTTTTTTTAAAAAATATTGTAATAACGCAATTAAAATCAGCTGATGTTTGACCAATAATATGTTTCCAAGAAATTGTTGAATTTTTTTTAAGCTTTCAAAGATTTTTAGGGTCATTTAGTCTCTTCCAGACCAACCAACCTCACTTGGCAAGTTCGTCCACCCTTAGGAACAGGTGTTTTTTCTTGTAGAACAGGATTTTTTGTGTCCCCTTATCTTCTACAAAAATATCTAATACTCAGTAGTATTATTATTAAAAGCTATTAAAGACCCATTCAGTGATCCCAGCACAAGTGTAGAAAAATTAAAATTGTTTATAAATTGCGGAAGGATAAGTCATTCAAATTTTCATTTGGTATTTTTGAAATGACAAATTTGGCAAAAAACAAAGAAAACAGCATTACCGACGAATAAAGATTTGTGTAAAATGTCTTATTTTGTCTTAAATACACGGCTTTTGGCTGATGAACCACTCGCATGACTCGCAGGCTATGTTAGTACATCTATGACAATGACAAAGGTACCAAAATCTGAATTTTGATGATTTTTACGATCGCCCGGATGAAAAAATCACTGAATGGGCCTTTAAGTATTATTATATTCAGACGATCATATTTTAATAGCTTGATATTCATACATATTATTATTAAAACGTCGAGATCTATACGGTACTACATTGTACAATTATATTCATTGGCTTACCGATGCATGACAGCAGGCAGGGAAGACAATAGATATACACTGTTTGCATGGACCCGGGGCATGGACCTTTCCACATTACTCCAAAATGTAGGAAAAATGTTTTGATCCACTTTTTCACACATAAAACCTACATAGCTTCTTTGAATGATTAAGATTAAAAAAGTAAAACTTTTACAGCTATTTTTTTTCCAAAATACATAGCTAGGACCTACAGTTAAGTTGAAGGCCTCGATCCATAGACCTTTCCCTCAGCTCAAATCCCAGCTTTGGCATATGCCCCCATGGGGGTCACTCCCATATAAGTGGCCTGTACACCATCTGTGATAATCAACCTTTGAAAAGCACCCTAAACAAGGATTTAACCCTTCGCTAAAACGATACCCTAAACAGGTAACACACGCCTGTTTTCACACCCTAAACAGGGATTTTATTCCTTGCATCAAATTTCATACCCTAAATTTCATTTCCCGTATTTTTTAACAATTGCAATTTTGCTACCCTTTTTCCAATTTTTCATGTTTTACCACTCTAAACACGATATGCGCGTATCGTACCTACCCACGAAAAAATACCCTTTTTATGCGTTTTTATTATCGCGGTTGGTGTACAGGCCACAATGGGAGTGACCCCGCGGGCATATGGACAGAAATACTGAGTATGTATATGCATGCATGCATCATTGCATTATATATTGCATTGCATGTGAATTAAGAAAGCTTATACTTTACTTATACATGCAGTGATCATATCTGTGTTACCTACCTGGCCGGGCACAGCAGTTAATCTTTTAGAATAGAATTTACCATTCTCAAGAACACCTATGCCACTCGCAAATACTTGTGTCAAAAATACGACTATGGAACCCGCTATTGAAAGGGTTAGTTTCAGCATCCTGATATACATGTGCACTGTGTTGTCAAGGCAAGGCTGTAAATGCATGCTCACAGCACATGTACAAAGCAATGTAGCTCATCAATCAATGTGAACCTTGAACTTCACTATGTATACAAAGTACAGCATGTATATATTTATATGGTGCAGTGTGTATCCTGGTACATGGTGTGTGTTTATGAACTCTTTTACATCAAACAAGGAAGTATGTGTGACTTACTCTGGATTCCAGAAAAATTCAGACCTAAATACAGCACTAGATAAAAAAATATAAAACTGAAACATAGCTAGGGGCCTAAACAGTGCCCCCCCTTCTCGAACTCCTGCCCCCAGTAAAACCCAAAATTACGACAATTTACACTTTTTATGGCAATTTTATAAAATTGGTTGATTTTGCAACCTCCCGAACCCCCCTCTGAAATAATACACTTTGCCCTCCCCCCATGAAAAAAATTCCTGGCGCTGCCACTGGGCCTAAATCCTTTTTTTTTACAGCTAGCTAACTGTGTTAAGTGCAAAAATTATGAAAATTATCATTCTGTAAAAATTTTCACTTTTACATGCAGTTTGTGTATACTTTTTCTACAGTCCATGATATTTAGACAAATAAAATTGGCTGGTTGCCTTGATGAGCTGGGTGGTGTGGATATTGAGTGTACTATAATTTACGAGATAATCAACCCCTGGCATCAACCCCCAGGATCAAACCCCCCACCGGTGTAGGAGGGCAGGTTGTACTGGTTCTGCTTTAGTAAATTGTACAAATAGGACCCATTTATGACCTGTTCTAACAAAATGAGCAGAAAGTTGCATGAAAAAAGCAGTACACAATAATATAATTATACAAAAAATGGTCCAAGAATGGCTTCAATTGGGTGTGGATATTGAGTGTACTACAATTTACGAGATCATCAACCCCAGGCATCAACCCCCAGGATCAAACCCCCCACCGGTGTAGGAGGGCAGGTTGTACTGGGTCTGCATTTAGATTGTTTAGTAAATTGTACAAATAGGACCCATTTATGACCTGTTCTAACAAAATGAGCAGAAAGTTGCATGAAAAAAGCAGTACACAATAACATAATTATACAAAAAATGGTCCAAGAATGGCTTCAATTGGGCCTTCATTTCACAAATTTTCTAACTTTAGTCCAACTATTAAGTGTATACAAATAGTATCAAAAAGGTGCACACCAATTGGCTTCAATTGGGTCTTCATTTTGCAAAAGTTCCATCTTCTTAGACAGACACCCTCCCCCGGGTTGCTCGCTCTACGGCCATATATATTTACACATACAGTGATCCTTTCTCGGCTCACCAAGAAAATTTGTGCCCCCTTGTTGCTGGAGTTCTATATATATGCACCTGCACTGTAAAAGTGATGCGGTTTCACTTGTTCTTTTCTGAATATCCTAAAGTGCCACTATCCCGTGTGAGCAAGAAAAGTGAGCGCAGCATGCAATGGATGTTGGTCCAGGGGCAAAGCCCTGAGGAAGGGGTCCGGGAGAAGAGCCTTGAATATTCTTGGATTTTAGCTTTCTGGAAGGTCCTGGGATTTTTTGGGCTTGCGTGCATGCCACTTGAAGCCCCCACATGCCACAAATGCAAGTAGTACCTGGAATGTTAGGGTTAATTAACCCTAACACTCCCAGGTACTACAAAATATATATGCACTATGTATGCAATCACCCTAAGTGATATACACAGTTTTATTTGTTTGTTTTCTCTCTTTATTCCTTCCTTCTTTTTCCAGTCGCCAAAAAGGATGCAGGGCTTTCAGGGTTTAGTTAACCACTATCGTAACTCCATACAGGCCTCTCTTTATGCATATCAATGAATACAAAGCAAGTCATATTTTTTCAGTATTTATTTTACATAAAACAATATTCTCATATTTTGTTTCACAATATGAATAGTTGATTCAACACCCAATAGTATATAATATTAACAACAAAAATATTTAAAACAAAAATCTATACAAGACATGGTACACAATCAGTGGAAGCGCCACAGGGCGGGCGGGCGGGGGAGTAAATGCTCTCATCAGTCAGAACTCTCCCCACATTCCCCAGGAAAAACCCAAAATTATGAAAATGTCAACTTTTTGCAGCAATTTTGCACAAAATTGGTTAATTTCCCCTGAAATTCACTCCCCGATTAAATTGTTGGTGCCGCCCAGGGGCGGACTGGCCACTGTGGCGTTGTGGCGATCGCCACATGGGCCGCTTGTTCTGGGCCGCTCAGGGCCGGTTGCTCAAAAAGAAGAGAAAAGAAAGAAAAAGGAAAACAAAGGAGAAAGGGAGAAAAAAGAGAAAGAGAGAAAAGGAAAAAGAGGAGAAAGAAAGGGAAAGGGGAGAGAATGGGGATGGAGTATCTTAAGACATAGGCCCTATGGCCTGAGGCATACGGCCCTAATTTGGTAAAACGACCTAACTCGATATAGACTTTTATGCCTAATTAGGACTGTACTGGAAAAAGTTTTAAAGCCTTCATGCTATTTCTTTTTCCAAGTGTCCAGCTTATTATTGTGTTCCTAAAGTTCAATGTTTTCACAAAAGCAGGTCTAAATATTTTTCAGCAGAGCCTTAATTAGGTAAAACTTCTATCTTCGAGTTAGGTTGTTTTACCAAATTAGGGCCGCATAGGTCCGAGAGCCGAAGGCGTAAGGCCTAAGACATAGGCCCTAGGGCTTAAGGTATAGGCCCCAACATGACACTAAGCTATTATAATAGGCCGCCACTAGTACACCGTCATGGCATCACCTACAAATGGCCTTTTGAATCAATTCTCTAGAAAGTAAACACAGCAAAAGGCCAATACTCTAGATGCGATACAGTAAAATTTTTAAATTTTAAGCCAACAGCAAAATATTAGGCTGGCTATCAGTGGAATATTGGTATTTCATTGCGGCTGCGGAATGAGGCTAGGGCCGGTATGGGCATTTGGTATCAGGCAGACATAGGAGAAAGAAAGGAAAAGAGAAGAAAGGAGGGGGATCAGGATGAGTAATATGAGGGCCTGCACAGTGTGCCCGCTGTTGCATAGTGATAGGGCCTAAGGCCTGTAGAAATAGGGGCATAAATCCCCCCAATATTTTAAAAGGGGGATGGTCCATACAAGCCCCTGATGATGACATCTGTAGGCCTATGTGAGTTTCTGACCAAATCAATCTCATATTTGGCCATTTTAGCCTAAAAGTGTCAATTTTTTTCAAGGCTCACATAATTTATTCAACTGCATCATCATCAGTTTAGCTTCAATATGCCAAAAATGTCTGTGCGCTTCGCGCGCATTTGTACAATAAACTTATAATGTCGCCAAAAGGTGCTATTTCAAGAGTATTTTTCCAACCCCAATGTCAAAAACAAATCTACGCCACTGTGGAGTTTTATCACGCTCGCTATGAAATCAATGCAATTTTTGCCAAAGCTCACTACCATTCGCTAGATGCTGTGAACTATACCAAATCGCAATAGTTTAAAAAAGTTGCTATTAACCTTTACCCAGTAGGCCTAAACAATTTTTAGCATTTGTCTTTTAATGATTGAATATAGGGCCTACTCACGATATGATAACACAGTTCTGCAAAGATGTAATTCTATAGGCCTATGTGTGCAAATGAGTCAAAACATAAAACATGCAGACTACTTATAAATTGAATAACTGTTGGTTTGATCTTGATTATTGCAAGTGAGTGACAATGGATAAAGTATATTTCAAGTCTGTATACAAATGGAATTTGGCTTCAGAAATCGTTGTCAAATCCGGGCTTCCTGACCCCCTAGAATAGCTAAAACCCTTAGTTGTCCGGGGCTTCGCCCTGGATTTCTGACCAGGGGCTTTGCCCTGACCCTACCAGGGGCCCTTACGCGGGCCCTGGACCCCATCTGCTAGTCGCTACGCTCGCTTCGCCGCCCGCTCTATTTGAGTAATAGGGCCGGTCTTAATAAATTTGCCACGGCCGCCTAAAACCACCAGTCCGCCCCTGGTGCCGCCACACAATTGACATGGATATTAACCTATGATAAGGGGGCACACCACTAAATCAATGCGCCATTTGTGTAACCCTAATGAGTTCCGGTAAAATACAGAAACTTTTTGAGGTATTTTGGGCTGGTCTTTGGACTAATTAATCAGAAAGAGTGGCGAATTATAGCTTAAATAAAAGTGTAAAGCCTATGCATAAATTTGAGTCGCCAAAAAATTCGCATTCTTATAATTATGGAGAAAAAAGGTCCGCGAATTAAAAAATGGCAGAAACAGGTTTGCAGTCTTGAGAGCATGTCAAAAACAGTGAGGGCGCTGTTCGCGGTTTTTTACGTGTTTTTACACATATTTCAATGGGAGGATTTTTAGTGGTGTGCGCCCATAAGGGCCAATTCATATATACTTTGTAGATTTGATATTAAAGATTTCAGCGATCATGGTGATACAGCTGGTATTAAAGTTATTCACCCTGTATCACTTCATTTTTATCTTCAAAGGAATGTTTTATTACTTACATTTGACATTGAATGGTGAAATATATCATAATTATGTCAACAAACATTCATTAGAAGTTAGAAATTACGAAAAAAAGATTGAATAACAAATATTGTTGCATCAAATATTTGATGTTGAATAAAAAGTATGAATTGGGCCTTACAGTAACTTATTTTAACCAACCGATTTAGTAGGTAAAAAGCATTTTGCAAAAATAACCATAACTTGGGAAAAAACTATGTCTCTCAGAGAGTTGCAAACACATCTTAATACTATAATAACGGCGTGTCCGTCCATCCGTCCCTCTGTCCGCGCGCTATCGCGTGCGCGTCCGTGTGATTCGCGTTCACGCGGGGCACTATCAGGTGCATCTCATCGGACCAATAATTATAGGCCTTATTTTCAACACATATTTCAATACCGAACAAGTGCACACACCAAACACGTGCATAAAGGCCTATTTCAGAAGAACATGACTATTTCCGGAATCCTCCAGAATGGTTAACATAAAAATTATCCGTTGTGGTAAAGCCTATAACCGTTTTTTCTTTTACGTTTCTCGCGATTGATTTCATTACTTTAGTAACGGCCTGTATCCACGTCCAGATACTAATTTCGGTTTCTTCTTATGTGGTAACAGGGCAGGGCTTGGAAGAGGCGAATGATGGGTTTAACTACACCGAAGTAAGCATCACACCACTTCCATGATCACACCTATAAAACAAACAGAGTTGATTAAGTTGTGTCAAGTTGGGTCTTGAGAGACGCATTTCATAGTAGTTTAAAAAGTCAGGGCAGGTATATGGGTAACGGGTGTTGGGTATTCATAGGCCTATCACGAGAACCGTCCCGACCCAAGAAACGCGAAATCTAGTTGGTTATAATTGCAAGAAAGCATTCCTTTTTATTGCTTTTTTTCTTACATTGTCCTGCATGTAGGCAACATAATTAGGCTGAATGCACATAACTTGTTTATTTCCTGTAACAGACCAAACAATCAATGTGCGTAATGTTAAAACAAATTGTGTGTGTGTGTCATGATTTATAGTTAAAATTTGCTCCAAATCCAAAATTATTTATATTCAAATCGGTTGCATAAGTCACATGTGAAAACAAAACATTTCTGATAAAGCAAAAAAAAAAACATGTTTGTTTCCTGTAGCAGGTCCAAAAAGTCAAATGCGAAATGCGTTTTTTTTTTTTAATCCATGTCTTGAAATAGAAAATATACCCTTTTCACTGCAAATTGGAATGGGAATTTACAGTGGGTTCTCCGACACAAATCAATATTTCTTCATATTCAAGAATATTTATGACCCCCTTTCAACCTGCAGTAGTTTTTCACTATGCTTGTTTAATGTGTAAATGTTTACTCCAGTAGTGTTTTATATTATTTTTTTGCGATTTTGCCGGGTTTTTTTTCTTTGCAAGTGAAAAAAAAATCAAATGCGCACATAAGCCGTCAAAAACAAAATTCGCGCGCGCTACAGGAAACAAACTTGGTTTTTTTTTGCCTAACTTGGTTATTTTCATAAGGTGTTATTACTTTCATCATGCTTGTCAACCAATTCTGAATGAAAATTATTTTGAAAATATTTAAAATGGAATTAAGAAATGCCAGAAATCTAGCAAAATTGATCAAAAAACAAAATGCATGTAGTCTACGCTGCAGGAAACAAACTTGTTAATTGTTTTAGCCTTAATATGATAGCAAGTTGTAGCCAAATCAAGCTTTTTAAATGTCAAATAAAAGTAAAATGCTAATTTTGGTTACAAATAGAAAGGAAATCTTGCACTTTGTCCTTGGTTTAGAAATCTGTGCGCCTTCATCAATGTTCACAAGCCAAAACTCAAATTGTAAAATTTGAATGTCACACTGGTCCACATTGTGTGACACTATAAGACTAGTGACTCGCAAATCAATAATATAACAGGTAATACCTTGGATTGACATTGAAGTCAGGGGGTCTCCCCGTCAGTCCGAAACACAATCAGTTTGAACCACCGCTAGTCCGTTAGAGTTAGGTTTGGGGTTAAGTTTGGCGTTAGCGTAAGGTAAGCTTAAAATTCGGATTAGCGGTGGTTTGGACTGACAGGGTTTCAGACTGATGGGGTGTACCCGTCTACCGAAGTCCATCTTGTTAAATTTAGCGAAACATTTCATTGGCCCCGCAGGATAGCATACCTATGGGCCTGCAGTGCTTTTACTAACTTTTGGCCCGAGGGTTCATATTATTTCTAACAATGGAAATAAATACTTAGTACATTGGATAGACCGATCAACATTTCTTAGGAACTTTTTAGTTTATGCCTGATGTATACCGAATTGTTCATAATAAATGCCCTTGTCCCAATAAATGTCCCCACCAACCCCCCTTCATAAATTTCTCAATGAATAAATGACTGAAATACAGTAATTTCAATGCCATATCATGTGCATGATGTAATGTGAGTAAGCTTAAAACTGCAATTTTGCTGGCCCTCACAATCGCTAAATTGCCTGGACAAAACCTATTCACTTTCAATCAATTCCATCCAGTTCAATGCCAAATTAGATGATTCTTAATTTAATATTTTAATTACAAAATTAAATAAATCGCATATTTTTATGACAATGCACGTACAGATGTCCTTTTATGTTATCATGGTTATTTGCAGTGTCCGAATTAAGAAAATAAAAGGGGTTGTCCCACGGACAACCAGGTTGTAATTTCTGGTTGTCCACCAAGTTTTTGGTTGTCCGTAAGCTGCCACAATCTGAAACAACTACATGTGACCAATAAAGTGGAGTGAGTGTAGTCAATTTATGAACAATTACTCTTAAATATTTAACAATTCATTAGTTGTGTCAGGTTTCAGCAAACTAACATGCTGAAAAGGTGACTTTTGGCTGTAGATATTTGGTTATCCGTCGGACAACTAGAGCATTATTTTCGGTTGTCCGGTGCATGTTTTAGTTGTCCCGGGCGAACGGACAACCAAAATTTCGAAAGCTGGTTATTTGGCCGTAATATCAATCAGAAATGAAGGTAGCAAACATAGCTTGCGTATGCTTAACACACAGTGTGCAAGTTGACTGAAACACCATCCTTTTAAAGAAATTAACAGATTTATAACTCTAGTAACAGTCTACCTTTTTGGGAAACACTGAATGAGATAAAAAAATAAACAAGGTTGGACCAGCGTATCAAGGTAAAGGAAAAACAAATCTGGGGCAGCAAAAGTACATTCCTGGGTCAAATACCCATCAAAAGTAAAGGATGTTATGCAAAAACAAAACAAAAATGTTGCATCCCTGCAACACACTTGCTACAACCCTGTTATAAGGTATAAGGCACACAGAAGGTTTTACAAAACCATGTTAAATTGGCAAGTTTTAACTTTTTGTTTTATATTTACAATAAATATTCATATAGACACACACGGCTATGGAACAAATCCATCATACTAAACTGAGCTCAAAAAGAAACTTATATTTTTTACAACTTGTGAATCACAAGGTCATATCTTAAAATACTGTCAATCAAAATGAACCAAAATTACACACAGGATTACCTTAATACTCTACTCAAAACACATGTCAGTAACCAAGCAGTTGTCCAACTGACACAACAGCAAAATGCACTGTCATGGGACAGTTTCCTGGACTTCCTTCACTTTCACAGCCCAACATTTGGCACCCAGGACAAAAAATCTGTGAGAATGCACACAAGATCCTTGTACAGATGATAAAACGGTGCTGCTTTCTGATTTTCATACACTTTTTTCATGAAACAGGGCTGGGCTGTGAATGTGGTCCAGGAGCTGTCCCATGTCAGTGCATTTTGCTGTTGTGTCAGTTGGATAACTGCTTGGTTACTGGCATGTGTTAAGAGTAGAGTATTGAAGTAAATCTGTGTGTAATTTTGGTTCAATTTGATGGACAGAATTTCAAGATATGACCTTGTGAAAAATTATAAGTTTCTTTTTGAGCTCAGTTTATATAAAAACACCCCAGTAGTTTGAATAACATAGTTCCTGCATGGATCAAACAAACAACCAAAGTCCCTCAAATTGAAATTATATTACTTACTGCCAAAGCCCAACTTAGTTTAAAAATACAGCAGATAAAATAAAACAGTTTTACAGGATGGGCATAAACAATTACCCACACAAGTTAAACAGATAAATTTGGGTAGGTTTTTGACTTAAAACTTTTGTGAAGTTTCATGATGGTATTTATATGAGAGCCAAAAAGAGCCCATAAATATTATGGCTAACCCCACTTTTGACATGTTTGTAAAAAATGTACACTTTAAAAAACATCCAATCTAACATCTATGTTTTCCCAAACTCTTCTTACATACATGTGTAGCTATGTGTAATCTGATTTATTCTTGCAGTCTTGCTATTCTACAAAAACACCTCAGAGGCAGGCTGCAATTTATAAAAGTACCATACCTTAGGACCTTACAGGTCAATTATTAACACATGTATTTCAACTCACTTGCAACATCAGCATTACGTACAGAAAATAAGTTAATAATTGATCAAAGCTGAGCTTACTCTTGTAGAAAGCTTTTTCTGTCCTCATCTACTAATTCAAACAGGAAGCTCTGGATAACATGTTTTGTGTCAACATGTTGATAAATCCATCTAGACTTCATCATCCATAACACAATTTCATCTCACTCTGTAGACGTGGCGCCCTCAATTTCAGGCAACGAGATCAGCAGCCTATATTTTTTGCTGTTTCTACATTTCACCAAATTGTTTCACTCCTGTTTGGATAAGCAATATCCAAATTGCTTTTGACTTTCTTTTGGATTTTTGCATTTCCAAAGAAATACTTTCATGGTCAGTCTGGCCAGAGTGTCTGTGGGTGTCCTTACCACAACATTCATCTTCTTTTAATTTTCCTACTCCAAGGTACTTTTCCTTCATTTCAGATCATCTGATATTTCATTTAGTGGCCATCTGATGTTCAGCAGACTTCAGCGCAGTGACCTTTGGATAGCATCTACTTTTTTTTGTTGAAGGGTGTTTTGTCAGTTTCCATAGCTCACTGTTATACAGAAATATGCTCTAAAGGTACATATTAAAGGTTCTTGCTTCCTTTGTTACTGAGAGTTGCCCAGGCATGTGCATACATTTATTTATACCATACTTATATACCATACTTAAATAGTAATGAGGGTTGGGTAGCATTTGTTTCAAAAGGCAATTATTATTATTGTCAAATCTGATTTTCCTCCAATTATCAACTTATCCTGGTTGTTTCTGCTTTATACTTGGATCATATCTGGGTATATTATAACCTTGATGTGACTATGTCCTTAATCATAGTTTGTTTCATATACAGTAGCTGTCTATGCCAGTAGCTGTCTATGCTAATTTAAACATGTTCAAAGTCAGTTTGAATGCATCAGACTTCCTGAGTTTTTACAAAACATTCACATATAATTCAGCAAGCTTTGCCGTTTGAAATTTGCAGGGGAGCTTTTAATCGCACTCCTTGTGTGCTACAGGAGAGCACTAGGAGAGCATTTTTACTGTACTGTATAGGCCTATGTGGTTATTATTGTTACACAAAAGGTAGGCAAGCAATAAAAAGCTCTCCTCAGCTTTATTTGAGGGGAGTGATGGGGGACAATCGCTCTAGCCCTCCTCAAACGGCAAAGCCTGTAATTGACAATGTGTTATTACTTCCCAAGAAGCCATGCTGTAATGCACCTTGCATCTGTTGTATCATCAGATTCGGTACATGGGGCAAGGACACATGCCTTTATCAAAAAGAAAATAAAATCTAACAAAGGTCAAATGCTCCTCAATCATGCTTAGTACCACCCTCCCCCCACACATACACACATGACTCATACTGCACATCTTATTTACACAATCATATTATATTCAGTGGTGCTAGAAACATAATCTTACATGTTCACATATTAACCATATATGATATTAAACATAACATAAATACATTATATGTTGATTAATTGTCAGATTCAATGTAATGGACTGGATTTTTTTCAGTAGTACATGATTGTTATTAATATTGCAATTTTATTTATATACGTGATAGCCTCAAGAATAACAAGTCCAGGAACATTGACTGACTGCTTCCATCAACATATACTTGACTTTTACCTCTCACCTGATTATTAAATGGGGGGTTTCAGCATAACCAGATATGCCACTACATTATTTCAAAAAATCCTATTATGCCACAAAAATCGAAAAAGTATTTTCTTATACTTTTGTACTGGGTAACCGACAAGAGGGCTACTGCAGTAATTTAATCCCTAGACCCTCTATGGAAGACCTTCATCTCCTACAAAGGGGTGTATATTTCATATACAGTCATCCATTCATGTAACCCATTTGAAATTTACACCCCTGTGTGGAAGATTGAGGTCATGTCTTCCATAGGGGGTGTATGGATTTCAACTAGAATAGCCCAGCTCTTGAAATTAGGACACTTCTTATGATAATGATAGGTGGCATGACTCTGATACTAAAGGTTTTATTGTTATTGTATTCAGCGAGGTCCCTCAGCACTGCCCTTATTCTGATTATCAAGTAATGAGAAGTAGGTCTTTATCTGGGTCACACGATACTATGCAGCTTGTTTGTCAAACAAGGTGCAGATGTGATTTGAAATTACTCGGTACTCTAGGTCGGTAAACATGAGTAAGATTTGATCTTTCCCTAGAGAAGTCCTTTTGAGAGGGCTGAGCTTTCGGAACCCTAGCGAGTGCCATCTTCAGAGCCAGAAGGTGCAGATGTGATTATGTTGTGATTCAATTAGCTAATTCAACCCCACTTCCATGTTTATACTGTAAACAGCGTCAAATTGGCAGACTGCTGAAGGACCTTGCCAAACACTATTAGTACAGACAATTTATTGACATATAAGGGCCTTTGAGACTAATTTCATTTAGTGTGATTTTATAATGTTAGCCTTTATTAGCAACTTGTTTCTTATTTTTTTTTTTTTCTGTTTGCCCACGTCCATCCACTGCTTGAGTCAGTATTCTGCTCCTCGGACCCCACATACGGACCATACCCCGGGGGATTGTACAGCTTGCGGATAGCCCTGCACTGCAAACGGCCAGCACAGGTGTGTTATTTGAAGGTATGCAATTTGGTGGGTTTTTTTCCAGTAATGTATTTCTAATGTTTTTTTTATGTATTTTCAAGACCCCTGTGCTAAACTGGAAAACAGTGTTGACCCAGGCAAAACAAGATCCAATAAATAAATAAATAATGATGGCATAATTTTCAAAAATGATTCGTGTTATCAATGTTATTGAATACACAAGTCTTCAGATCTGCTGATTCAATTGTGTGTGTGTGTTTAATATTACATTTAATGAAAACATGAAACTTGCAATTTGATCATTACCCTTTTATTACTGTTAAACATCACCTTTTTACTATTCCATTCACACATTTGGGAAAATAACTTGGTCCTGAAACATACTGAGAAATACCAATTAAAAAACATACATCTGTATGGAAGACATGACCTTAACCTTCCACACAGAGAGATGCCAGTCAGTCTTGTCAAAAAATCCTGAAATGGCAAAGAATAACCTGAAAAATGTACTTTGCCTATACATTTGTATAGGATCCTCAGAGTAAAATTGCCTAAAATCAGGAATTTCCTGAAGACTGACAACACTGCACACAGGGGTATACTTCAAATGGAGTCACCCATGCAGTAACTCCATTTGAAATTTACACTCCCTCTGTGTGGAATATTTTGGTTATGTCTTCCATGGGGGTGTATGGAGTTCAACTGGAATTGTCCATTTTGCTTTTATAAAGACAATTGGGTTGTTGTTCATACTAACAACATAATACACACACCTGCTAAATCTCAGTAAATATTAATATTTCTGTACAGAAAAAATAAATAATTACATGATTGCCTATCTTGCACAGTCTTATCTTCTCGAGTTGACAAACATTTGCCTACACACGCACACCCCACTGGCACACCCACGCGCACACGCACAACACACAAACTTACCCACACTCATTATGTTACATATAAAATATTGCAAGATATGTTTTACTCTTGTATTTTTGGATGTAAGAGCCCGTGTTCATCTGCTGTCTCTAAAAGTTCACAAATGATCGGTGATTCAACCTGGGCAGGGAGGAAACAAACAAACAAACAAACAAAAAATATTGTTAAATTTTTACAAAATCATTAACTCAATAAAATTTGCTGCATATTCCAATGCCGCCATTTACTATTAATGAATCGATCCAACACTCTAATCAATGATGCTCTACATACTTATTTTAACTTGTTTCAGTCCTACATGAGCTTGTTTATGGTGTCCATTTCATTGACAAGGACACATTATCGGTGCAATATGCAACCTTACTGCGCTTTTACATTAAAAGGCTACACTTCCCTATGGATGATTTCAATGCAATCTTAATTCCAGTTGCACTGTATGTCTACTCCACAAAGGAATATTTGCTACTTTTGTGTTCAATTCCAGTTAAAAATTGACAAAATGTATAAAATCTAGTGGAATTTCACACAATTTGGCCTTTAAGGGATCTAAAATGAGCATTTATTGCGTTTCGACAGTATTTTTTGTGGGACATGAGAGCACCTCAGACCTATCGAATTGCATTCTGAATACGAAGCATGTCTTTCTGATATCAAATAATTTTCATTTGTTGAAAATCACAATATAATACAAATTTTATGACAAATTATAAAATTTGATATTTTTCAAATTTTTGATATATAACAGTCCTCGAAGTAAATTGTATAAATCTAATGATATATTCTTAAAGTGTATGTAGCAGGGAGGAAAAGCCGACGGTCAATTGAAAATTTTGACCTTTCATATTGAAGATATGGATTTTTTCCCAAAAGACCTTATTTTTGTTTGGTGTTTTGGGAAAAAAAATCCATATCTTCAATACTGAAAGGTCAAAATTTTCAATTGATCGTCGGCTTTTTATCCCACCTACATACACTTTAAGTATAAATCATCAGATTTATAAAGTTTACTTCAAGTACTGTTAAATATCAAAAATATCAATTTATAATGATTTGCCATAAAATGTGTATTAAATTGCGAATTTCAAAAATCAAAATTATTTGATATCAGAATGACATTCTTCGTATTCAGAATGCAATTCGATATGTCTGATGTGCTCTAATGTCCCAAAATAAATACTGTCCAAACGCTCATACCCCAGCCCTTAATAATTAAAGACAGAGATAAAAAGACTAGTTTGCGTCTGACGTCACTGTCAATCAAATTCTCTACCATCCTTGATTGGTAATAGCGCGTAAAAGGAAGGTCGTTTTATCTGGTGCCGATTGGAGAAAAGGAATAGCAGAAAATGGCGAAAAATTATGTACTTTTACAAGGCAAAAAGCAACTTTTCTAGGCATTGTTGACATGGTGCCTTCACGAAAGAAAGTTTCCTTCTATAAAGACTTAACTTTTGAGATGGTTTGTATGTTCGAAGAGGCAAAATTAACAATAAGGCGCCCGCTTTTACCGCCACGTTCAGCAACTCATATCATCACAACACTTGTAAATAAACCATGCTCGATTTACAGATGAGGTCAGACGCAAACTAGTCTTTTTATCTCTGTCTTCCATTATAAAATGAGTTGATTTTGTTTTGGAATTCAAAATTCTTCCACACCTTTTCCCCATATGGATGAAATTGGTTGGATCTGGAATGATACTGTTTTGTTTGGAATTCAAAATTCTTCCACACCTTTTCCCCATATGGATGAAAATGGTTGGATCTGAAATGATACTGTTTTGTTTGGAATTCAAAATTCTTCCACACCTTTTCCCCATATGGATGAAATTGGTTGGATCTGGAATGATACTGTTTTGTTTGGAATTCAAAATTCTTCCACACCTTTTCCCCATATGGATGAAAATGGTTGGATCTGAAATGATACTGTTTTGTTTGGAATTCAAAATTCTTTCACACCTTTTCCCCATATGGATGAAATTGGTTGGATCTGGAATGATACTGTTTTAGTTGGAATTCAAAATTCTTCCACACCTTTTCCCCATATGGATGGAATTGGTTGGATCTGGAATGATACGTTTTAGTTGGAATTCAAAAATCTTCCTTAGTGCGTGTGTGGATTTCAAATAAATTATATCAGTTTGGGGGTGGGGGTGGGGAGGCACTGTGAATTCAAAGACTCCTCTGAATTCACAGACGGTCTGTGAATTCAAATACTCTTGCTAACTTTTTAGCTACAACCTTGGTGAAAAATGTTGCCACACCTGAGCGTTAATTGGCCAACATCCTTCCCCGCTCCCCTATTGCAATGTTGATTTGGACAAAATCGTCATCATTTCTACATTACAGTCTCCCAACATTGGAAAATGGGGGTGGGGAAGGGCAAGTGTAATCTGAATGTGTATTTGCAACTATTATACAAAATAATACGGAACTATCACATATTTAGCTTCGATTGCGTGCTTTTAACACCAGAACGTGCTGGTGTGGCAACAAATTTCCGCCAGAGTTGTAGTTTGGTTTCAAGGTGCTCACATGCCGTTTATATAGTTGTGGTTTACACATTTCCTTTGTCCCACAACAACATTATATCTTTAAAAATAGTAAACAAAGTTATGTTGCAAGTATTTTTTTGGATATTTCTGCTTTATTGCATCATTTTACTCTGCTAAAAACAAATTTTAATTTGCACAGATGAATTTGAAGCAAAAAAGCTCATTAACTATCTAATGTACCAAACAGACTTCCTAAGTTTTTATTTGCTGCCAAAATTGAAACAAGTGAAAAGTATGTGAAATAAGACTGGGTCGCTGAATTCGGAGGAGTCTATGAATTGACAGCGCCCCGAACTGATATAATATAGGCTATATTGTACTTACCCTAATATATATTCACAAGTACTTGGTTCAATGAGATATATACTAACAGCATGTGGCTGCATGTTTTCACTGCACTTGAGCCGCACTTGTACTTCCCTGGGTTTACCAGTAATGTCACATATATCACCATGGGCATAAAAATGAGTCACACTTCTGAAATTGAGAACAAGATCACAGATGTGGGAAATTTGAGTTTTACATTTTACACAGCTGATTTGGTTATCAAATACAATACAAACCAGAACCTCACTTTTTAATATCACAATCATCTTGCATCTAAAAATTTAGCATTTTTTGCCAAAAAAGTGGCAAAAAAATGTGGTTGGGACTAGGGGTTGATCACTGGGGATGCCCCCACCATTCCCCACCCCTATGGTACCCCCACTGCTGGCCACTTGTCAAATGCAGGGTAATCCAAAACAATGTAATTATGCACTACGATATTGTGATACAGCTATAAACAACATATTCTACACTCATTTCACAAAATATGACTCAGAGAACAACAAACCCAGAAAATAATTATTTTAGGATATGCTGAAAACGTATCTCTCTTCAAAGAAAATAATGGCATCTTTCAAACTTGACTGTCCTCTGTAGGTAAGGAGGTAAGTATTGCAGATTCCAGAAAAAATAGCACTAACAAAGACTTGTACAAAGACTAATTTCAGGTTATGCATTCTAATTTATGGAATATACATTCTTTATCTCTATATCCATTATCAAAAATAATAAAATAAAATATTAAAATTATGAGCAACTACTATACCCTCCCTATACTCAAGCTTTGGAATACATAGTCTTTGAATTTTGTGCCTGGAATTGTATGAAAACATACAAACGTACATGTTTTGCCCATTTCCCCTCAAATTGCACAAATGTAAAAATTTTACTTTAATATTGCCAGTTATAGCTAAATTTCATTTGGCAAAACAGGATTACATTTTTATAATCCCCAAAAAGCAAGTTTGATAGTGAATAATAAAAATGTGCAAGCAGTCAGCAGCCCGGCTGGATCACCAGAGATAATAAAGGATGAGATAAGTCACAAATTGCCTACACCGATTTTGAGGACTGGAGCACAGTTTGCTGAGCTGCCATTTTGTGACTCTTAATAAATTATAATAAATTATCCAAGAGTCACTAAATGGTGGCTCAGTAAACTGTACACTGGCCAGGTCTTACTACGTACTGTGTAATGCAAAGATACTATAGAGCCTTCTATAGGGCTCTGTTGAAGAGACGGTTCCAATGGATGATTTATTATAATTTATTCTGAATTACAAAACGGTATCCCGCATGTATTACAGGGTTGGGAGGTAGTTACAACTAGCGATCTTATGTCGCAGGCCTGGGATCACTCACCTTGAGCCCACATTTTTTGAGTTGCGTGTCCACCACTCTATATGTTCTTCTTTATTCCAAGTGCCCAAAACTACCTCTGTTCTGCCATTTTTATCCTGCAAGAAATATATTGGGGAAAATAGGATAATAAGTTTCAGTGAACATAATTTTGATTAAATACTTTTAGTCATACACCATAGTTCACACATCTGATTATCTCTGTTTGTCAACATTTCTGTTGGTAACATTGATAACATCTGCAGCAACACAAAATGTTTTTAAAAACATTTTTTTTGTTGGTCAAAATAGTTTTTAAACATTAAATGTTGGGTAATGTAAAGGTTATGAAAACATGTTGAAATGTTAGGTATGAAAATCACTACAACAACATTTAAAACTGATGTCTAAATGTTATAACATCAAATGTTATTGTAAAAGCATTTGCAAAATATTTGGTCAACAATAACAATATGTTAGATTCTTTTGCAGCAAGTTTAAAAAAAATACTTTTGAATGTTAGTCAAATGTTTTATACGGTACCCTTTAAATATAACCTGACATTTAAACATTTTCTAGCAGCCTTTTCTAACTTTTTGGAAATGTTTTTGAAAATGTTTTGTTTTTGCTACTAGGAACCTTGTGAAAAAAAGTTGTGTTGGCATCCTTGTTCTAAACTTAATTTAGGTGAACTATGACTAAACATACTGTTTAAAAAGCTGAAGATGTTATTTTTAAACTTGCAAATATTTATAAGCTTACCTGATGGTACTGTTGAGCAAATTTCCCATAGCAGAACTCATACTTCCACCAACCTTGGCCCTGTTTAGATGAATACATGTAAATAATGCTGGATTAGATTATAAATCTGCAAAATATGTCTACAAAATATCAAAGTCAGAATAAAAGACATTTGACCAGGATCAATGCACATTGCATTTAGGCACTAATAAAAAAGCTAGGCACAGTTGGCAGGCAGGTATGTTCTTGCCGTTTTACATTTAAAAAATAAAATCTAGTAAATGTAATGAAACCCTGCTGCTGTACACATGATAATGTAATGGGCTATTCCAGTTGAAATCCACACTACCCCTGTGAAAGATTTTGGAAATATCTTCCACAGGGGAGTATGTTTTCAAATGTAACTGATCAGGGTTAATCATTATGAAACCCATACCCCCCCTGTATTATAGCTTTACCTATTATCTTCCACAACTGGAGTGAGTATTTCAAATGGAAGTTACCCAATTATCTATTCTATTCAAAACTTATACTCCCTCTGTGGAAGACTTTAGCTAAATCTTCCACAGGGGGAGTATGTTTTTCAAATGTAATGATCAGGTTTAATCATTTTGAAACCTATACTCCCTCTGTATTATGGCTTTAACTATATCTTCCACAACTGGAGTGAGTATTTCAAATGGAAGTTACCCAATTATCTATTCTATTCAAAACTCATACACCCTCTGTGGAAGACTTTAGCTAAATCTTCCACAGGGGTAGTGTGGATATCAGATGGAATAGCCCAATGTCCGCTGGTTAGGCATTAGTGAAAGATATCCTTACTGCTTTATTACTGACATTTTATTGCAACAAAATAATGTTTCAACAAGGCCGTTCGCGAACCACTACATCCCACGCCCGTCGCGCTATTTAAAGGGGCATCACTTTTGCAGGAATCAATAAGTCAATTCTTACAATAAGATTGGGTGAATCAAAGTGAATTCACATCAATTTTCAAACTCTACACAGAGACCATCAAGAGATATTGTATTGACATGGTTTATAGCAAGTTAAACCTATTTGACCCGCATTTTTCCTCATCAAAACTGAGATTTTGAAATTGAAAACTAGCTCTTATTTTTCACATTACAGGTAACCCAGACAAATTTAATGCCCAAGATATTGTTCCGTTTAGATGCTGTGAACAAAAATGTGGTAAAAGTTGGGGCATTCTTAGTCAGTGGGAGTGGTCTATTACGTAGACACATAATCTGAATGAACAATAGCATGATTTTGGGTCTATCAGAATGTAGACGACCCCGCGTCATCATGAGTGATGATAATGCGTAACACGCTCATAGAGGTGCGCGTATGTATTGCGTTGTATGTAGAGCCGTGGTCGGCATGTTTTTTTCATGTTGTTATGTCAACATAATTTAATCTCGACGTCGACATCATGTCGACATAATCTTGTATTTAAAATCAGCCAAAACATGTATCAAAGTCAACAACAAAAGCATTGCATGATCAGTCACTTACAGCGTGAGAGCGCTGAGTTGACAGTCGTAAACATTTACCACAAGATCCGATATACCCGGAAGTGAGCACACGATTTCGGCTTTTTATTTCTTATAAAAAGAATTATATGTAAAATGGGTGAGGGGCTGGCTTTGCAGACTCGGGTCACAGTGTCGTCGGCAGTGTTCGAAATAAGTACTTATCCTCTTGTCCTCTTGTCCAAAAATCACTGGGGACAACCATATTGAGCTAAGTACTTATCCCCTGGACAACCACTATTTGGATTCTTTGCATTCAATAACATGACATATACATTTTGGGGATAACCAAAATGTTTAGAGGACAAGCAGAATTCATGCTTTAGTTGTCCTCGAGACAACCTCCATATTTTCCTTATTTCGGACACTGGTCGTCGGGTATAGAAACCTGAACATGATTGGCTGATTATCGTGTTGTGGATGGGTAGATATCCAATCACTGTATTGGTTAGAAACTTTTATTGATTAAGGGGGTACTACACCCATCACATTTTTTGCGGGTTTTTTGCATTTTGTAAAGAAATGAGAAAAAAAAATTGGACAAAGTGGTATGCAAAATGAAGGGCAAATCTTCTCGTTATATTGGTGGCATCGGTATGAATGTAGCTTACATGCTTTTGAAGATAGAAGCCAAAAGGAGGTACATCACTCGTGCTTTAAATTCACTTCATTTTGGAAAGCTTGCTATCAACGGATTTCGTTAAAATTTTGGATACGTGTTGCCAACGCATTAGAGAAATAATGTTGATATGTAAAATGGGAATAAGTGGTTCCTGATGGCTTCATGAACTTGGTGATTTTCAGTGCTCCACGTCTATCAAAAACGAACTGGTTAAAATGCTTCTATTTTCAATGTTGAGCTATATTTTGTATTTGTAACTAGCGACATTATTTCACTGAAACTTAATTAAGCCATAGGTAACAGGTTACCACAACCATACTACAGCAATGTTGAAAAAAATTGCATTTCTCGTCACCTATACCCACCATATTCAATAAGACTCGTAAGCTTAAGATTTGCCGATTTTGGTAACTATTTTGTCGTTATTTTCTAATCCATTTCAACTAGGAACTCCAAAATTGATACAGTGATATAATATTTTAAGTGGATTAATATTTTTGAGTCTTACCTATCATTGTCGCTATCCAAGGCAAAAAAAAAGCAAATATATTCCATAGAATTCTGCACTCGCCACGGTATCCGAATTTTGACACGCAAATTTTGACTACAATCTATTGCGTCATAACCAGTTGCCGTGTTTTATGCATGTATATATTTAGGTATTTTTAAGCTCAAATTCTGGCGTATGGGGCAATCCCAATACGGAGCCATGGAGTAGGAAAAAAAATTGGACAAGCCAAGACGGGCCGGGGGAAAGGAATTTGGGAAAATTGAGCAGATCGACGGGGGGAAAGCGATATTTGGTGCACATATATTAAATGGGACACGACTGATTTTTGAATAACACGAACTTTTGGAAGTCACGTCACGGGTAGGCTACAGTATTACGCAGTCAAAATTATGAAAATTTTCCTGCACGTTATCCGGCACGCTATGTAGGCCCTACGCTCGCATTTAGACATTCCCATCCATACAATTTTAAAGGCCTTTGTCATTTGTCATTTGGTATTTTTGAAATGTATAAATTTGGCATAGGATCCTATCAGCAGTAGGCCAATTGATGTAGGTGGCCTATCATAGGCTTAGCTAGTAATCAGATTCGTGTAAAATGTCTGATGATTTTTTTTCTCGGGATGAGATTTTGGCTTTAGTACTCGGCGTTTGGCTAAACCACTAATACTATAACAACAAACAGGGACAACAAAGGCGATTATGGCCGGGGAAGGGAAGGGGAATGCAAGAGGTAAGAAATTTCAGTTGGTAGGCCTACACCATTTGGAAATCCCCCAGTGAGCCCCTTATCATGCTTATTGAATATTTTAGTAGTGTTATGACCCCGGCTACTTTTATTTTTCCGTGTTACCTTTAAAATGTACGCCTATCATTAAATTGCGGAATTGTAGGCCTATACTGCGTGCTTTACACCGCTGATTCAGTTTATATTATCGCAACTCGTCACCTGGGCGGTGAATTGCTTTCCCCATGCCAACAAATCTTTGCCCTCCCCACTTTAACATGCCAACCCCTCTATCGACATACCAAAACATTATCCCCCCTACACCTAGGCCTACATGGCAGCCGGTATTCAGTTTTAAGCAGGCCGAGAAGGGGCAAGCCGCAAGTTTTGGCACGTAGGCCTATATTATTGCAAAAGCCAAGTATTAATATACCCCGGGGTATATAGGCCCTAATAGGTCTACTATTATTTAATATGTTCACTTTTTCTACTCACTTTATTAGGGCCTACCATTTAAAATGTCTAAAATTGCGGAATTGTTAAAATGTCTTAAATTGCGGAATTGAGCAAATTTCTCATACGTCCAGGGCCGTAGGCCCCTACATAAGGGGGCAATGGGGAAGCTACCCCACCCCTGTGGGAAGTCCGCCCTAGACTAAATCCTCCAGTCTCGAATATACGCACGGCCGTTGCACTGTGCTGTATACGAGCCGCCGCCATTTGTCCGCCATTTTGCGAGTGAGAGGCCAGGGACTCAGGCTAAGTCCGCCCCGGATGCGGTTGCCCTGAAGAATTTTACTAGGGTCTTTTTTGTACTTTTGAGCCTATTTTGTTTCGTCACAAATTCCCCTTGAATGAGGGTTTCCCCTTTCACTCCTTTGCCTCCCCCCCCCCCTTAAAAAGTCCAAGCTACGCCCATGATCCCCCATGACGCCACTTCACGGGGAGGGAAGAGGCACAACATACATTTCTTGATTTTATCAGGGATTTTACCAAGAGAAGGTGCTAGGCATACATGCTCATGTTTGAATCTGGCAACACGAGAACTTTGAACTTCTGCGGTAGTCTTGTAGCCGTCCGGCCCTGTTCAGTTTTATACACGCATTTGAATATGAATTGTTTTGCGCACTTACTTAATGTTTATGGAGCACATTTTCTTCATTAGTTTGTCAAGTTGATGTCAAATGTTCTATTCTATACTATCTGTTATTAGTGTTTTTTTGCCTATAGTATGTCCAAACATGGTCCAATGTTGTAATTTGTTGTTTTTGATCGCAAAGGTCGGATATTTTTATTCCCGATTTAACTGTGCACCCGCCCGAGGGCTTCACAAGGGTGCAGAATTCGGCGAAAGTGTGACGGTAATTTTGCCTTTTTTGACACTAAAACGCATTTGATCCTTAATTTTATTTCAACAACATTTTTGATTAGGTAGCATAATGAGGCAGCTACCAACTTTTTTCCCAAATCTTAAAGAATTATTCTCAATGTCTGACCTGTGTATTTCCTATTGGTAATACAAATTGACGTGTCAGCCCTAAATATACATAGGCAGGTCGTATTTTGGACCGTAGCGAGTCTAATACGTACTGTATATGTGAATATCGATGAATGTTAGAAACGGCAGAAACCGGTTGTGAAGAAGACTACGTGGATCGTATAAGCGTCCTTACCAACCAGTCAACTTTAAGACAAATAGGTGAAAAATTACACTTTAACGACGTTCTTTCATATTTTTTTTTATTTCACATGATCCGTGCATATATCGCCTAGTTATAAATGAAAAAATATTTTTTTAGACCAATCAAACCAATATATGGGTGTAGTACGCCCTTAATAGTATTCGGTAGTATTGATTATATAATTGGCTTTGTTGTTAAAAAATCAGCGGAGCTGAGAGCTGGTCGCTGACAATAGCGATCTGAATTAGTATTTCTGAAACATTTTCCCTGTCGTAAGATTGTTGTATTTTCCTGTCGCTATCCGAGGTATCATGTCGATATGTCATGATATTGCTATGTCGACATAATATAGCGACATAAGCTATGTCAACCCAGGCTTAGTTGTATGCATAGACACAGTGCGGAATACTCGCACGCGCTAGCAGTACACGCAACAAAAAAAGTGAAGTTGTAAACAAGTTTCGTTTATTTAAAAAAAGGGGGGTGTTTTTATGACGGTAACTTAATTTTTGCTTTAAAAAATAGTTTACAGTTATTAGAAGTTATTTAACTGACTAAGAATGAGAATAAACGATAGGAATTTTTATTTTGACTATCCTCTACGACAGGCAGGTCCAATATTTTTATCGTAGTGGATGCCGGCTGCACTACTCAAAATATTGGACCTGCCTGTCATCTATCACATGGTAGAGGATAGTCAAAATAAAAATTCCTATCGTTTATTCTCTAATTGTTATTTGTTTTTGTACATTTTGTCATTGGGCAGGAAAAACCTCCTGTGTCATTGACCCCCGAACATGTTTAAAGCAAAACCTCCTATGTAACCTATTGGCATTTTTGTTTTAAACATGTTCAGGATCCTGCCCAACGACGAATTATACAACTCAAAATTTAGAAACAGATTGTCAGATAGAAAACAGAAGATGAAAAAATTGGACTACCCATCTTTTAATACACTACAAATATCTCTGATGCTAATAAAATACTTTTTAAAAACTTTCTACCAACAAAATTCAATGTGAGTATTAACTTAATATTTACTCACCCCATGTAAGCAATGATCTCCACTCAAGAAATCCTTGACAAGTTGTTCAGTGTCTAAAGATGGTATAGATGGTTTAGGAGGAGGAGCCGCCCCTTTAGTGGTGGATGATGAGGATGTTTGCCCCTTGGTTGGTGTCTTAGGTGGTTTAGTCTGAAGAAAGAAATCAAGCATGCACAGTTCATTTTTGAAATGAGGCACAATGTTTTATAAACCATGTTTGCCCTACCTTGAAGGCATGAACATGTAATATTATATAAAATTACATTAACCAAATAGAAAGCAAATTTATACTTCTACGCTACTCAAATTTGGTACACTCACCGGAGCGCTTTCACCAGGTCAACCGGTGTCTTCAGCGGATGTTATTGCTCTGAATCAAACTGTGTAGACTCTCATTCATCTGGGTATGTTGAAATTAAGATTTAATTTAAATCTGGTCAACCAGACATACCTATTTTTGACGGACGAACGAGTGTTAGAACCTGATGAGACTATAACATCGTTTGATGTCACCGCCTCTTTACCAGCATTCCTCCGGGACGCAGTCTCAGCAGTTCGCGAAGTTCTGACTCAGGATACCACACTTCATGAACGGACAAACTTATCTCCTGATCAATTATGTGATCTACTTAGTCTCTGTTTAGATAACACCTACTTTTCGTGACAGTGGAAAATTCTACCAACAATGTCATGGATGTTCCATGGGTTCGCCTGTCTCACCGATTATCGCTAACCTTTATATGGAAAGATTTGAGCGCATTGCTTTGTCAACGTTTCCCGGTATAGCGCCATCTAGATGGTATCGATATGTGGATGATACTTGGATTTTAATTAAATCCAAAGAACTTGATAGGTTTTTCAACCACATCAATCAAATTGATCCTCATATCAAGTTCACGCAGGAAGGATTGTCAAATAACAAACTCGCGTTTCTTGACTGTTTAGTGTCCGTGGAAGAAGATCGCTCCCTTGCTGTGTCTGTTTATCGAAAACAGACACACACGGACCAATACCTTCAATTTGGTTCCAATCACCCCCTCATTCAAAAACTCGGCGTGGTCAACACCTTGTTTCATAGAGCTGAGTCGATCATCACCAAAGACTCCGATAAGATTGCTGAACATCAACATCTTCGCAAAGCGCTGGGTAACTGTGGTTACCAGGACTGGGCCATTAACAAGGCCTTAAACAAGGACAACAGCAAACCCACCGCCAGTAGCACGAATCAGACGGGGAGAACAACAAGTATTACCATCCCATATCACGGAGATTTATCGGAAAAACTCAAAAGAATTTATCGCGACCACGGAATTACCACCCACTTTAAACCCACGAACACGATCCGCCAGTCCTTAGTGCATCCCAAGGACAAACAGCCCAAGGGGAGGATCAGTGGAGTGGTATACGGGGTCAGCTGTTCTGAAGAGCAAGCCTGTCAAGACTCTTACATAGGAGAAACCGCCCAACCTCTTCACAATCGCATGTTACAACATCGCAGAGCCAGCTCAAGTGGAAACGACTCATCAGTGTACTTACATTTGAAAGCCACCGGACACCATTTTACACCAAGGATGTCCGAATCCTAGATCGCGAGCATCGTTGGTTTGAGCGTGGAGTGAAAGAGGCAATCTGGGTGAGGGCTGAGCAACCATCCCTCAACCATGTGGCGGTGTCCGGGCCAAACTATCACACGGCTGGGACAGGATCATAAAGGACATTCCTCGTCGATTGTCATCAAGAAAACTTTTGAAATTGATTCACCAAGAGGTTTTATGGCATATTTTGTGATTTTCCCCCATTGAGTGCAACGGTAAGTGTCCCCTTCATGTCAGAGGACGTGAGATGGAACAGCCAAATCCAGGCAAAAACAACCAATGAGATGAAACGATCTTGCAAGTGACTTTATGCTGACCGAATGAATGTCATGCAATAATTGTAATAAGTGAAAGTTTTTACGATATAATTTCAGGAATTACTTGCTTACCTTTGTGCCGGCAGAATATTGTTTTTTCTGAGGATTAGCTATTAACTTATCATAACTGACTGGTATACGTGGTGCACCATCCAATGCATAGCAATTGATATTACTCACTGGTGTATCTTTTACTCTACACAAAGATAATACAGAATTCAATGACAAGTAGATCAGTAAATTATGCAGCGCAGGAGAAAATAAAACAAAATGTAAAATTCAAATGAAATCAACATTATTGAAATTATCATGATAAGTCTTCCAATTTTAATAATAACTCGCACAAATAGTTGTCATGGGAGCCCAGATTTGGGGCAGATATAGATTTGTTTTTCATTTACTTTCTAATTTGAGCAAGACTTATCCAAAGGAACCAAGTTGAACATTTCAAAAAAAATTGTTAATGTCAGTACACTACAGTGAGTCCAATTGCAATGTGTTGCAATTCTCGCTATTCACAATAAGGGCGCCGCCAGCGGTTTGCGATGTAATCGTGATGTATCATGGGAAAAGGTCGACATCCAAGTCCGCGCATTACGAATATTACCATGCTATTACATAGGAACACGTGACAATATTTTTTAGTTTGTCAATATAACGGTATTACACGCAAATCGATAGAGAAAAATTAATTGTGCACATTTCAAATCACATTATTAAGTATTATTGAGTATCGATTCGCTGTAACACCTTTATTTTGACAAACTAAAAAATATTGTCACATGTTCCTATGTAATAGCATGGTAATATTCAGATTATGCTGAGTTGGATGTCGACTGCTTCCCATGATACATCACGATTACATCGCAAACTGCTGGCGCATCTTTTATTGTGAATAGCGAGAATTGGATTTTCCACCTTTAACCTTCACCACTCGGGTTTCAACTGCAGATGACAAGTTCCAATTTTCGTTAAGGGATCGGGAATGAGCGTTTTGAGCATTTCAACAGTATTTTTTGTGGGTCATGAGAGCACATCAGACATATCAAATTGCATTCTGAATACAAAAATGTCTCTCTGATATCAAATAATTTTCATTTTTTGAAATTCACGATATAATACAAATTTTATGACAAATTATTAAAATTTGATATTTTTCACATTTTTGATATATAACAGTCCTCGAAGTAAATTTTATAAATCTAATGACATATTCTTAAAGTGTATGAAGCTGGGAGAAAAAGCCCCAAAAAGACCTAATTTTTTTGTGTGTTTTGGGGGGAAAAAATCCATATCTTTAATACGAAAGGTCAAAATTTTCAATTGATCGTCGGCTTTTCAACCCCCCTACATACACTTTAAGTATAAATCATCAGATTTATAAAGTTTACTTCGAGGACTGTTAAATGTCAAAAATATCAATTTTTAATCATTTGTCATAAAATGTGTATTACATTGCGAATTTCATAAAATCAAAATTATTTGATATCAGAAGGACATTCTTCGTATTCAGAATGCAATTCGATATGTCTGATGTGCTCTAATGTCCCACAATAAATACTGTCCAAACGCTCATACCCCACCCCTTAAAAATTCAAAAATTTCAGCATGAAAAATGCCTTATAAAATGAGCATTGGTTTAGTGGTTCTTAAGATAGCTCTTGATATTTTGAGAAAATATCTCAAAACTTGGGACTTTTCATGTTGAAACCTATAATAACCACCATGCAAAGTAGTAAACATAAAGAAATCCTCCCTCTAATAACACTTACTTGTATAATGGGATGTGTGCATAAGACTGGCGATAATACAATAGCCTCGTATTCACATGAACTCGTCTCTTTCAATGAGTAGATCTCATTGCGTCCTGTCTCTTCACATATATACAGTACATGTGTTTTCCTTGGCTCTCCTGATTTAAGATCACACGTTGAGCCATCTGTCATTATCAACTCAAAGAATGGTACTTCTTTTCCCTCTAGTAGTGTGGTAGGGGCCTGTTAAAGCACACAGAAAATGGTACTTGATGTTAAAATGGAGGAAGTCAAACTGCAAAATGATACACCAGACAGCACTTTATCATGTTAACCCCGTGAGAACTACCTGACGATTGGCCAAAAAGAAATGTTCATTATCAATTGGCCCAATCAGCAACATTGTTAGAAGAATTTCAGCACGCAAAAAAATTGGGATGAATTATTTGCAAAGCTCCATTTTGATTGGTGATTGAAGTGACAATACCATGTAATTGACCAATCAGAGTCAATGTTAGATTGGCAGGTAGTGCTCAGGGGGTTAAAATGGTATTCTTTCTTGTTACAGGGCAAATACAGGCCATCTTTGATTTCTTTTTTCAGTATTTCCTTTACTGAATTTGATCATATGGTATAGTAAATTGTTGTAAACCTTTAAAAGAATAATTCTGCAATGTTAACAAAGCACCTCTGAAGCGTAGTATGTGTGCTTTGCACATTGTATGCGGTATTAATTTTGGTGCCATACGCGTGGTATGCGTTGTGAGTTGTGCGTTGTGGTATGCGAAGTAAGCTCTCGTCAAAGGTTTACAGCCATTTATATTAGCAAAAACACATAAAAAATACTACGGAGAAAAAGGTCGCAGAAGAAAAAATATGGAAAAAACAGCAAAGCTGTATACCCTTTTTGTTCTTGCATTATCTTTTAATTATTTTTTGACTAATAGGATTGACTGCCTGCTGGCTGAGGTGAAAGTACATCACTGATTATCTTCATTATCTATTTAAAGGGGTTTTCATGATCCACAGCCTCATCCCCCCACTCTTCAAGTTGAGATTTGTATACTATTGGAAACCTCTAGGGCACACAATTGCGTCAAATTTGTATTTATGTTCTGTTAACAGAACAAAATTACAATGTATTGGCCTATGGAGCCTATAATACACATAATCATGCATAATTTCCAAACACAAAATTGGAATCAACTGAAAATTTGGGAATAAGCTGTTTCTTGGATAATTACTGAAACATACCATAAAAAAGGATTGCTAGTATCACAAAAATACCCTCTACAGTACACATGCTGTATGGAGGACCTTATAGATATAATTATCGGTTATTTATTTCCCCACAGCACAACTCAAACCAAAGACACTTACTTTCAGATCACGTATATCCTGTCCCTCACTAACTGTTATCGTATCCATTTCTTGTAATTTATACTGCTCTCCTGTGGGGTACTCTACACTGGTTCCTAATGAAAATTCTTGTAGTTTTGTCTCCTGGCAACAGAAGAAAAAGACAATAACACATGTACAGTAAAGTAATGATATTGATATTCACAAATCTTTACAGCCATAACGTTTATGTTATCTATATTATAATTACGCTATTGTCTGTGAATCTACTTAGCTAAGAGACTCGGCTTTAATTGCTCTTTTGAAAAGTTACTGGAATGTCATGAAAGACAATGGAGAGTTGATCAAACAGATTGACTCAACACAGAGAAGAACAACTAGATTTGTGATGAGAGATTACAGCATAGTAGTCCCTCCAACATGATAACATCTCTTGGATCGGATACACTATGGCTATGCAGGAAAGTCACCAGAGCAACAATAAATGCATGAAATAGCAAATGGTCTGGCAGCTATACCAGAGCAAAAGGTTCTACCGCCAGTGAAACGCCTCACACGAAATATCATCTTGAGAGCATACCAAAGACCCGAAGGGAGCAATGACTGCTGGGAATATTTGTACTTGCCAAATTTATAAAGAACTGGAATCAAATCCTACAAAACCTCATCCATGACACTAAAACTTTCACACAAGAGATCCTGAAACAGTACAAAGTCCTGACACATAACACTTTTTCATCGCGATCGCACACTACTTACTCGCTTGGTTACAATAGTAAATAGGAATTGCCTATTTGGGCCCCCCGCCCCTAGTGCAAGGAAAAAGAGCAAAAAGGAGGGAGAAAGAGGAAAAAGAGAGGAGAGAGAGGAGGGGCAGAGAGATGGGGAATCCATACGATATGCAATACCATACGATTATTATCAATAAGCCTGGGAAAAATTGTCTATTTGGGCCCCCGCCCCACCCCCCAAGTGCAGGGACATTTGGTGGATTTGGGCCCCCGCCCCATACAGGCTTGCCTCCCCTGGAAAAAATCCCAGCAATGCCGCTGGCCTCAGGTATAGAAATGGGTCCCATTTAAAAGATAATTGTACATGGGTCCTACTTCCAGACTCTCATCCAAGCACATCCCTAATCAAACCAAACAAGAGTCCAGGGAAGCTACTTCCAGGTACTCTACACTCTGACATTTTGCATGATCACTTTCATGGGGTGAAGACCAACCAGTCATCTGTGCACCTCGTAAAGAAACATCAATGCAGATCAAGTCAGGCAGCAGCCACACCTGCCCATAGTTTACAATATCAAATATATCTACATATTTTTATGTTGTGATTTTTATATGCATCTCCTGGACAAGGAACTAACATTGCAACTCAAACCTTTGTTGATCTTTGAATATTTTTGGAAAAAATGTTTTCGGCTTCAGCTTACAAGCATATATCAGTAATATAAACACTTTATATAAATAAATAACACAATATGTCCTCTGACTGTACAGAAATTGTACTCACTTTTCCAGTTAATTTTTCCTCGTGATATTGTCGTATATGTCTTCCATGACAAAGTTCGTAACTCCAGTAAGTTTCAATCTTCAAAGGAAAAAAAAGAAAACAAAATACATTTGCGCTTTTAGGAAACAAGTTGAATTCAACAGTCGAAATATGTTAGGGATTTAACCTGTACATGTACCATACATTATGAATGTTTCCAGTTGCAGCAGCATGTTTCAAGATCTTTAATACTAATCTTGATCTTTAACACCAAAACATCCCTGATTTTGAACATTACGGTTTCTGAACCTCCCCAGATGGCTTGAAAATTTACCCCTTTGCTGTGGATTTTAGAAAGATCATGCATACACTAAGTTAAGGCCGTGTAAAATTAATATTTTGGTTCTCGTCCCTCCCTCCTCAATTTCTGGGATTTGTCAGATTTTTTTTTTTTTAGATTTTTCAATTTTTTAGACTTTGGAATGATTTATGAAATCTTCATACATATAAATAAGTTTATTAGAGAACAAGCATCACTTGGCACTTCCAAGTCTTTTTGTGGTACTCTAGGGGTTTATCCTCAGAATCTCACATTTGAAAAAAAAAAGGGCCTCATCGCTTCCTCGAGCACTGTTGGAAAGACCGAAAACTACTGACAATGCTAATTTTACATTGGAAAAACAAAACAAAAAAACACCTCCCTCCCTCATCAATTCATGAAAATCCTCTGGACGAGAACCAAAACATTAATTTTATACGGCCTAAACTACTGTAGATTTATCAGCATTTTACTTACTCGTACTGTACATATTTTCTTTTTAAAGACTGCTTCTATTATTGACTTTGGTGAGGGACCCGGGTAGTTGACGACATCAGAGTCATGTTGAAGTCTATCTTGAGGCAGTATACATTCATATCTCTCATTGTCAGCTGTCCTCATCACAACTGAGTTGTCACTGCTTGGATTCTGTGAAAATAAGACAAAAAATAATAAGAACCAAAACCTATTTTCAAGAACATTTTATTATCCTCCTCCTCCTCGTCGTCGTCGTCATCATCATATCATCATCATCATTATTATTAAACAGCATCTATTTGGTGCTTTTTCAAAAGAGAACTAGCGGTGTGTATTAACGGCAAGTGTGGCACAGACCTAGCCCTGAAACATTTAATCGACAGTTGTTAGGCATGAGTAGTTGTTTTTGTAATGCACTGGGTATTTTATTAGACCCATATCTTACTTAATTGTTGAATTTCTCACAAATTTACAATTTAGGCTACTACTCGCTAAGGCACTTAGCATTTATCTTCCTACTCCCCATTCCAGCAAATATTTTTTGGGAGCAAAAAAATTATATCAAGTTCTGCCAAATGAAACATTGCTCAACATTTAGTACTAACTGGAGATACATTAAAAGAAAAAATTCAATATTTTACAAATTTCTTGAAAATAGGGCCAAAAACATGCATTTTCAGCATGTTTTCCGACAATCGAGTCATAAAAATCAAACACTTGGAAAACTCCAAGCATTCAAAATTTTGAGTATACAATGTATGCCAAAATTTTGCTCCAATTTTCATTTGTTTGTGTTACGGTACTTAAAAGTCCGTGACCCGATCGACAACATCATCCCCAATATTTTTCATTGTTGATGAGGTTTTGGTATCACATGAGAGATACTATTTTTCTCATTGCTATCCTGAAATTTGACGCTCCAAGTCGATGTATTTCGGAGAAATCATGAAGCACAGCGGCCTTTTGAGGCTACCACTTTGTAAATACTAAAAATTACGTTGGATTTCGGGACAGGGAATTAATTGCGAATCATCAGTCTCCTCAACAGCTACTTTGGTTTCGCGTCATTCACATTCTGTGAAAGAAGCGAACTACACTAAGTGCTGAGGAGACGTTGCGATATACGATATAGTCAAAAAAATTCCTTGAAGATCTCAGTGGGCTAAATGGCTCAATTGGTTAGCGCATTACGTTTTTACCCGAGGGGTACCCGGTTCAAAATCCGTGGTGGAAGTGGTTTTTTTCTCTCCATTTTTAACCCAAACTTTTTTATATTCATTTGAAATGTACATGTTGCAAGGGGAAATATATTTTGTTTCCTTTTTTTCTGAAATGGTACGAAAAAGAGTTTAAAACAAATATTTTCCGTTTAATACGGGCCGGGCATTGCAACATTGTCGTCAGGTCTTGTTGCTTGTCTGCTCAGAATGCAATTCACGCATACCAAGGTATTGGATTGCAAATTTGGCTATTTATTCACATTTACGCTGAAAATGCTCTCGCTTTTTTTCACAAAGTAGCATAAAGAAGGCGATATTTGATATTAGTATGTAATTTTAAAGATAATCCATATCCAAAACCAATAGGGTTACCCCCCTTTAACTTGAATTAAATGGTTATAAGAATGATACATGTCTTTTCCAAAAATTAGAATGCATAAATTGATAAGACTTCAGTACAAGTCTTTAGATTTGTTTATCACAGCATGTGAAAACACCCATACATTTGGCCAAATAGTGAAATGTAACTTTAATTGCTAGTTAGTACTGAATGAATAATTAGGATTGAGATGCGTTTTATTTGGCAGAAGTTGATAATATCTTTTTAAAATAAAAAAATTAGTGCTGTATGTTTCTCACAGAATGGGGAATAAGTCTAGCTAGTAGGCCTGGCATTTTCGGGTAATTTTGTACCCGGGTACCCAGCGCATTTTTCGGGCGGGTAACCGGGTACCCAAAATTGCAAAAAAAATATACAAAACATCTTGGGAAAAAAAAAATTTTTTTTGAATTTCGGGTACCTGGGCAGGGTATTTCCTGCACAGGTAATGTAATCTCAGGCGGGTACCCACATACCCGCCTGAAAATGCCAGCCTTACTAGCTAGCTCATCAGATGGCCTGGGTCGAGTGACAGGTTCATTTCCCAGGAATGTAGATAAATTCCCCTCAACATATCAGGATTTCCCACCATTTCTTTTGTATTTTTTATCAAAAAAAGCACCTTCCAAGTAACCAAATTTTCCAGGAATAAGATTTCTGAATTCACCATTTTTTTTTTTTGGTGAGTGACTTATCCTATAGCATAATGATAACTTTACCCACAATACAACTACAACTATTAATGAGATACTTACTACAGGAAGATTACCAGGCCAGTTGAGTTGAAATAACATATTATTACTTTGTAACAAATCTGAACACACTGTTGGTAACAAGGCTATGAGAAGCCCACTTATTGATAACCACTCCATTCTGATCTCAACCCTGAAATAGATAAAACAAACAACAATTAGTTATTATTTTGAAAACATTTTAACAATTTATTTCCATGCATAGTACAGTATAAAAAACCCAGAAGATATGAATACCCGTAGTACAGTTAGGACAAGTAAATAAAAAATTATTAGTTTCTCGTCCCTGCCTGCATCGTTTTTGCTGCCGCATCAAGAAAAGTTTTTGTTGTTTTTGTTTACAAAAAAAAACACAATAAAAATACGCAATTTTGATTGATTTTTGCTGTCAGTACCTTGTCTCGTTTGCAGCTATATATTTGTGTGATGTCTTGCCGAAAAGACACTACATGTAAATCTATCATCTGGGGAAAAAACTGTTGTTTTGGAAAAGGCAAAAAAAAGTGCACTCATCCTCCTTTTTGAGACTATAGAATCTGACCCATAAGGTCATAATTACATTGTGAGAAAAATTATTTTTTATGAAAATATATATTATTATCTAGGTCAGTTAGAGTACATTTTTTTGCAGAGCTTTAGCTGTTGGTCAAATAATGGTACCGTATTGTCTGTGATAAACGTCCTGGGGGTGTTGCAATTATCCCAAAAGGGGGGGGGGGCGTTTTAGAAGTGAATTTTCAGTGAAAAAACTTTAAAATCAGGTTTAATTTCCAGATGGTGCTCCTGTAGAAAGGAGGCATTGATGACTATACTAATACTACTACTGATGGCAGCACCCATGGAATTGCATGGAAAATGACATTTGCGTGGTTAACTAAATACAACAAAATTACACTCTAAGCATGCAAAGTGCATCATCAAGCAAGAATCTGATGACATTTAGTCAGTGAAATTCTACTATAATTAAAAAATGAAATGGATGAAAGTTTGAGTCATAATTAGTTTTGTCCATGCAATTTGAATTTAGTGATCGTCACAAACATTATAACTGATGCAGGTTTTAAGCTTACTCACACGAGATGGCATGGGTCACTCCATGTCAATTCAACAGATGGCTCCCACACTACCCTCTCAGAATTTCTTTAAATTTCACTTAAATGTTATAAATGTACCTATAGCCATTAGAAAAACCCACAAGTTTTAGATCCTATAGCCCTTATCGTTTTCCCGTGGCCATGGTGGCCAATCAAAAATTGGGGTGGGGGTCTATTTTTACCATCAATTTCTGACTTTTGAAATAAATGGAAGTTTTAAAGGGGTCTATAATCATGCCAAGGGACAACCGGCTTGTTGTCAAGTGCACGTGCGTTGATCATCAGCGTGATTGTTTTATTTGTTTATTTCTTCTGTGTGTACGCTCACCTACGCTTGGGCCCTTGGCGATAGCTCGGATCATGAAGTAATAAAAATTAAAAGTTAATTTTTATTACTTCTGCGTCCAGGTACGCGCTGGTGAATTGCAATCGCGTAGAAGTGACAAGGTCACCTACTATAGAAAAATTATTAAATTTGTGTACATCGTGGAACATACAGACTTTGCGTGGCTGTGCATAGAGAGCCGTAGACTAGTAGCAGTTGTACACAGATAGCCTCGCTTTAAAATATGGACGCGTAGAGTAGCGTTGTACGCGCGTGTAGTTAGCATGATTAGTCGCGGAGTAATAAGCGCAGTTGAATGTTCCACGATGTACACGGATTTAATATTTTTTCTATACTACGGCTACGCGCTGCGCCGACGACCAATGGGTCAACCAGCTTGTTGTCAAGTCCGTTGATCAGCCAGTCATCGTGATTGTTTATTTCTTCTGTGTGTACGCTCGTCTACGCTTGCCGCACAGCTCGGACCACGGAAGTAATAAAGAATTAACTTTACGTACGTACCTGTAATAAAATTACATGAAATTGAAAACGGAAAGGCATAAGCTTATGACTTTTTCTTTCTGCAGTTGGTAGGCACATGAGTATATTGGTTTCCCTTTATACCTATTATTCGTGGGAAGGTTTTGTGACTTTGTAAGCTATCCTACATGTATAGCATCTCATCCCCGGGATCTCATCACATAAAATACATGCATTGCATACACTACAGTCACAGCCCACTTTTCATTTTGTCAGGTGGCAAACTTTACGTGTACGTAAACACAAGATTGTTTCTATTCCTTGAAATTTAATTCTAATTTTTAAATTTTAATTTCTAAGGAATATGATCTTAAAAAGCAAGTATTACAGCTGTTTTGTAATTGATTTGATTTTATATGACAAAACAACATTGCTAAAAGGGGGAAAATTGGGTAGTTTTACCTATAACTTTGGTAAAAATATTATATATTTTCAAACAGTAGATAATTGATTGGGCATAGCCGGAGCTTAAGAAAGACGTTAGTTGATTAGCTCATTTTTGGCTGAAAGCTTGACACCCTCCCGATTGTCCAATAGAATTAGTTGTTTCATTCTTAGTTCAGTTAACATTAAGGTCATAGTGGTCATAGACTGAGCAATCACTATAGTGCCAACATGGAAGTAGTGATGGCGAAACAAGCTCGATTCAAGCTGCTGCAAACTTTGCTTTTTGCAACTTTCCTAATATCTGTGTGTTCAGGTGCTGGACCAGAACAAGGCATTTTTACCAAAACCGTGGCCATACGTCCGACTGTGACAGAGGTAACTTTTTAGTTTTGATATTTTGTTCTTGCAAGCTCAACTCTTGAAAGTCAAGTCTCGACTCAACATGCTCAAGTCATGCAAGTACATTGTCATTGGATCGAATCCATGGGTTCCTTTATAGCGTGTTTCTATTGAGTCCCCTGCATTTATACCGGTAAAACTGTTCGCCATCAAATAGCGGCGAAAGACAGATAACTGTCAGTTTCCATTGCAAGTTGTTTACCGGTAAACAGCGTCGATACTTGATCGAAAAATCTATCTTTTATGCACGACGACACGAGAGTTATGTGTGCATAAGATAGAACTTACGGCTATTTGAAAACGCGTCTGCATAGCGTTGATACTTTTATAACGTAAGTAAAAAACATTCTTCCGAATGTCACTTTTGGCTACAATTTTCCTGGACTAACATAATGTATCTTCGATTCAAGGTTGCTTACTTTTAGAGAAAAATACATCTTTGAAGTACATTCTGGAGATGTTTTAGGTCACAGCAGTGCGATGCTCCGAGCAATGATCATGGCCGATTTACTGTCACCGATGTACACGCTAGAGACGACCTTTTTCAATTGGGTACATCCGGGTCATAATCAGTCACAGTCACTGATCAGTGGTCACAGTACATGCGCAGTGTAGACGGCTGGTGGAATAAGCACGTCATGGAGTTCAGGATTGGCAAAGCAGCGACTTAGTAGCCCAAAAGGATGACTTTTGAAGATTTTCCACACTACAGTTTCCTGTCCAATAGACACCAATTGATGGTTAGGAAAGTAATTGAGCAACTTTTCAAATCTGGCGTAGGCAATTTATGGTATTTTGCTATCCCATAGATACCAATGTATGAATTTTAAAAACAATCGATCGACTTTTAATTTATTTGACTCGCGATTTGGGCTAACATTTTTGGCAACACTGCTGGAGGTCAGTGGGTGCATATACAGCAGAAACACGGCGTTGATCGAAGCCGTTCGGAGAACGAATATTGACGTTTTTCGTAAATTGTACATGTATGAAAATTTAAGAAAATATTATAGTACAGTGTGTCGGTAATATGTCACGAACTATTTCATGATATTTTGGAGACAACAACTAACTTGAGGAAGAAGTTTTTATTCATATGCATGAAATTGTACTCTGTATGGCAACTGCGTACATGTATCACACGTACATGTAAACAAGTACGCTACATACGATAACATCCTTGCAAGTTCTAACTTTCGTATCACAAGCTATCGGTTGTTCATACGAAAGTTAGAACATTTCGAACAACGTCGATACACACATACACTGGTAATGGAAAACTACTCGTATTGGACACTTCTACTCGTTTTCAAAACCTCCAAACAATGAGGAATTATCCATTGTTCCTCCTTTGTTATGTTACCCAATCCACTTTAATACGAGTAGCAAAAACGAGCATCGCCACTTGAAATACGAGTACTTGGCTTGAGAAACGAGCAGCAGAAACGAGTAGCAAATCAGCAAAAAGCACCCAATGCCAGCTTGGGTGTATTGGTTATTTTGGGAGCTCCAAACCCACTTGAGCCGAGATAAGTACATGTACATACTTCAGCGTCGCCGAGTGATAAAAGGTTCGATCGATCGTAGCAAATTGTTGGATCGTCAAATCAGTAATATAAATAACCTAATTTTATCAACATTACTTTTACTATCTTCTTGTCTCTAGAGTTTGCCGTTTAATATTTTTGTCACTGATTGCAACACAACACAACAGCAACACGTGTTGATCACCAAGTTAAAATATAAATCACTCAAAATTTACATTATACTTGGAATAGGCCTACGAGCTCGTACGTATTTTTATTCATACTTTTTTTTTGAACTACGAAGGAGAAAATGTGTCAATTCAAATTAGATTGCTTGCGTCTTTAATTAATAATATTTGTTTGGCTGGCGATAAATTGTATTGTCCCGCTCTGCCATGGATCCGGAGTAGGCCTACTAATTATAATGAATCAAGAATAGGCTATCTATAAATGAGAACTAAGATCATGACAAAGTCTTTATATCCGTTGTTTTGAAAGTTTATAAATCGGCACGGACGTGACGCAACGTGAAAAAAAACCAACCTGCGTATGTAGTTTTGTTATGCCTACCGTATTTTTTGGCTTGTAACTTCTTTCATCTCGGGTTTCATCTCAATTTATATTCCTTGTAAGTTCATGAGTTGTATTGTTTGACCATAGACTCTAGAAAGAACGGACGTGTTCTGCTCCTTTCGAATTTTTTAGAACCAAAGCACTGCACATAATTAATAAATCACGTACATAAGTCCGGATCCAAGTGGCAAGTGCAAGCCCATAAACAAGTTATGAAGGCCGGGACAGTCCGGGATGATAACCCACACCGCACCGAGACCCACCGGCCACCCAGCCCGGCAGTTCCCGGCGGTGAAATAACCAAATTTATTCAACATGCCGAGCATTTGTGAATTCAAAGTTGAAAGTCGATAAACCACCAACAAAATTGAACGGAGTCCTGAGTCCTGAATTGAAAGAGTCGATCCTGCAGTATCGGGCAGTACTCGTAGTCGTAGGCTACTCCGTCGTCCACGAATCTGAAGAAAGCCCGGCCAAGCGCCAACGTGATCTTCATCTCCGGTCTTCATCTTGTTTTTACTGATATGATAACGCAAATGCACCGGACCCGTGAATGTCTCCCGGGAATGTATCAAGCAATTTAAAATTAGGCCAGCGCCGCCGGATCAATTGACTCGATTTCAGCCCAGCTGAACATGCTGAATTTATCATTTTCATTGCGATACATTTGATTTGTTTATATTGAAAGCTGAATCCCCTCATCCATGTGTATTAACTGACTTTGATGAGCCGAACCTCATTGATGTTATTTCTGGGAAGCGGTCGTGACCGCCCTAGTTATTTAAATGGAAGATATCCATGCCCAGGGAACACATGGTACATGGTACCTATTTTTAGAACCACATTTCGTCGGAGAGTACATGATTTACCGCGTGCACATAAAATGTAAACAAACGTGTATTAAATGGGCACGGAATAGGGGCTGTAATTTGGGGAAATTATATTTTCAATTTCATCAGAATCTGTATAATTATGTGCTTGTAATTTTACGAACTTGTTTAACTGATTTTCAATTTTTTTTAATCAAACCATTACAATAGTCAGTATTTAATTTACACCATTACTGAGACCATATAATAATGAATATAAATAAAAATCATGCGCTAAAAGGATCTGTAGGAAACCTGGAAGAAACATCAAATAGAACACCCCAATAAAATCTCCGACTCCCAAGTCATTATTTATTGTTGTTTCTATTTGGTTTTTAGGTGGCGACAGATGATTGCGACAACATGGGAAAATCCCTAGCTAGTAGTACCATAGCTGCAGAGTGCATGTACATACCCATTGATGATTTTTTTTTAGTTTTTGAGGAGTGTTTTTTTTTTTACCAGACGAAATGGCGCCTACACAGGTGTGCGTGTAAAAGCGGTCACAATTTTTGGTCCATGATCTGATCCAAACATTATAAGGGACGCACCATTTGATACTGGGGGTAGGAAGTTGGGGTCGGGGAAAGTTTGTTTTTTTTTAATTTCATGCATTTATACACAGTTAGGGGGGGGAAGTTTTTTTTTTTTTTAGTGTTGGTGGGGAAAGTTTTTTTTTTTGCTCATGCTTCCTACCCCCACCCTGAGAATCTAATGGTGCGTCCCTAAATAGACCACAGACCTTGTATTAAAATGCGCTGTTTTGGTACGGGTAATTTTTAGTGGGAGGGTGGGAGGGGGGTGCTTTTTCGAGGTGAGCATGGTGAGGTGCAGGGCCCATGTGCATGTTTACCGGCTGGGAGGTGTGGGGGGGGGGCAGAGTTAATGCAGGGCGGTGGTGGGTCGGTAAATGTGGAATATTTTCTGCAATGATTTTTGGTTCAAGGGGGTGGGGTGGGTGCCCCATGGGCGCCGACTCTTCCCCGAGAGTGTTAAAAAACCAAAACACGGTGGGTGGGTGTAGTTCTGTCCTGGCAAGAAGGTTATGTTCGTAAATCATCTGACCCCGGGCCCCCTCCCAGGGGTCATCTGAGGTCAAAATACTAAAACCTGTCATATGTGCTTGAAACTTGGTGGGTACAGACAACATTTAGAGCCAAAATTTTGCAAGGTCATTTTGGGGTCATTTGAGGTCACCCATGGGTCATCTGAGGTCAAATTGGTACTGTTGTATGGGCATGAAACTTGGTGGGTACAGTCAACATTTAGAGCCACATTTTTGGAAGGTCATTTTGGGGTCACCAGGGGTTATCTGAGGTCAAATTAGTAAAAACTATCATATGGGCATGACACTTGGTGGCTTCAGTTACCATCAGCCAAGTAATCACGTCCAGCCGAGAACCGCCAAATATGGGTAACCGCCTAGTAATATTATATTTCAATGTTTTTTGTTTTTTTTTTTTTTTTTTTCATTTTATGCCAAAGGGGAGTAGATTTTGTTTGGGGTCAGCAGGCCCCCCCCACGTTCATCCCATTCTACACACGTACAACAAAAAGTACAAGCACATAATTATAAAATACTTAGATCATGCTTGTATTGAGCGCATAATTTGGAAACGAGACTTCAAGTTTTGCGCTCATGCATAATACCAGGTATTTTCATTCAGTCATTACAGGATCAAAAATTCTAATAAAAAATGAATAGTACAAAATTAGAGCGTTCATCCGACCCACACTTAGGCCTACACACGAACACCCCTCCCCCCCCCACACACACACCCCTACACTCAAGCACCTAAAACATTATTGAGCGCAGAAATCAGAAACGAGACTTTAGCGCTCATGCATAAACCGGGTGATTTTTATTTGATCATTACGGGATCAGAAACAAATGAGTAGGAATTCATTTAAAATTGAATAGCACGATATTAGAGTGAACACCCGACCCACACACCCCAGCAGACACACACACCCAAATACACCCCAGCATTATGACAAAACACAATTGAGCGCAGAATTCGGAAAAGAGAATTTTGCGCTCATGCATAAAGAAACTGGGCGATTTTCATTCGGTCATTACGGGATCAGAAACAAATGAGTATGAATTCATTTTAAATTGAATGGTATACGAAATAACAGTGTAGGCCTACACCGACCCCAAACCCCATCATACACACGCCCAAATACACCTAAGCATTATGATAAAACATTATTGAGCGCAGAATTCGGAAATGAGACTTTTGCGCTCATGCATGAAACCAGGCGGCGGATGACATGATCGAGCCGGCAACTCGTGAAACCGCCCGGCGGTATGGCATTTTCCATATACTCGTTAGTTTTGTGGGGTTCATTATCGAACCCCAACGGTTTTAGCTTGTATTTATATTATTTATCAACATAGGCCTATTTGTTTGTGATATTTCAAGCGTTTTAAAATTTCAAAATAATCCCATTCAATTACACGGTTGACGATGAAAATTTACTGAATTTAGGGACTGCACGTCATACACCACCTGCATGAAACCGGATGATTGTCATTCGAACATCAGAAACAAAATGAGGAGGGTTTCAATTAAAAGAGAACATATTAGAGTGTAGGCCTACACCCGACCCATACACACCAGCTGACACACACCTAAATACACCCCAGCACATGATAAACATTAATGAGCGCAGAATTCGGGAACAAGACGTTTGCGCTCATGCATGAAACCGGGTGATTTTCATTCAGTCATTACGTATGCGTCCGGGATCAAAAACAAATGAGTAGGGAGAACCTACAAAGTACATCCGTCGGTCTCCGACCCACACAAACACGTACCCCCTACACTCACCTAAATACCCCCAAGCTCATATGATGTATAGGTTAATAATTTTAGATGCAAACACAAACACAAATTGGATTTCATGCAAAACTAAAATTTTACATTTCCGGCTCAATTCTTTGAATTGGTTCGTGAAGGTGTGTGTGTCATGTAGGGGGGGGGGGGGTTATGCAGAGTTTCGGGGGCAAGGTGAAACCCTACATACCACCAAGACTATATAACATAAAACATAGCATGGGTAGGCCTAAGCACGTGATAAAACATTATTGAGCGCAGAATTCGGAAACACAATTTTTTTTCTCATGCATAAAACCAGTTGTTTTTCATTTGGTCATTACGGGATCAGAAAAAAAATGAGTATATGAATTCATTTAGGTGGAGACAACGATTTTTTGGCAGGCGAAGGTGGGGGAATACCGTGGAAGTAAGAGTTCCATGGGTACTAGTCCCGGGTATAGATACTTGTCTAGTCTCAGTCCACATCATATGCATCATCACTCCGGGAACACGTAGGCTACATGTGCCGTTTGAATCACGAGGCCACCAAACTTCGGTTTCATTTTCCGCCAGACTGTACCCACCAAGTTTCATGCCCATCCGATAGTTTATACTAAAATTGACCTCGGATGACCCCTGGTGACCCGGAAATGACCTTCCAAAAATTTGGCTCTAAAATGTTGACTGTACCCACCAAGTTTCAAGCCCATATGACAGTATTTACTAATTTGACCTCAGCTGACCCCTGGATGACCTTGGAGGACTCTGAAATGACCTTCCAAAATCTGGCTCTAAATGTTGACTGTACCCACCAAGTTTCATGCCCATACAACAGTTTTTAGTAATTTGACCTCAGATGACCCCTGGGTGACCCCGGATGACCCCAAAATGACCTTCAAAAAATTTGGCTCTAAATGTTGTCTGTACCCACCAAGTTTCATGCCCATACGACAATTTAAAGTTATTTGACCTCAGATGAACCCTAGGTGACCCCGGATGACCCCAAAATGACCTTCAAATATTTGGCTCCAAATGTTCGCTGTACCCCTCAAATTTTATGCCCATACGACAGTTTTAAGTTATTTGACCTCAGATGACCCCTGGATGACCCCAAAATGACCTTCAAAAATTTGCCTCTAAATGTTGACTATACCCACCAAGTTTCATACCCATACGACAGTTTTTGCTCATTTGACCTCAGATGACCCCTAGATAACTTTGGGTGACCTTGGACCCACTAACCAATACAAACTTGTTCTGTATTGGGTCAAGATGCCAACCAAGTTTGAGGAACGTGCGACCCTAGTCTCCGAGAAAATAGGTGCACCGACAGACTCACAGACCGTGAGAGTCAGACAGCCTGACTACCAGTATTAATCATATAGATTATTGATCACGTGACCCACGTTTCTCAGGGTGGGGGTAGGAAGTTTTTTAAAAAAAACCTCACCCACAACATGAGCAAAAAAAAACTTTCCCCACCAACACTAAAAAAAAAAAAACTTTCCCCACCTAACTGTATAAATGCATGGAATTTAAAAAAATATTTCTTTCCCTGACCCCAACTTCCAACCCCCCCCCCCCAGTATCAAATGGTGCGTCCCATCTTGAAAGATTCAGTAGATATGATAATTAGCAAAAATTTATTATTACAAACAGCCTGGGACAAATTATCAATTGTTTACAACTTCAAAACTTCGCGTATCTCTTCTGATGATTTATGATGACAAGCAAGCACACACGTGTTATGGTATCATCCCGTCTTGACTGTGAGTTACCATGGTGACGGTGGATGGACCTGGTACAATGGAATGCGGCGCAGCACATATACCCTAGACGGCGACCCTGTGTATTCTACAAAACCCTGGATTTGCATCTGGAGCCGTGGGAATGTTTTGAATTGTGCGCGCGACAACAAGTGCGTTTCAATTGAGGACGGACGACTGGTGAAATGTTTTGAATGATTTGGTTGATACGGGATCTTCTCCAAGGAATCTTTGATCTTCTCTTCCATCAACCCTTTTTCTTGTGCCTTTCTTGATCACTCTCTCTCTCACACACACATACCTGGAATAAATAAATAAGGAAGTATCAAAATAGGAATGAACAGCTCTTCAGGAAAATGAAAATCGTGAATACATCCCAGGATTTTATCGCCTCAAAGAAGAAGACGGAAAGGCATTCGATGTCAGGCCATTTCTATTTAATGGAACATCTATGGACATTATTTCTGGAATATATAATTGCAGCTTTTATATTTTCGATGATAGATTTAATATAGGCCTAAAGGTAAGATATTTAAGCCAAAAAAAGGCCGGGTCCTCAAGCTCCCACAGACGCACGGGCCACGCCCGGGGGCCACGGCACTTGTCGACTCGGCGAGAAACATCAATGGTGCCCGGCAATGGTGATGATGATTTTGTGGTGAAGAACGTAGAACGTGAAGAAAAAGCTTCATAAGTAGCCCGAAACTCATGACCTTCTCTTTCCTATCCTCACATGAAGACTGATGAGTGTTTCGGACCATCGACGTTGTTTTACATGTAGATAATCTGAGTGATACCGGCGATGGACGGAGCTCTGGAAGTCATTTGGTTTGGTTTCATGCTTCTTTGTTTCTCTCTTCAACTCTGGTAGCAGAATAATCTGGGTATGACCAAGCACAGCAGAGAAATCCTACTTTCTACGGTGACATTTTGTAACGAACCGAAGTGAATAAATTTAAGCCCAATCTAGGGCCTAGGCCTACTGTATATTTTCATCATGTTCTTCCATCGATACATGTTATTTATTTTTCGGTGGTTCTTCATATCTATTTCTTTTTTTACAATTAGATATTGAGTAATGATATGATGATACACACCCAGGATACGATCTTTCTCAACTTTCCTGGATACACACATTTGTACAAATTGTTAGCTACTCAATTACAATACATCTTTATGAAAAATACATTAGAAACTAAATGAATACAAATGTAATTTTAAACATGTAACTAGTACGCCCTATAATACATAACATTTTAATCATGCCCGGTATGAAATTTCGCATACGACCGGTTTAGACCATGTTTCAGAATTTTTTGTGAATAATCAGCACGTTGTTTTATACTTGAACACGGTCAAGAAAGGAGTTTTAAACGACTGTATTTGATTGGATTGGTGAAGTACCTCTCCCAAATGTGTTTGTACTTATCAAGTGCTCGACAAAGAAGAGCAAATTGGATAATAGGCTTTATATGCCGCATGTCGCGCAACAACCCGCTCATAAATCGCTGGGCAGTCTTGGCTGAGGAGAATAACTTTCGACGGTATGTCTTACGGATTTTTATCAATTAATAAATCCTCTTGTACTTGCGGTGATTTGTATGTTTATGTTTGCTTTTTCTATAAAAACAAAATGACCAAAAAACAAACGATTAGTACTTTGTATAAACCGTGGACAAAGGCTCAAGACTAGAAGAAGACAAGGAAACTTGCCGTTTAAACATGAATGAACATGCGCGACAGGTTTATGTTCTTCAATCATGCATGTGTGATCCATCGGTAAACTTTTTTTTTGATAAAAAAAAATGCTGATCATGCATGACCTGACATCGCGAATTTACATCATTAGATGATCCTGACATCACGATTTATAATAATATTAAAATATGATAAACGCGAATTGTAGCCTACTGTTTGATTTTTATCTCGATGGTTTGATGCTATAAATAAATAAACAAAGTACCGGCTGTCGCGTGCGGTATCGATCGCGAGGGTGTTGAATACTGCATTCATTTTGGATGGTCTCGACTGTCGACTGCATTGGGTGGAAATCATATCGATTAGGTGCTCTGTACTACTCAGTATTTGCTACTGTTTTTTGCCATCACAATGGTTTATGGCCCATTGTTAGCTAGAGATTGAATACGAGTAGATTTGTCCAAAACGAGTACTTATGGTTTCACAGTGATAGAAAGTTTGCCGGCAAAAAAAGGTTGTGCACTCTGCCTGGGGTAAATCCCGGGTCAATCGCAAAGCATTGTGGATTTTAGTATTGTAGTATTTTCTTTATTGTTTGGCTAAAAATGAGGCAGCAAACTCAAGAAAAGAAGACAGAAGATGAATATGGTTTTTTTAATGTTTCATGAAGTGTTGTCATTTGTTCTTGTATCACGTTACGCCATTGGGAATTCCCTCAGTCTCAGTTAATCGACCTCGGATCGACCTGAGGATTCAGTTTTGTTGCGTGCAAAAAATAGGTCTTAGAATTTGATCTTTCACAGTTTAATTTCAGTTAATATATGTTTTAATGAATAATATCAATAACATAATTAATATTAAAATCATGAAATCTTTCTTATCTTCTGAAGCACTCCTGGGCGCCGCGAATCTGAGTTGATTTCTATTTATTTCTGATGCCATAGCTGGGTTCATCCGCTGTTGTTGTTGTTGTTGATTTCATGGCTAATTAGAGTCATTATGTATTAATGCATTATGATGAATATTTTCTGCCATTTTTCATTAGCAAGTGAGTAAAGTATTATTAGGCCTATGAATTTTTGCGAACGGACTATAAACATAACGGCTCTTGACGATGCAGAGGTCAATTTCGCGACTCAACTTCCGTTTTCTTCCCTGTATGCGCATTCTACAGGAACGGAGTGAGTTTCTATTGGAGTTCGCTGGTAAAGCGTCCCCGCTATTTTCCTTCCTCAACAAGGAAAATGTTACCGGTAAACTCTCCCCGCTATTTACGGTAAATAGCGGGTAAGGTCAGTTTCTATTGAGCAGAATTAATCCTGTTACCGTCTTTTTACCGGTAAACGCTCCCAATAGAAACATGCCTTTACAGTCACCCATGGAAAACAGGGTAGGCCTACCGCTACTGAAAACCAGTACACATGTTCATATGGGCCATGAGTACATGGATCGAATCCATGGGTTCCTACAGTCACCCATGGAAAACAGGGTACTGAAAAGCACTACACAATGTCCACATCAGCCATGGTTTGTTTACATTGCATTAATTCCATCAGAACAGATTCCAAACAGATAAAACTTACCTAATATCAGTTTTAGTTGCCCTTAATAATTCCAAATTGACAAGATATTAAATTCTATTTGCTCATTTTCATACCAAAATCAAGGAAAACATGGTTTTGTTATAATTACAAAATAACAGGAAAATCATACAGTTCATCTCTGATCAATTGCAGCAGGCCACTTGAGATAATCAATATTGGTACTTGAATTGCATGACTCAGTGACTTTCTGCTCATTGTAAGACTGACACTAATAACAGTGTTGTAAACTTGATTGCATAACATTAAGATTGCCAACTGATATCCTTTGTATTTGAATTGTCAAATTTATGGATTAGTTAACTGTCAAATGAAGTAAACAGTATTTAATGGCAACAAAACATGTTGCTGCAGACACTCTATGCCTGTGTGTGTGTGTCTGAGGGCCGATGACTGGGCCGATGACACACATTCGATGGGTGTAGGCCATGAGTTAGTTTGTTTACATAAATTCCTTCAGAATAGTCAATACAGATTCCAAACAGATAAAACTTCCCTCACATCAGTTTTAGTTGCCCTTAATAACCCCAAATTGACATGACATTGAATTCTATTTGCTCAATTTCATACCAAAATCAAGGAAAACATGGTTTTGTTATTGCAAAATAACATGGAAATCACACAGGGTTATATCTGGTCACTCTCAGTAGGCCACTTGAAGTAATCAATATTGGTACTTGAATGGCGTGACTCAGTGACTTTCTGCCCATTGTAAGACTGATGTGTTGTAAACTTGATTGCATAACATTAAGATTGCCAACTGATGTCCTTTGTATCTGAGTTTTCAATTATGGGAGTACTTCTGTCATTGATGTAAACATTGACAAAAAATGTCAACAAAACATGCTACTGCACAACTCTATGCCTGTGTGTGTGTGTCTGAGGGCCGATCTGAGGGCTGATGACACACATTCGATGGGTGTAAGTCTCAAGTCGAGATAGTCAGATTCTGCTTCTGCTTCTGCTAGACCTGCCTGCATGTCTTCGGGCCTATCCTTCAACATACTGACATTTACTGGGCCCTTCAGATAATGTCATAATGTTAAATAAAGATTACTGAGTTACAGTTACTGGAACTACTGCTTCTGCTTGTTTGTATTAGACTAGAGGTATATCCAACACCCCAAGTGGAGTCAAGCAGAAAGGAATAATATAGTAGATAGAAAAGATACAAAAATGTAGTATAGATACATGTACTAGTAATACAGTTTTACATTTCACTATCTTGCATTATCTTTAAGGCTGGCATTTTCGGTCGGGTAAACGGGTACCGCCGAGATTACATTACCGGTAGGAAATACCCTCCCGGTACCGAAATTAAAAAAAAAAAAAAAAAAAAAAAAAAATTTTTTTTAAGTTTTTATTTTTCAAAATACATTGAATTTGAATGCATTTTGAAATCATTAATAGAGTATGACATGACAACAAAGTATCAATTTTCATATTAAAAATACAAAATATCTTGAAATTTTTTTTTTTTTTTTTTTTTTTTTAGGTCAACCATGAATGATCCTGGCATTTAGGTCTAGGTCCAGGGACACTACAAAACCGAAAAAATAATTTTTTTTTTTTTTAATTTTCTTGTACCCGGTTACCCTCCCTAAAAATTCGGCTGGTACCCGGGTACAAAATTACCCGAAAATGCCAGGCCTAATTATCTTGCTGTGGAAAACCTATTTTTTTCTGAGAAAAACAACACATAATCTTTTCGTGACTTCAGTGACATGACATGACCTCGATGATGGCCATATTTTTATTCACCATGTCCATTGCTGGGGTCCATTGTCAATGTCAGCGAGAGAGAGTTGGGATGCGTGTGTTCTTCTTCTTCTTCCAATAAGTACAGTCCTCTTAGAAGTTTTCACTCCTGAGTATAGTCGTACTGTAAAGCGGTGCAAAGGGTGCGAAAGCGGAAACACAAATTCGCTGAGTGCAGATGAAGTGGTGCTGATGTGCGAGTAAGGCTCTCATTTTCGAAATTCGGCTCCGGTACCCTTTCGAAAAAAAGTTCGGTACCGAAAATTGCAACAACAAAAAAAATTGCCAAAAAATTTTTTTTTTCAAAGTTTTTTTCGGTTTTGTAGTGTCTCTGGACCTAGACCTAAATGCTAGTATCATGATTGACCTAAAAAAATAAAAAATAAAAAAAATTGAATTTTGCACATTGTTTTGTGTTTTTAATCTGAAAATTGATACATAGTTTTCATGTCATACTCTATTAATGATATCAAAATGCATTCAAATTCAATGCATTTTTTTTTTTTTTTTTTTAATTTCGGGTACCGGGCAGGGAATTTCCTGCCCGGGTAATAGGATTATCGGGCGGGACTCGAATTCCCGGGACTCACTCAGAGCCTTATGTGCGAGTAAAAAGTCATCACAACATCACATACAAAACTGTGTAGGGAATTTCAATGAACATAAATTATCTGCTGTATCCAAATACGGTTAACTATAATCAAAGTATTTCTTGGCCAAACTGGAACATGCGAGTTGCGTCCATGTAAAGTGTACTAAGCGTGTAATGCGCAGTGTAAGGCGCGTGTATACTTTCTTCTGTACCGCGCCTTACACTGCGTACACGCTTACTACGGCTTAGTACACTACATGGACGCAACGCACAGTGTTCCAGTTTGGCCAAGAAATATTTAATTTAATTATAGGTCGTTTATCCAATAATTTAACCCATGCATAAATGCATATATTTATTTATTTATTTATTTATTTATTTATTTATTTATAACATTCGGCCGAAGCCAGGCTAATCCCAATAGTGCTCTGAGGCTACTAAATTTAAGGGCCGCCATCCGGATATGACGGGACAGGGATATGGGAAGAGGTCCGATTTTAGATGCAGGAGGAAACCCGGAGCAGCCGGAGAAACCCTTCGAGGACGAGCATGGATCGGCAACCAACCTCACGTGTGGCGCCGCGGGGAATTGAACCCGGGCCACAGTGGTGAGAAGCGAGTGAGAAGACCACTACACTAACCCGCCTTCCCAATTAATCATGCTGTAACGCATGGATGCCTTGCCCAGTGCTCTTGGATTTTCCCAAACATTGCATGATCAATGACATCATTTAATGAGCGGCGCTGTTTACAATCTGCCTTATTAGGATAACGATCTACCATATTTGGATATGATCAGATAATTTATGTTCATGAAATTCAGTACACAGTTTTGTAAGTGATGGGTAGACAACTTTGTATGTTGTATCGCGCCCATCTTGTCCTCATAGAGAATGGAGTACAGGTTTCAGAACAAAAAGCCGGTTATACCGTTCTAGCTTGAATCACACTGACTATAATTGTTATTGCTTGTTATTTGCAGGATAAAAAAGATGTGGACGATGTGTATGTTGCATACGAAGGATTTTCCAAAAGCATGTATGCAAAATCTGAAGTGGCATTAAGTGTGGAGGCCAATAGTAAGTACAGCAACTGTCATGTTGAATATGGTGTTTCTATAACAGTCATGTTTTTATTACAATCTATCCTAATGATTGTATTAAAATACCAAATTATTTAGGTAAATACCATTCTGCTTTAAAAAGGATGTCTCCGGCAAAAATGAATTATCAATCACGAATCACATGGTTTTATTTGAAACAAACTCGAATTAATACAGCCGTCTCTGAATACGCGATATTCATTCAAAATTCTCGGCACCGAAATCGTCCAGTGCAATGACGTCCCAGTAATACAATGAAGGCTGGCAAAACTGAGCACAAATAACTATTACGTCATTGCACTAGACAATTTTGGAGGGAATTTTAAATATCGTGTGTCCGACTGTTTTTATTTTTATGGTGAATATGAGTTTGTTTTTTAAAAATAAAACCATGTGATTCGTAAGGCATAATGTTGTGATTGCCGGAGACATCCTTTAAGGGCTCGGATAGCGATGGTTTTACGCTTCAAGATGAGTCCAGGAGTGTAAAAAAGAAACTCTGTCAAATTCTAGATAGGAGGTGGCTTGTGATGAGAACTGAAGACACAGCTAGTAAGGCAATTAATTTGCTTGTCTCAGGAGCTGTACGAAATGATGGGCAGACCACAGGTGGCTTGTGAAGACAGAGCTAGTAAGGCACTGTTTCGCCTGTTTCCGGAGCTAACTGCCTGTTCATATTGATGGGCAGGCCAGGCTTTGCAGCTTGAGGAGAGCTAGAGCGATTGCTCCACATCACTCCCCTCAAATAAAGCTGAGGAGAGCTTTTTATTGCTCGCCTACCTTAGTGTAACAATAATAACCACATATATACAGTACAGTAAAAATGCTCTCCTAGTGCTCTCCTGTAGCGCTCAAGGAGAGCGATTAAAAGCTCCCCTGCAAATTTCAATGGCAAAGCCAGTGCAGGCAGATGTATTTTTAAGACGTAGTAATTGCAATTTGTTATGTAGCTAGAGACATGCAGCTAAATTTGTGTCTTTTACTTCATAGGTTGTGAAGAAAATGATAAAGCTACGTTCACTGTAAGCTGGATGATACGATACAGTGAATGTGAAATCAGCTACACAGTGGTAAGTATTTCTCTTTTCATTGATACATTAGTGGGTTAAATAATGCAGTTACGGTTAAAGTTACTTATAATGACCAAATCTGGCCTTGTTACACTCAGGAAATAATTTTTTTATTTCAATAATTTGTTTTGAAATGAAAAAAGTGGACTATTCATCTCTTTTTTTAGTTTTTGCCATTTTTGCTGGCAAAAACTGTTTTTACCAAGTGGTTAAAACCGCTGTTAAAACCGCATTTTTTTCCACCTGCAGCAAAAACCAACAAACCCTGTTTGTCACTTTTGAGAATGTGTCATCATACCATAAAGGTTTGCCTAATCATGCTAATGGCACACATGCGCTCCTTTTTCACTGGGTAAATTTTGTGTGCAAATAGGATTAAAGGCCATGTGTCCTTATTTGCTGGTGGGATTTTAACGGAAGCCAGGGCACTTTTAGATTGTGCCTAAAATTCCAATTTTGTCCAAGACTGAAAAATAATTTTCATTAAAAAGTAATACTATTGATGTTTTTCTATGTTATTTTGTTCAATCAACAGGGTAACAATTCACAAGACTATAGTGGTTATATATTTGACAACCCGTCAGTCAGTTTAACAGGAGAGACGAAAGTCTTCTATTACATCAGCGAAATGCCAACGACCATGAGGTGTTCGGATGATCACACTTTTGGTTCTGTGATGGATGTAAGTTAAAAACTCTTGGTAGAAGTGGTGGCAAGTATGTATGTGACCCGATCACAAGTTAGTGAGGACAACGTTGTGAGAAGTTAATTCTCAGATTTTTGCATCCAGGCATGAGAATTTTCAGGTTTAAGCCTGAATTCAGGCTTTTTTTGTCCAAATTTCCGCACTTTCTTTTAATTTCAGCCCGTTTTTGGCATTTTTAGCCTAATTTTGCACGCTTTTTCAAACTTTTCAGGGTTTTTTCATGGATGATCATCCTTATGCCTGTGCATCATATTAAAGAACATTTAATCACCTTTGTAGGGATTTAAATGTGATCAAAATGTGAAAGGGGCTCTTTGTGATTTTAGCATGCACTTTTGAGGGTATGCTTAATAGATATCAACGAAAAAATATTTCCAAAATGTCACTTGATTCTGACATGAAGTTATACATAATTAAATGTTTTACAGTGTCCTGTAGGCTACTGTGCTGTATATTTTGGCTGTCGACAGGGGCGTAGCATGCGGGCGAACAGGGTGGACGAAGTCCATGGACCCAGAGGGTTCAGGGGCCCCGAGATGAACTCTGGACTATGTGGCTTAGGGATAGGGCTGATAAATTAGATGATAAAAGGACCCCGCACTGTTCCTTGTCCATGGGCCCCCGAGGCTCTTGCTACGCCTCTGGCTGTCGACAGCCCGAAAATATCTTTGTCACACAACCAAATCTGCAGGAAAGCAATCATGGTGTGTGTAATCCGGGGTTTCTGATGGTATAAAAATGTTAACTCTTTTGGAGCAAGTTGTTAGCAGATGAGGCTGTAGATCACAAAGTGCCGCTTTAAGAAAACTGAATGGTTAAAATCACTGTACATATTTAAACAATAAAGAAGTAATGAATTTAATGGTAATTCATCTTATAAATAGAAACAGCTTTGGCAACATTGTCCTCGCTTCACTTGATTAAGGAGGTACTACACCCCTGCCCAATTTTGTGCCTATTTATGCATTTTTCTCAAAAATTATAGCGCATTGGTGACAAGTAAGACATGTATATTATAGGGGCAAGGACTACAACTACTGCACTGGAAATCTTATTTCACCACAGACAACAGTTGTGGTGTTATAGTCAAAAATGAGGGAAACCAATATTTGATCAATAAATCAATAACTACTTATCTTGGGTTGCTGAATTTTCAGTGCAGTAGTTGTAGTCCTTTTTGATGATTTATCACTTCTCTATCAACAACAAACCTTTTTTTCCTAATATAACTACCATTTACACATCATAAAATGGTTAAAATGTTTGAATCTTGCATATTTTAACCACTTTTATGCCAAATTTTGCCCTAAAAATAGTCCAAAAATGTCTCTAAACTTTTTTAATATAGTCCAAATTGACTCTTGATTTCTTTTTATTATATGAAGAAACAAAGCATTGTATTTAAAAATGCATGAAAATGCCACATTGAAGTACTCATACACTTCAAAAAAGTAAATCAAAATATGTTTTCATCATATCTGGCTATGAGCTCATTAATTATTCATGAGCTAATTTGCATAAAATTTACATAATTAATTATTAAACTTATTTTTTTAAAGCTTAAAGTCCAAGCTTGCCAATGGTATGCCACTTATTGGTTTTTACCCAACTGATAACACTGCAATGCAGTAGTTAATAATGATGCCTCCACACCACTCAAATATACCACTTTTGTGGGGGTAGTAGAATAGGGTTAATATATTGTCCAATAATACTGCTTTCAAGGGGCATTTTAACGGCGAAAACAGCCATTTGGGTGCATGGAAAGACATGAATCTTTCAATCGCCATCTTGGATTGTTTTTGGGCAGCGGGGGTAAATTGAGACAATCTTAATTTTGCGGGAATCGGATATTCTCTCTAAATTCCCTTGCAAGGACCCAAATAGATTCGCCCGCACTGTGTCACAGATTTCTAGGCCTGAATTATAAATTATAATTATAAATTTTGATTTTTGTAGCAAGGGGTAACTGCCCCTAGCTATGGCCTTAGGTCATGATTGTGCCAATTTTCTCCCATTGTTTTAATCTTATTGCTTGTATATTTTGCCTTACAGGATGAAAGAGATGGAAAATGGACGGAAATTAAAGTATCCAGTTCACCTCAGGTATGTAGCAATCCATGAATTTATTGCATTGACTCTGTCATTTGGGTTATTTAGGTTTGACAGAAACGATTAGTTGAAGAAAAAAAACTTGATCATTATCTGATGTACTGAAAATCACATCGGAACAGAACTCTTTCAGTTGCAGCTCCAACTTATGGAATAATCTCACACAACAACCAAGACTGATATCGATATTTTATAAAAGAAAGAAATTGCTAAGGCAACAACAAAAAATTGCATGTTTTTAATACCAATTTTTTCTTGTATTTTGTAGTTTCACAATCAGACCTGATTGGATCTGATCTCATGAAATGTATGATACAAACATGAAATAAGAATGGTATAATCTAGAAAATTTTTTTTTAATATTTAATATTTTAACTTTTCCTAATAGGTAGCACCGGAAACACCTAAAAATGAAGGTGACAAAGAACAACCTGTTGAAGGTGATGGCAAAGCCACTAGACGTAAACGTCGACAAGCTGGAGAGGCTGAAGGTGGAAAGATGGACCCAGAAGGCAAAAAGGAAGACCCAGAAGTCCCAGCAAACCAAGAAGACACAGAGACAAACCCGTTTGTCCCAGAGACAAAACCAACCACCAAAAAGACCAATGCAGCCACCACAAAGACAAACCCAACCACCAAACCAACCCCCAAAACATTAGTAAAGGTAAGCTCAGCAATTATTCCAAATAAATACCCATCTGATTGGTTTTTTTTTATTTTACATAACTCATATAAAAATTATTTTCACTTGATTGGCCTATTATTATGATTATATAAAAATTTGCTATTTTAAGCATCTGCTACAAAAAGATTTTTTCATATACCTGTACCATACATACAAGCATTGTACTCATAAAACCAGTGTTCTTAGTCGGTTAATTAACCTCAATCTTACCGGTTAATTAACCGCATCATATTTTACCGGTGGTAAAATAGGTTAATTATGAATTTTGATTTATTGTGATACTTTTTAATTTATTTTAAGTTTTAACATTTAAATATCACTTCAATTTTCACTGGACATATTAAAATCTTGTTCTCTAGTCCTAGAGTGTCATGCAGCACATTATTATTATTATTATTATAATGATTATAGACCATATGCAGACTATATCATGGTTTATGAGCAGTTGAGCACAATGTACAAATCCAGGGGGGTTCTTTGAAAAAATGGGAACACATATTGGAAGGATTCTGAATTTCTCTTGGTGAGAAGCACTGGCAAAACCCACCCATAGATATACCAAAATTGTTGAAAAGGTACCCCAAAACTGTGGCACATCCGTGACATCCCTGTATACCTTCAACCAGGCAGACACCCCCGGGCCCCTCCCGTACAAGTGCCCAAAAAGCCACAGCACAGCAAAGTGAGCAGACTGTACCAGTTTTGCTCAGAATTGTTTCAACCAATTTTAGACTATTAATAAAAAGTTGATAAATTGAAAATGTAGGGGGATACGTAACAACTTAAGGTCATTGTGCATCTATGTCAATAATGAGTATGCATTTTTAAAACAGGGTTAATTGACATTATACGTGTATATAAAACGAATTGTTTAATTCTAAAATTTTAAAATTACAAATGGAATGTTTTAAAACTAAAGGTGGACAAGCACACTTCATCTGCTCAATGTTAAATACTTGCACAATGTTCTTCAGTATGATGGCATATTGAATTCCAAGCGCAGATTTATATGTTTTCCAACCATAATTAACCAATCTTACCGGTTAATTAACGTTAATTAACCGGTTAATTAACCGCTGTTTATAATTAACCGGTTAATTAAGAACACTGCATAAAACATTCAATATTTGTTTACCATTTCACCTTGATAAATATTGATATAAAATTGAATCGTTTGAGCCCATATTTATTGGTTGAGCAATGAGTTTCAAATATTGGATGAGATGTAATATTTTTAAACTTACAGCGGGCATAAAAAATCCAATTTTGTCATCATTATGTTTTGGATCCAATAGTTTTACACACTTGGATTCATCAAAATATTTTTCAAAAGGGAATTTGGAATATCGGGTGTTGAGAGCGGCTGTTTTATTAATTTTATGGTCATTATGAGTTTGTTTTAAATAAAAACCATGTGATTCGTGGTTGATAATTTTTCTCTTCTAACATGTAAATCATAATGTTACAATTGTCGGAGAAAATTTGAAACTGCTCTACAAAGTTGAACTTGTTTTACCAGTTAGGATCATCGCAGCACTGCATATGAGTGGAGAAGGGTAGTTTCAAATGAAGCAGGGAAAATGTGTATTTTTTATTTGTACTTCATATGTATTTAAAAGTATCATTGAACGTACTTCAAATGATCTTATACTATGTTTTCCCTGTATTTCTATATTTTAGCATCCTGTTACAAAAGCTCCACTTGATGGACGTTACTTTTTCATTGTAAAGATAGAGTCAACTAATATTGCTAAGCCAATGTCATTGGAGTGTAAGTATCCATCAGTACCCCCACTGGAGTATTCTATTTGAAATCCATACACCCCCTGATAACACTGCTATCACAATGCCTGCTGCACTATATTGTTACTCTACTCCTTATTCCAGAAAAATACAGCACTATTTTTTTTAAAAACATTTTTGGATTAAAAAAATATACTGTTTTGCCAAATGAAACAGCTGAATTCTAACCCTTTGGTTTGTTCTAATTGGCTATAATAGTCCAGTTTTAATATTTGGCCACTTTTTGGAAATAAGGGCCAAGAAAATGCATTTTTGGAGTGTTTTTCATATGATCCTGTTTTGTCAAATGAAACATAGCTGAATTCTGATCCTATGATTTGTTCCAATTGGCTATAATATTTGGCCAATGTTGGGAAATAAGGGCCAAAAACATACGTTTTAAGGTGTTTTTCGTATGCTGTGGCAATTTTTGGAAAACACATTTTCTAATATCTTTTATAAATTATAAACTCGTATTCCAAATTTGGAATGCTTAGACTTGTGCCAAGTCTTTGAATTTTGTGACTGAAATTGTTAGAAATCATGCAAAATGCATGTTTTGGGCCTATTTTCCTTGAAATGGCAAAACTATTCATATTTGACTTTCATTGCCAGTTAGAACTAAGTAGAAGATTACATTTTAGCTACATGTATGTTTCATTTGGCAAAACAGGATGAAAGTTACAGCAAAGTTAACGCTAAGATTGAAATATCTTGGGATGCAGTTGGTCTTGATAACAAAATGTGACTGGACACTACGAATCAGCCGTAAACTCGGCCCCCAGTCAATTTTGTTTTATTTCGTGTTTAGAAAATATATATCATAAGCTTTAAAATAGTATATCATTTGACTTCAAACGATATCCAGAAGCGGGGTTATGGTTTGTTGAACTCTGCTCCTTCAACAAAATGGTACCCTTTTCGGTTCTATATATGTGTCTCTTTTTCCATTTGCTGGTAATAAAGTCATAATTGGCGGTCATTTCAGATCATTCCCGAGTCAACGAGGTACAGGAATGTCCTCTCATTGTTAATTGTTGGTTATACATACCCAGCCAAAATACAATGCAATTGTAATGCACCACTTGAACATGATTTAGCCAAGGCAAACAAAGTTATCCTCTTCAGCAATAGGATTATTGATTGGTTTAAACGCTATCAAATGAGAAACATGTCACGCCTAATTCTCGCTATTCGCAATAAGGGCGCCGCCAGCGGTTTGCGATGTATCATGGGAAAAATCGTGATGTATCATGGGAAAATCGACATCAAGTCCGCATAATCTGAATATTACCATGCTATTACATAGGAACATGTGACAATATTTTTTAGTTTGTCAATTACACGCAAATCGATAGAGAAAAAAATTAATTGTGCACATTTCAAATCACATTATTAAGTATTATTGAGTATCGATTCGTGTGTAACACCTTTATTTTGACAAACTAAAAAAATATTGTCACATGTTCCTATGTAATAGCATGGTAATATTCGTATCGCGCGGACTTGGATGTCGACCTTTTCCCATGATACATCACGATTACATCGCAAACCGCTGGCGGCGCCCTTATTGCGAATAGCGAAAATTGAGACACCTATGAATACGACTTGCGGCACATTTTGCACTGTATCTCAGAATACAATTTGCCGAGTTTACGGCTCATTCGTAGTGTCCACTCACAAATATGAATATTTAAGTACATGTATTTATAGCATGAAATGGTAATTTCTGTACTAATTCATGGTTGTGTGTCTATGGATGTCATTCAGTTTATTTTTAAATATTGTTAGGGATAATCTGGGATGAATTGGAATGTATTTTTGCCATAACCAGAATAAAACTGTTTCAATTTTTTTTATAGCTTTAACTAAACCAATTTATGATCCTAGCATCCTCTTTTTATGAAATTTTTTTATGATATGATATGAACGAAAAAAGCTTATTCGCACAATTTCAGTGGTTTTTTTTTGGTGACCACCTTGCTAGCTAATCAAATCTCAGGGAGCACATAATTTGAGTGCTAATAATATCATAGCTAGTTGGCAGTTGTGAATGATTTAATGGTGCATGGGTTGTATGAAAGTTTGCAATACCCTTGCTCTCACCACCAGTGGCCTAGCAGGGTGGTATACATAGAACGCTCTATCGGTATCCCCTATATACTTTGTTGGCCACTATCCAGTGCCCAAGTGAACAGTTGTATGAATGTATAATTATATGAATATTGTGTGTTTGTCTTTTTCCAGTAAAAGTTGAGATGAGATCTGAGAAGGGCTATTTGTCAGCTTATCAGTGGCCACTATTGCCTGTAAGTATGCTTGTATACTGGCAGTGATTATTTATAAATTATTACAATTATTATTATCGTCATCATTGTCGTCGTCATCAACATCGTCATCACCACAAAAAATACAGATGCTTAAGACACGTAACTTTATATTTAGGCCTAAAAAAAAGTTTTAGAATTTTTTTTACTTTTAAATTGCATTTGATAAAGGCCTTGGAACTTTTTTATCCATTTTTAATTCGATTTTTTTAAAGCAAAAAACTCTAGGGTCAGGCCTAATTTTAGGGTTGGTCGGGTTACACCAATCAAACCTTTTTATTCATTTGAATGATGTGAACAACAAAGCGGTGTGCCACCACCACCAAAGGTATGTACTATTTATGCTGGGGCAATATTTGGAAACAGACTTTTTTATGGTAGGCCACAAGTTAGAAAACACAATATGAAGCAAGTATCTTTTTATTAGACCAATTATTTTAAAGGCAGCAATAGATTACGAGTTATAGGTGTGTGACTGAATGGGCTATAACATTTAAAATCCACACTCCCCCTGTGGAAGATTTTGGAAATATCTTCCACAGGGGGAGTATGTTTTTCAAATGTAATTAGTCAGGGTTAATAATTTTGAAACCCATACTCCCCCTGTACAATGGCTTTACCTATAGCTTCCACAAATGGAGTGAGTTTTTCAAATGGAAGTTACCCAACTGTCTATTCTATTTGAAAATCATACTCCACCTGTGGAAGATATTTCCAAAATCTTCCACAGGGGTAGTGTGGATTTCAAATGGAAATTGGAGAGCCTCATCTATCACTTTACTTCATAAAAAAGACAAAGATCGACAGCCTGCCTTTCTTGAGTAAAAAACATCAAAATATTTTTTGAATTTATAATTGATGAAGTTATTAAACATGCTCTAATGATTCATTACTCATTTTCTGATGATAATAACATGCTACGAAGGACTCCTTGTATTATGTTTCAAAAAGGTCAGAATTCAAACAATTTGAAAAATCAACTGTTTATATTTTTCCGTAGTTCTTTGGGGTGATGTGTGCAGTGTATTCTGTCTTGGCTTTTGTGTGGCTTCTACTACTTGGCTGTAACTGGAGAGACCTTCTGAGGATTCAATTCTGGATTTGCGGAGTCCTTATCCTTGGTAAGTCACTTACAAGGTTTAGTGAAGAGCAAATCTGACGTACCGTAAAACCCCGTCTACAAGCATATAGAGTGCTTCTGATGAAAGCTACATTACCATTGTGGAGTATGAGCAAATAAATTACGGATCCAAGCATATACAAACAAGTATTATTTTAAGACCAATCTATTGTATTGGTATATTTACGCTGGCTTCGAATTAATTTAGCTTTCATAAAAAACACTATGTATGCTTGTAGACGGGGTTTTAAGGTATATTAAGTGGGACTTTAAGTCTCACTTACATGGTAATCACACTCGGGACATAACAAATGTTCTGCACTCTGCATCCACTTCCAGGTGTCACCTTTATATTTCTTTCTACCAGACATAAAGACCTGTCAGGCTTTTGTAACCCAAACAGTCCTCAAGTAAATCATCAAAACCTGCTTTTTGTAAGAACAAAAATAATAATTTGTGGCACTTATTGACAATCATTGTTGTGACATAAGAATTACTACTATAGTCTGTATGCTTTCCTTGAGTCAGTAAAGTAAAATCAAATTATGTGATTTTCTCAAAAACTGCTCAATTTTGCAGGAATCTGTTGTACTAGTTGGATTCCATCTGTCATTTCCTTTCTGAAAATGTATAATTTTATGAACTTCCTCGAGGAAGGTATACAGACTATATTATACATTTGTTAACTTATGATGGTATAAAGCCATATTCCTCCAGAGCATTAAGGGGGTACTACACCCCTCGATAAATTTGTGTCTATTTTTGCATTGTTCTCAAAAACTAATAACACAGTGGTAACAAAAGTTATGTATATTATAGGGGCAAGAAATCCAATTACTACACTGGAATTTCAGCGACCCAAGACAAGCGGTTCGTTATTTATGATAAGAAATAAGGTACAGCTAGGATGTACCTCGTTTCCTATCATATATATTGAACCGCTTGTCTTGAGTCATTGAAATTTCAGTGTAGTAATTGGATTCCTTGCCCCAATAATATACAAAACTTTTGTTACCAGTGGGTTATTATTTTTTGAGAAACATGCAACAATAGTCACGAATTTACCACAGGGGTGTAGTACCCCCTTAATTATCAATAATTAAATTGTATTTTGGGACTGAAAATCCACTGGACTGCTGTGTCATCTTGCTGCAAAACTCAACTGTCTTCTGCAATTTTCAACCAGTCAGGACCGTTGAGCTGTCAACAAAATCGAACCTTGCACTTCTTGTTTCAAGTCTTGTGTCCATCTCTGTAAATATAGGGTCCACAACTTATAAGTTCCCCCCTGAGTACTTTTTAGAATAAATCAAAAATATTTGATTTAAATGCAAACATGTAAAAGATATGGGTAGCTTTATTTGTTTTTTACACATATGGACCAAATTATAGCGTCATGCGTCATTGCGTTCAGTCACAATGGTTCATTATGTAATAAAAGAGACCGTAAATTAAACAGTCTTAAAGTTGCATCTGAGTCCATAGGACTCAACTCTCAAACAATACAGTTGGCCAGGCATATTTATGTGATTGTTAAAGAAAACCTGATTGCTATGGACTCAGGTGTAACTTTTAAAAGGGCCACTTTTCTTACACAATTAACCATTGTGTCTGAACGCAATGATGTGTGATGCTATAATTTGGTCCACATGTGTAAAACAAATAGGGCTATACATACCTTTTTACATTTCGTGAAATATTTTTCGACTTATTTTAAAAAGTATTAGGGGGAACTTATAAGTTGTGGACCTTATAGTAGCTATTCTGAAAGTGTTGGCATATTACTTTCATCAGTATAAGACTTACAGGAATGCATTTGATTTACATCATTCAACACCTGTTACCATAATTGTAATCTTTACAGGCCTACTGGAGAAGGCAATCTTCTATGCAGAATATGAACATGTGAGCAAGTATGGTGAATCTGTGACTGGTGCTATCATATTTGCCGAGTTGATATCGTGTCTGAAACGTCGCTAGCCAGAATGCTGCTCATAATCGTGAGTCTGGGCTCACGGTATCACAAGGTAGGTGATGCGTTTGTTTGGTATTTTTGTAATGTGTGTCTATCATCTATTCTTAAACAATTGAGAACGTTCCTGCAATCATATTGGTTCTTAAAAGGGCATTTCGTGATCCACAACATCATCCCCCCACTTTTCTCAAAAAAAAGTTGAGATTTTTATATCACTGGAAACCTCTGGCTTACATAATGCAAATGTACAAAAAAATTTCTTGCAGATTAATTCATTTAGCAAAAGTATTGTGAAATTTGAATTTCGTTCTGATATACCAGAACAAAATTACAACACATTGTCTATGGAGCAGTGAAATACACGTAATCGTACATAACTCGCAAACAAAAAATCGGAATCAACTGAAATTTTGGGAATAAGCTTTTTTCGTGGATATCTACTGACAAATATCATAAAAAGAGGATGCTAGGATCACAAAATACTCCTTTAACCTGTGTGATATGACACTCTAATTAGTCTACCATATTCTCTTTCCTTAATGCTCCCCCTTCTCCCCCCTCCACCACTCTGACTGCTCGCAATTCAATGAACCACATCTTTGTTAGTTGTTCATATTTTCAGGTTTGTTAATGGTATTATTTAGCTTTCAAATGAGACCAAAACCATGACATCATCTTTTTGTTTAGCCGAGGTATGATGAATCACAGATCACAAATACATAACACTACCACCCTTTTTGGGTGGCGAGTTCAAAACACATGGCCAGATACCAGTTATTTGATCTTAGCCCCCATGCATGACAACGATTGTGGCAAATGTACCATATCATTAGGCAAAAGGTTGGGTGTGGGAATCAAATAACTTATTTATATTAGTAAATCATACATTACTTACAGATGTAGTTGACCAAATTTTTTATTGGCAAACAGACAGCGAAGCAAATCACTAAAATGCTGCCCTTTCAAAATGAAGTGTAATGTATCGACTAGGTAGTCTTGCGTTTTGTAGCATTCAGAAATAACTGCAAGAATTAGTGACCAAAATTTGTCCTGTAGCAAGTCGTAATTTGATGATTTTAACCTTTGACCTGTGCCTTTGATTTCAGACCACGGCTTGGTAGAGACTTACATTGGGTGATGGCAGCTGGTACTGCCTATTTTGTACTCAGCTCAGTAGAGGGTTGTCTAAGAGTGAAAGGTGTAAGTAGATAATGCACTGTAGTTGACTAAAAATGATGAAAGTAAACAGTGTTGTTTATGTTTATTATTTTGGCTGTCTAATGTCTATTTGTCATCGCCTTGTTCAACACAAGCAAAAGTCTGCATTAGACTTAGAATGAGGTCTTCGTGTGTGGGTTTGTGTAGATGTTTTGGGTAAGACTTCTGATTTAGACAAATCGGGTCAGAGGGGAGCATGATCTAGCAGTGTTTGCACTCAAATATTGAGACAAATAAAGCTGACACACAAGAGGAATGATATTAGTTCTAAAAGGAGATGCCAAGGCTTGATGTGAGGAGTGTAATTTCGGCCCATATAAAATGCAATCTTTTCTCAGGAGGGGGAAAATGACCATCTGGAACTTTTGTTTTGATATATGATTGGCCTTGGCACAAGAACAGCAAGGAGAGGGGTGGTTATTTGAGGCAAATTTTAAGTCGCTAAGGTCAGTTATCTTAACCATTGGCAAAATACACATGTCCGGTTTACTTTTTGGTTCAAACTGGCACCTGATGTCAACACTGGGATTATTGTTAGTATATAATGACTGATTTAAACAATACTGTACGTTATTTCTGTTGCAACTTTTTGTTAATAATTTATCCAAAATTCATGCCACATCACCGGTCTCTTCTTTTTTTCCCAGAATGAACAACACGCTTTGATAGCTGTGTTGCCGCTAGCCGTCTTAGATGCAGTCATCTGTTGGTGGATCTTTAAAAATTTAGTGGACACAACTAGGCAGTTAAGATTACGCCGTAATCTCACCAAATTATGGTTATACAGACATCTGACCAATACGCTTATAGTATGCATTATTTCTGCTGTTGTCTTCCTTGTATGGTCAACCAAAGCGCACAGGTGGACAGCATGCGTCACGGTAAGTAAAATGTTATTGGACCTACTTCCAGTTTCATTACAGATGTCATGCAGAGGTTCAGCTTTGTAACAAAACTAGTTTGGCTAAAGAAGAAAATACTATGTCTCTGAGCTTGCCAAGATTTTAAAATACAATACAGAATGTGGATTTTTCCCCTCTTCCTCCCCAGGCCTTGCCGTTTGAGGCGAGCGATCACTCTCGCTCGCACCCGCTCACCCAAACTCAATTTCTAGCGAGCGAATTTACACTTGCCATAGATACTAAATATCGCTCGCTGTGAATCACCATTTTACCCAAGGCCAAGGCCTGCCTCCCCCGATTCAAACTCAGTCTAAATAAGTTTGAGACAAGTTGAGATGTTCGGAACTTTCAAATCTTACATTCTTAAACACATAATGAAATATTTTAGTTAGAGTGCTAATTACATAATTCTTCCAACAAATGCTGTTAAAATATATTTGTACCAAATTAAAAAAACCAAAAACATTGAGACTTGTTTTTGCATAATCAATACTTTATATGTTTTATGGATCTTTTTGTTGGTTTCAGTATGTTTAAGCTGTATTAGAAATATGTTGTTAATGAGCATTTTGCATAAACCTTCCACTGTGTGTTTCCATTACAGAAATGGCGTGAGCTGTGGCTAGACGATGCTTATTGGCATTTATTGTTCTGTATCATTCTAACTGTTGTGATGGTGCTGGTTAGACCTACCGCTAATAATCAACGCTATGCATTCTCACCGTTAGTAGATGCTGCTGATGATGAGGAAAGCCAGCAGCCCATGATCAATGATGCCTTTGGTAAGCTATTGATTAGTAACTCCTGAAGGTGTTATTGATTGTCGTATTATCGTCAATATGACCCTAAATCCGACATGTCAAAATAAACTGTCCCTTTTCGACACTTTACGACACATATCAAAAAGAAAACGAATGAAATTTCCACACTATTTTGTCCAAATAAGCTTACCGTACGATCATGTTTTTAAAATTAAAAGGATACAACACAGTGACACTACTTGGGTACTGTGCTTTATGTATCAACAGTGGTCAACAAGATTAAGCCTCATCCAGTTGGAATACACTGACAGCCAGGGTCGTGGCAAGGAGGTGGACAGGGTGGATGAAGTTCAAGGATTCAGGGCCCCAAGCAAAAACTGGGTTAGGGCTGAGATGTTAAAAGGGGCCTGTACTGCTCCTTGTCCATGGGCCTACAGCAGACATCCCTTCAAGTGAAACAATAATATGTGTACATCCATATCAAAGATGCACTGGGAAGGAATTCCTAAACCAAGTGACTTGGGGATTATTTGAAGTGACCTCCACTTGAGATGAGTGTGGTATTTATTCCTAGCTATTATGTAAAATGATATACATGTAGCAGCCGACAAGTGCACCGTTTTGATATGGATGTACACATACAGGGTTTTCTTTTCTATGATGTGGTGTGGAAATTTTCAAATACATGGTGGGCAAAATAACAAATTGAAGCAGGTTTATTGTTGTGTGCAGATTCTCCTGTTAAATCTAAGCCTGTCTTACTATGTGGCTGATTTCTACACACATGACTGTCTTACAGCTAATGATGAGATCAGTCTATTCTGAAATACTATCCCACTCTTCTGAAGCTTTAGCAGAGTGTAGTGGGGGAGGGACGCTGGCCCAGCAGTATGGGCTCTGACTCATAATCAGAGGGTTGCAGGGTCGATCCCCAGCTGTGCCATCATGTTGTTCTGGTTTGAAATAGATTGGCCCTCTTTGGCGTTGGACAATTGGAAACTTTCAGGCAATTGCTGAATGGGTTAAACAAACAATCATGTTAAAAGTCAATGTTGATAATATTTCATGTACTTTTTCTCCCACAGATTCTGTGAAGATGCGTCAAATGCCAGGGGAGAAGACTAACTCAAATAAGAGTGCAGCTGAAGATGCACTGAAGTGGGTAGAAGACAATATACCAGCAGCTGTGGCTGATGCGTAAGTACAGCACTGATTAGTGAAGAGAGGAATCACTATTTACGCCAGGGGGGAACCGAGGATTTTAGGGGGACACAACTTTTTTTTATTGACTTGAGGGGGCGATATGAAATTTTGACCTTATTATTGGAGGGCGTGCATGAAATTATATACAAGGAATGGAGGATTCAAAGGGGAGATGTGAAATTTTCCCTTCCCAAGGAACATGCAGCGATCCATTATTGTCAAAATACACTTTCCACCACATTTAATACCAAATTGTTTGAACGTCTGCAATAGTTAGTATAATCAGACTAAATTAAAAAGACTAGAATATATTGTTCTGCAGAAATAAAGAAATATTGATATTATACAAATATTAACTGTCTATGACTGTGATGGTCGAAATATAACCACGAGGTGAAAGATGGATTGTTGAATGGAACAATACATCTTTCACCTTGTGATTATATTTCGACCATTACACAAATTTAAGACAGTTAATATTTGTTTTATATCACTCATACATAAATTCTGTTGCTCAAAAATACTATTTAAGATAGGGAATACATTTTTCATCAACATAACACCATGTTTTGCCGTGACATACTTAACATTTTGGTGTCCACCCCATAACTAAATCGGCGACTCTAAGAGTGAGCACAGTGCTTGGCGCAGGCGTACTACAGTGCAGCACTATGATGGTAAAAACTATCACACAGAGAGGCTGATGGTAAAAATGATAAATGGCTATCAACCAATGAACTGTCTAGAATTTATGTACGAGTGATATAATGAAAGATGGCATAAATGGTCTGAGTTACTGATCAATGCCAATCAAATCCAAGCGCTCAACCCAATCTCTATAAACTTTCAGAAATAGAATAGGCAATTGCAGGAAAGATTTAGCAGAAAGTTCATAGAAGGCTCAGGATGTTAAGCCTTATGATTAAAAAGTAGTGTGATGCAGTAGTTTCATGTCCCCTGACAAGTAACCTATTAGTCAAAAGCTGAGTTCGTCAGCAGTTGTTGTCATTGGGTGAATGCCAAGAGGAAGCATTGTTGCAATGCATCTCTTACCTTAAACCATCTACTCAAGAAAAATTACCAAATAGACTACTTTTTCAAATCCATTTTAGAGGAATGTAGTCCACATTTTCCATGCAGTGAGGAGGGGAATCACATTTTGGAAAGTGTGTATTTAGAGTTTATTAACCTCATTCATAACTGTCACTTTCACTTTTTTTAATTCAATTTATACGTCACGTTTTCTTCTTTTAATTTGAAAACGGAACACAATTTTAAATTTATCTGTCGTTTTCCCTGTAAAAAATCTAATAGCCCATTAAGGAAATACCGCTAGCGACCAATCACACTAGCACGCAATCATGCGATGTCCAAATACGGCGGCCAGCGTCCGCGTAAATTGTTCGAATGCGTAACACGTCACGTAACACGGTCATTGTAGAGCGTACTTTTAGCTACGTCACAAGACGCGGTCATTATACTTTTTCAATGACCTGCATTTGTGTCCGCGTATTTAAAAATTAATATCTGTGATTGGATCGCACTTGCTACGTATATTAATGAGGTTATGAATGTAATTTAGTTGCATAAAGAGGCTTAGTCCTGTATAGGCAAACCTAGCTGTCAATAAATGTCTTGTTATTTTAATCCTTGCACAAAAATACCAGAGGTACAATTTAGATCCCATGTGTGACAATACAAACTTGTAATTTTACAACCTAGCACTAGCAGTCAACTTTAGTCTTATTTTTTCAATCACTAAAGGGTGTGTAAAATTCAACGCTGACATTAATTGCCTTGTTAAAATTTCAAAACATAGAACTACAGCCAATCTTAGCTCCAAACACCTGTTATTTTCATCATCATTTGTTTTTTCCTTTTCTCCGCTTGCAGCGCCCTTGGAGCTTTTGATGATTCAGAAGAGGAACTAGTAAACACCTTGGAAAGGAACAAGATGGAATAAATTATACACTGTATGTAAATACTGTACAGAGATGGCATCTGTGTGCAAGTGTACATAATGACATGTTGTTTGTGTGCGACGTGTGAATGTTGAAAACTGGGGGTTGTTTGCGCCTGGTTAAAAGGTACACGGTGCAAAAGAGATTAACAAATAATGTAATAGTATTATTAGTCAGGGACCAGTGTGGAGTACACATTTGGAAGGTACCTTGATAAGGCCAACATTTTTTTTGTCCTCTGTGACTGGCCAAAAAATTAGAAATCTTGGTCAGGGTTTTTGGCCCCCCCCCATCACTTAAAAGAAACATTTCATTTTGACAGAATCAAGGACATTTTATATTTTTTAACTCATTTTATTCATTGAATGCATATTTGATTAAAAAACAAGAAGTTTTTCCATTTAAATTCAGTCCAAAAAGGCACAATGTTTTACCGTAAAATGTTCACCAGTTGTCAATGCTAGCCTTTTCAAAATGGAGGAAGGGCCCATAAAAAATACAATTTTATTTGGCCTAAGAATGTTTTTTCCCTGCACAGTTTTTATGGTTTTAGATCTGTGGTTGGGTCATAAATGCACACATGTTTTAAACAGGACAGGGTAAGGTTTATTTGAGTTTAGATTTTTTCACAGAATTATTATATTCTCTCGTCTTGCTTTATTTCTGAATTCATAAAAAGCAGGAATCTAACGTCTGCACACTGATCCGATTGCACCAAATCAACTTTTCTTTTAAGGCATATACAAAATAATTATTTGTTTGCTGTAAAAGAGTAGTGTTTTTGTTATATTTTTACATGGAAGAACCATAGTAAACATGGTGCTAACTGTGACCCGATATAATGTGCAGTACATTAAAATTCCACTTACGAGATATTTTTTATAAATTTATATATGTATGACACTGAAAGAAAACAGCCATACATGGGGCTTTTAAAAAATGAGATGGACGATAAATGTGTATGGTTCTGCTTGTACTTTTTACAAATTGGTCAGGTCACAGCAAACAAAAAGTTATTTTTCTTATGCCTGAGGATGAATACAACACTCTCTCTCTAAAGTAGCCTACTTAATGTAAAGAGTGTTTCTCTTTTAAAGATACAGAATACATAAGTATGCACCAATTTGATATCTTTGCCACACAGGCTGTTTCTAGAGAGCATTTAAAATGAGTGGCTGAAATATTACCATGCTTACCCCAATATTATGTGATATTACTTGGTATGGGTGTTAATTTTTCTGATAAAATTGACAAGTTTGATCAGAAAATCAGGAATGTCTTTTTTTATTCTGTGTCCTTGTAAAACATTACAATTGTTACAATTTGCACATACATGCTACAATGTTCTCATTTTACATTTCATCATAGGTTTTGTATAAATTATCTGTATTGGGCTATTCTGGTTGAAATCCACCGAGCCTTCAGTTTCGTAGCTTGTTGTACGAATCCAGTTGAAATCCATCGGACCTTCAGTTTCGTAACTTGTTGTGTGAATCTGATTGGATTCTCGTAAAGTAGTTTGCGAGAATCTCTGATTCAGACATGTGTTTTAGTAACCTTATGTATGCACCACAAGCACCTTGGACCGAAGCCCCTGACGGGTGGGGTCCTAGGGACCCACTTAGGAATGGGTATTTTGAGCCACAAAAAAAAACACTGACCATTGTTGACATACTCGTATGTAAGTTCATACGTGCTGGTGATAAACAATTTCTAGAAGTTTAAACTGACTTTCAGCACCAAAATTCATTAACCTTGAGTTTCCGATGTGTGACACACATCCTCATCAGAAGAAATCGCCAGAACTAAATCGCGATCAAGGACCGGAATTGTCAACCTTATACAATGCCCTCATTCGCCCAAAAGTCGCCAATGGTCAACAAAAGGGCAAGTCCATCACAACATCTTAGGAATTATTCTGATGAGGATGTGTGCCACACATCGGAAATTCAAGGTTAGTGCATTTTGGTGCTGAAAGTCAGTTTAAACTTCTAGAAAGTGTTGACATAGAAATTCAGTGGCGTAGCGTCATGAGGGTTGGGGTTGGGGAGACACAGGGGAGGGGCTTGTGCCCCCAATCGATCTGAAATTTAAAAAAAAAGGAAAATGGCGAAAACGGCTTGGGCCCCCCAATCGGATGACCCACGCTACGCCAAAAAAATTTTACCAACGAAAAACACCAAATAGTTCTATTTAGTTCCATTTGAAAGTGTGGGTGATAAAGGTAATATCGTCCATAGGCGATAAAGGTAATATCTTCCATAGGGGTGTATGTATTTCAACCGGAATAGCCGATATCACCATGTCATTTTGTTACAAGTTCTTGATAGATCTATAATATGTATATTTATTTCCACATCAGATATGGTTATTTCATATGTATTTTATTTTATTTACACATCAGAATTTGTCATTTGTATATAAACACAATTTAGATAACACTTACACAATAAATACTTTTTGTTTGTCAGCAGGGCTTCAAGCGGCCCTATTTTTCCTATTTCCCTATATTTTTTAACTCTTCCTATATTGTTACAAAATGCCCCATAATTCCAGTTTGTTTTCCAAATTAATGAGATTGACATGTTTTTTCCACTTGCACTAGTGAATTTTGCACTAGTGAATTTTATGTCAAATTTAACATTTTTGTGCGTGAAATAGTTGTCATAAATTTTCCGCAGGTTAGCCAGTATATTTTACTGGCTTCTTTTTTTGCCCAGTATATTATTTATAGATCTTACCAGTCCAAAATGATGCACACATCATGCAAAAATTAAAATATCTTTGGGACCTTTCCCCCTTAATAATAGTTAGTCTCTGCTACCCACTGTATTTGACTTGCGCTTTCTTATATTTGTCCTATAGTTTCATAAAATGTTCCTATATTATTATTATATTTTTGCAAGGGTTATACACAGGTTACAAGTTGATAAAATTGCAAACTTGCTTATACACTTTGTGTCACCAATAAAGATAATAATTATTTATAATATTTAAATTAACCCTCAGCATGTTTAAAACAATTCAATGCATTCAATCATTGTATACTTTTACAGTCTCATAAACATTACAACAGTGGTGTAGATCTCGGTTCGCCGTATCATTGAAAAAAAAAAATAAAGTTCTTGAAGAATAGCGAATCCAGCGCCTTTTGGCGACAAAATGTTTATGATACAAATGCGTGTGAATTGTGCGAACAAAATTTGCCATATTGAAGCTGAACTGGTGAAATATGGTGTAAAAGTTGAATAAATGGCACTTTTGGGGCTAAAATGGCCAAATATGAGGTTAATTTGGTCAGAAACCCACATACAGGCATCAACATTGGGGGAGATGATTGTATGGACCATCCTCCCTGGCAATATATTGGGGGATTTACCCCCCCCCCCCATCCCCCGGGATCTACGCCTATGCATTACAGGTTCAATTGAATGGTAGAGATTACAAGTTTCGGAAGTTTGGCCTTAGGATTAGGTATTATAAAAACCTGATACAGCATTTCAACAATCTTTGGACACTTTGTCACTTACCCTTTACCTGCCCTTTTTTTTTTTGTGTGTTTTTTTTTTGCATGTTTACAAATTTTAACAATGTAGCAATTGTATAGTACATTGAATGTAAAGGTAGAAACAGTGGTTTTATAAATTATGAAATCAAAAACCTTGTACACTTGTACTACTTTTTTTTAGCTAATTATTTGCAATGTTTTTGAAATAGGCATGAGATTTTATGATCAATATTTACAATTAACATTGTTGTTAATTGTTTCATGGTACAGGTAAACATAGTATTTTGTACAGAAATCTCTGATAGACCTTTCATACACTCTTAGAACCAATCAGAGTAAACATTAGAAAATACCAGAATTGTATTAATTTACTATAATTCACGGCTTATGCGTACTATGCGCAGTGCTTTGGGCGCTTTCACATCGTGAAGGATTGATTAGTTTCCCTTACAGATTGATAACAAAAAAGTGACAAGTTTGTTACAAAAATCGCAGAAAACTCTGGATTTTGTTCTTTGTGTATAAAATAGGTTAATAAATGCATATTACTTGTTGCGTGAGAAATTGTGCAAAATGATTCACTTGTACTGAGATGTTTATGCGTCTAATGCACTCCTCCCTGTGGGGCTCATGCATTGGATTCATCAACATCTCAGTACGTCTGCAATATTTTGTTACAATTTCAGTATTTCACTCTCAACAAGTAATACGCCTTTATTAACCTAACCTGCAAGTAAGCCAGTATGTTATGACATGCACTCCTTGTGTATTCCTTTAATTGCACAAGTATTGAGAAGAGATGTGTGCAATCTATGCTTACAAAACATATTATGGTAAGAAATGAGTTGTATTCATTTCTAATATGTGGCAAGTTATTTTATCTTGCAACTGATTGTTTTAATGGCATCCCATTTTTCTCTACTGGTACTTTAAGTCCCTTTAGAAATTAGCATTATTATAAAATATTGTGATTTTGTTACAAAGATATTTTACAAAGATATTTGAAGTTGTGCAGTCTGGAACTGTTTAGAGCCAAGAACAAATTATGAACTAAATGGTGATTGTACAGATTTGTTGAAATTTGTGCTAATTTTCTGATGTTCCTAAGAGGAAATTTTATTTTAAGAGTGTGTAAGTGAAACTTTATTTTTAAATTTTTTTGAAATATGTATGTCTTTTTCATTTAAAATAACATAATTCACTACATCGTATTAAATACAATATTTGATACATCAAAAAGAGACACTTTTGGGCAGGTTATCAGTTTTGAGTGTTTTACATATCTTAAATATAGAGATATTATGCTTCACAACACCGTTTTTCCCAGTGAAATCAGACATTCCTAAGCGAAGATATTTGAGTTCATAAGTTATGGTATTATACACTTCTAGTGCCCGTTTCTATTCATCGTTAAGTATTCTTCTCCCGTGCATTATTTTCGCGAACTACCCTTCACAGCCCAAATTATATAAACCTGCACGCTAAACAATGCATTATCTAAAACCTGCACGCTAAACAATAGATTCTAGATAATACGTGCACGCTCAAATACTAGAAATACTACTTTCACAGAACCATAAAGTAGAGTTAGGTGGCGCTTTAGACACAGAGATCACATAACTATATAATTGTCTGTTCGATATATATACCAACAAAAAAGTACGAATATACATTCTGTGGTGTTAAAATGGTATAGTTACAAACGGTGTTCTATAATAGTGTACAATTACCAAATAAGGTGCAACTCGCTAGGCTTGAGTCCAGTCCTCGTTTACGGAGTTTAGGATTAGGGTTTAGGGTTGGGATAGGGCAGTCTTGTAATAAGACTAGTAGAGTTGCACCCTTGCAAATATCATTGTCATAAATTATGATTAATGACCTCAAATAAATCAAACATCAAATGAGAATAATCGAGCTTCTATTAATTAAAAAGGGCCAAAACAGGTGGATCATAATTATACAAGATGACACCATTGCAAAATATTCAGCATTTTACAAATGAAATACATGTAGGCCTATATCTAAAATAACATAGCCGGGCCGGAAACACACACTAGCGCATAATATCATGATCATGCTTTATAATACCATAGGCCTTCAAACACATGTGTTTGAAGGCCTATGATAATACTGAACAAATTGTTAAATCCCAATGTCGTGTGTTTTAATATAAGTAGTTCAAATTATAGAGCTATAAAGTCCAGTTGATAGTTGACCGTAGTACTAGTCTGACATCTAAATCGATCGTTTCCAACTGGTTCAGTGCTCTCTGTGTTCGAAACCACGATATTAAATGATCACAACATAAAGTCAAGTCAATTAAACCATGCGTGAATAAGTTACCTAAAGCAGTATTCAGACTTTTTATTATGCGTACAATATTGTATGCAACATATCTCGTTGTTTAATCTATTGCCATTCTATTTCCAGTAATGTTTAAGTTCTAACGAATGTTTGATGACGTAAAATCGATAATATATTTCTACTAGATATTACATGTAACATATTATCGATTTTTCGTCATCAAACATTCGTTAGAACTTAAACATTACTGGAAATAGAATGGCAATAGATAAAATAACGTAGATATGTTGCATACAATATTGTACGTAATACTGAGTCTGAAGCTAGCTTAAGTATGACGTATGGCGCAATCGATACCATTGATTACAGGGATTGATTTTCTTTACCAGTTAAATGCTACGTAGCTGGTCAATGTCCTGACGGTGTTTTTAAAATGTAAGATATTTTCCTAATATTAAAACTAATATAATGAATGCAGCAATTAATATTGCCTATTGTTTTAATAGGCCTACACTCAAAGTGTATGACGGATAATGTACTCGTGCAAATGCATTCGTCAAGATAATTGCACTTGCCATGGAGTTATTGCATTTAGCTTTCGACAATGCAATAACTCCACGGCGCGTGCTATTATCTTGACGAATGCATTGCACTCAGTTCATTATCCTTATCATAAAATTGGAAATTGAGATATCGGCCTTTAAAAATATTATTGACAATGTGGAGGGGAGGACTGACCTTGAAAAATGTCTGAAAAAATACAAGATGCCAGTTCTATTCTGGTCTGAAATGATCAAAGAATATTTTAAACATTATTAACATCACAAATTTGCAACAAACCCAAATTGTGAAAAATCGCCCCCAGGCTGATTTTTTGCTATTTCTCCATTTACGATCCTGCCCAAAATGGTCTCCTTTCGATATACCACGTCACATATATGACAAGATTAATAGTTTTAAAATTCAAAAATACTTGAATATCAGGTGGTGGTTTCAAAATAATAGGTGTTGAGAAATTAATATTAATGCTGCAATGATAATTCATTTAATATAGAATTTGTTTAATTAACATTGTTTAATGTTTGTTTTTGAATCATGTGAACTATAGTGTGCTTCCTAATATAAAGATGCTCTATGTTGGTGATATCAAATGCTTATTTAGGACCAATCAATCACAGGCTTATTTTCTGGAAGGGAAGTGTATTACCACCCCTGCCTGGTATTATACAAGGTAATATCAATGGAGTATGCCCTCTTTTGTTATTACTCAAGAATTTGTTACTCAGAAGTATTTTGTGCCATTATGGTTGGTGGTGTAGTCTATTTTGCTTGAAATTGCTTGAATGTATTTTTATCTTAAACTAAATGAATAATTTTGTTAGCAATTCACAGTATGTTTATGACAGAATGAATTCATCATGGCACTAAAAGGGGATTACACTTTTTTGTACCATTTTTTAGGGGGAGTAGGGCTATAAAGATGAAACAAAAGTTAAAAATGGGGATTTACATGCATAAATATTCCAAATTCAGTGTATCGTGTATCTGAAGTCTGTTTGTTTGTTTACCCAAGTTGGTCCGTGAGGGACACATGCTAATCCATGCAAAATCCATGGACCGTTCCAAGCACATACAATAAAAATGCACAAGCCTGGATAGCTAGTGTAAGCTAATGAGATACGTGCTGGCCCAGATAGCTTTGATAAACAAAGCAAGAAATGGAAGAAAATAGCAAGGAAAAGTCAAAATCATTATCATGATAATGCTAAACTGTGAGATATTTGATGGAGTTTAGTTATACAAGTGCATTGAAAAGCGAGAGCTTGGTTATCACTTAAAAAATTCGGCAAGGGCCTTCATTAAAAAATTCGGCAAGGGCCTTCATTAATCAAATTAGTCAGTATTTCAAATTCCAGTACCCACCTGGCTTTCATTGTACCAATTAATGATACGAGAAACATGTTTTTCAGCAGGCGAAGAGGTGGGGGGGGGGCAGAGAAGTTAATATTGTAATTCTTATGCCAGTATTTTGTTATTATAAAGTCTATTATCACTCACACTGTCCATGGATCAAGTAGTATGAATCACACCACACCATGTGTGAACCGTAATAAACCTACTGAAAATGGACATACAAGGGTCACCAATTTGACCTACAAAACTTGATTCCTTCTTCCAATTACAATAATGAGGGCACACTTAGGCTGTCCTATAAACTCAAGACATTGATAATGGTCTTGATCCTAAAGTTGAGCCCAATAAAACACTTGCTCATGACACCTTAAATGTAGCTATGTGACTATTCAGCATTTTAAAGAGTTCAAAGCTAATGTGCAAAGGAAGCTGAACAATTTACGGAGATAATGCCAAATTACTCGGTAATAGGCTAAAATGGTGACTCAAGAGAAATGTGCCTCTTAAAAATGGCAGATTTACTAATGTTGTATGGTAAAAATTTGTGTAATTGCAACGGATGATTCAGTTTTGGATTTCAACTGGTTTATTTCATTAGCATCAAAATGCAGTAAAAAAGGTTGACATGAGGTGGTGTTATGCATTTTAAAATTATACGAGTTGGGGGAAAAAAAGCATTGTTGGATTATATGAATCAGAGTGGGGCACTCAACATCTACCAAATGTGCCGTTTATGTTTTCAGGTTTTCAAAAGTTGGGTTTTGGATGTGATTTTTCCTTCCAACAAATTGTGGTGTTGGAATCTTGTATGATTTATTTTGAAAATTGCTGAAGTAGGGTATTGTGAGCTGAATTTGAGCCAAAACTAGCATAGAAATTGATCAGGAAAATGCACAATGTTATGAGGGGAACTGCAAGGGGTTGGTCAAAGCACAAACCTGTATAACACAGATATGTGAGTGCCACCCCAAATGGATTTATGTGAAGAGCAAAGAAAATGCATTAGAATAAAGTGGTAAATCACATTTATGCACACTACAATCCAACCCATTGCTGTGAAGTGCAAGAACTCAACTCAATGTTACCAAACTTTGGGAAAAGTATTGCGAGAGATCTTTCCAATTTGCAGATGCAGACATTCAACCTCAAAAATCAGAATTTGACCCACGAATAGCGACTTCCAGGAAATTGATGTTCATTGCAGGATGTGTGTAACAGTGCAACTAAGAATCATCTCCATCGCAAGAGATACCCATAAAAGATACCTTATCCCTGTGCTTATTTCCTATTCAGTGCAACATGAGTTGAAAGTGACAAGAAATACCTCAATTGCAGGATCAAGATGAGCTCTGTGAATTGAGGTATTATTTGTCGCTATCAGACCATGGTGCACTGAATAGCAAATCAGTGCAAGGAAGTAATGCAATGCAGTGCAACATGAGTTGAAAGTGATAAGAAATACCTCAATTGCAAGATCTGGATGAGCTATGTGAATTGAGGTATTATTTGTCACTTTTTGCATTGAATAGCAAATCAGTACAAGAAAGAAATGCGTTATGAGAAGTGTAAGATATCTTCTCTCAAAAGTTCTGAAAAACTTAGCAGCCCTGATAATGAGAAATGAATTCTCAGCCCCGGACTCTAAACCAGCATGTGCAATTTGTTCCAAAGTTAGATAAACTGTTATGGGCTTTGTTACTTTGGATTATCATGATTATCCAATATAAATTGTACACTTCCAAGCTTGTAGGATTTTCCATTTTGGAAACATTTCATTTATCAGTGTATGTTTTAGAATCTTGGGCCGGATAACTTATATTCAGTGAAATATTGTGTTTTAATGATATTAATTTGGGCAAATAATGGTAATATTAATTTATATTGCTGATAGCAATCATTAGGCAAACAGGATGCATGCTGGGAATGAAAAGGGCTCGAAAGTTATCAAATTCATCACCCACGACAGCCAATTTGAGCCCTTTTCATTCCCAGCATGCATCACTTTTGCTGAACGGTGCCAACAAAGTGTTTTGCTGATTATTGTTTTAGAACCTTTGGGTAAAATATCTCGATTCGGGTCTGTAACCTTTGAATTAGGCCTGCATGGTTGCAAGATGCGCTAATGTTCCTAATGTCAGGTAGGCATTATGGGTCATACTATAATGTGACTGTTCCATTTTTCACCCTGATGCGGCTGTGACATCAACGCGTTGAGGCAGCTGTTTTGCGCGCTCATCTATGCAGGGTCTGCGTGTGTACACCAGTGCTTTGAGAAAATATCTGCAATTTGAAGTTGCGCCCAATGAAATGCGCACTGACGTCACTGCCACATCAGGGTGAAAAATGGTATACAGACCATTCAAGATTAGGGTTTAAGATCTGAATTGTTACTAATGTAAAAAACAACAATGGATCTTAGATGTTACAAGAAATGTACAAAGGAGAACATATAATGTACTTATTATTGATATCATGATTGTTGTTTTTGCAGTTTAAACAGCATTTGCTGTAATTTTAAACTACAACACAAGTCGAAACTATTTGTTTTGAATTTGTTAGTTAAAAAGGTTTTTTGTTTGTATTTTTTAAATCTCAGACAACCACGAAAATGGTAGTTGTATGAGAGGTGAACTATCTTATATTTTATCATTGAAGGAAATACAAACTTCAAATCGTTGTTGGGTATGTTGTTTGTGTTTCTAGTAATTTATGTGCACACATGTTATAAAATACTATTTGAATGAAACATTCAATAATTAGAATTTCATTGAAAAGTATATTTATGTATATACAAAGCTTGGTGATTTTCATAATCTAAATTAATAAATTTCAAAATCATTAATGATTCTCATTTTTGTTGTATTCTGTGTCCATTCTGTATATTGAAAGTTTGTTGATATAAATTCCATTTTGGGTGATTATTAATCTTTGGTATACCATCACACACACATATGTGACGTGTCATGTCAAAAGGAGACACTTTTGGGCAGGTTAACAATTTTGAGGTTTTTACATATCTTAAATATAGAGATATTTTGCTCCACAACACCGTTTTCCCCAATGAAATCGGACATTCATAAGCGAAGATATTGAGTTTGTAAGTTATGGTATTATAAAATTGGAAATTGAGATATCGGCCTTTAAAAATATTATTGACAATGTTGAGAGTAGGAATTACTTTGAAAAATGTCTCAAAAAATACAAGATACCCGTTATATTCCGATCTGAAACGATCAGACAATATTTTTTATTAACAACATATTAATAACATCACAAATTCGCAACAAACCCAAATTGTGAAAAAATCACCCCCGGGCAGATTTTTGGCTATTTCTCCATTTACGATCCTGCCCAAAAGTGTCTCCTTTTGACATGACACGTCACATATATGCATGCTTATACAGACCACCTCAAAAAGATTGGTGTCATTAACCAATATCTGGGATATTTTGTAAATTTGTTCACATATTGCAGGACCATTTTTGCCATCAATATTCAGTGTCCATGTTTAAAAGATGGAACACATACCACCTCGAAATGATTGGTGCCAGTAATCAATATCTAGTATACTCTATAAATTTGTTGAAATATTGTAGGATCATTATACCATCAAAGATCCATGTCCGTACCATGTTCAGAAGATGTGTAATGTGACTTATGGAAAAGATGTAAAATATGTGATAGCATAACAATAAGCACTGATACATTGAATGTGCCTATTTGAATTCATTCCATTTGGGCCCAAGAAGCCCATTCAGGGTCCTTTAAAAGAATTCAAAATAGTTTTACCCTGACAAAAGTGGTCAAGATATCCCTCGCATCTATCACAGAGGCATTGGTAGAGAGAAAGCAGCATTAGATACAGACCCAAAGGTACACTACATAGCACCTTATAGGCTTGGCTAGGATATGAGTATGTAAGTCAATAGAATGAGGTCCAAAAGGTCCACATTTTGGGTAAAGGGATTCAAAAAGCCCAAAAGCATTTGGGTGTAGGTAATTTTGAGGTATGAAAATTGTCAAATATGTAAGATGTGTGTAAATACATAAGGTAGTTGGAGTCAGTGTTATGTATGTGCTATAGTAAAACCCGGGAGTAAAACTGACTCTTCAGATGTTGTCTTCCCAATACAGGGCAGCATTTCAAATTATCAGGAACTCTTCAGTTAATAGTATTCAATGTCCTTCATTGATGATACAAAATAGCTTATTTATTTTTATTTATTTAATCTTTCTTTATTCTGGATAGCTCTTTCAATACATATGTACTGGTCTCCCAAGAGGTCCAGATAACTGTTACATACAAAATGTTAACAAAATAAGTATACAAAATTACAAATAATACATATATATAACATATTGAAAAACAATCATGCGATTATGAATCTTACTTAAACAATAGCATTTTTAAACATGTGTAGACTCAAAGAGTCATAATCTAAACGCACACCAACTGGAAGGTTATTCCACAACTTAGTTCCTCTATAGTGAAATGTACGTTTACCCAGAGTGTTCTTCCAAAGTGGAACAACTAAAGTTTTTGAAGATTGACTACGAGTACCTTTTGTATGCATACATTCAGTAAAAATAAATTGAGAACTCAAATAAGATGGCGCTGAACCTTGAAGGCACTTAAACACTACAACAAGAAGCTGATTTTTCCACCTTTCATCCAATTTTGTCCAATTTAAAGATTTCATTAAGTCATTTATTGGAGTTCTTATGTCAGCAGCCAGCAAAATCCTAGCTAATCTATTATGCAGTATCTGAAGAGAATTGGATAAATGAGCACTACAATTTGACCAAACAGTACTGCAATAATCAAAGTGTGGCATTACAAGTGCATTGGCAAGCATGTTAGGTGTTCTTGGAGGAAGATAATATTTAACTCTGCGAATAATACCAATGCGTTTGGAAATATTGGATGATATACGATTAACATGATTGTCCCAACTTAGTTGGGGATCAAACACTACACCTAAATACTTAAATGAATCTACTCTATCCACAACATTATTTGAATATGAAAGTGAAATATTATCAAAGTTATCAAGTAAATGCCTAGTACCAAATATCATAAGCTTAGTTTTTTGATATTAAGTGTGAGCTTATTTTCATGAAACCATCTAGCAATACTGTCCATATTTCTGTCAATTTCAGTCTGTAGTATACTAGGGTCAGATGAGCTACATAGCAGGGTAGTATCATCTGCATACATAATACATTTAGAAGAAGTGCTATCAGGCAACGAGTTTACATAAATGATAAATAATAATGGTCCCAGTATGGATCCTTGTGGAATGCCAATATTAATTTGTTTGAAGTCAGACAGAGATGAATTGATGTTAACAGTTTGAGATCTGTTCTTTAAGTATGAGACAAACCAATTTAAGGCATAATCTTTGATACCATAGTTATACAATTTACTAATAAGAATTTCATGATTTACAGTATCAAATGCCTTTTTCAGGTCCAGAAAAATAGCGGCAGTTGCTTTCCCGTTATTCATATTTTGAAGAATATGATCAGATACATCAAGAAGTGTGGAATTAGTTGAATGGTTACATCGAAATCCTGATTGAGCTGGAGGACAGAGGTGGAAATGCTCTCCCACACATCTACCATGGAGGCATTTATAGAAGCAATGTTTTGACAGAACATTGTTAAGGGCATAGATCGAATTGGCTAGGAAGTAGGATTATGTACAACTCAACATATATTAACAGAAAGCCTCACAAGTACAGTATACGAAGACCAACATAACCAATGTTTAAAGTATTTGCAAAGGGTTATGTCAATTGTTATTTTAGGCAGTTCATAGTCAGTTGCAAAATATAATGGCAACAATTATTACGTGTATGCCGGAACTGTTTGACGGGTATATATGAAAATTGTAGAAAGGGTAACAACCATGGTGTAAAAAATGGAGTTGGGGATATGTGCTGGAGTAAAACTAGCTCTTCAAATATTAATTTCTAATGTCTTACCAGTACAGGCAGCACAAACCCCACCCTATGAATAATATAATAAAAACGCCCCTTGTATTCCCATTGCAATATTAAAAGGTGATCTAAGAGCCTGACCGAGCAAGCAAACTGTAGCATATTCCCCTATCCACACCCTTCTCCCTCTCTCTGTCGTTTAAATATTAACTTTGCCGCTCAGTGTCTCCCTATCGAACTCCCTCATGTTTAATGCTTGTTGCCACTGCTACGGGACTGAGCCCCTTAACGTGTTACGAAGCTCAAGTGCACATTACTTATGTGGAAAAGCAACATCGTCATCTTACCAGTATACGACGGCGACGAGCGATATATATCGGGGAGTTATATATATATGATGCTCGCTTAGTAGGAGAATAAAACGGACTAGGCGAGTTCACGGGCAGGCAGCTGTTTAAAATTTCATCTGACGGAAATCACAATAGCCGAGTAGCTTAGGTTGGCCCGCTTACAAATGAAATGAATCTATGAGGCACGCGTCAATCATACATATCATTACTCATCAATTATCTTTTGCTTGTGTGTAAGCATCGAGTGTTGACAGCATTTTACAAGACGTCCGACCATCGTGTAAGGTACTGTGAGTGTGGAACGGCGAAGAGCTCAGCCGTGAGTCGTTAAGATTTTTTTTTCACCTACCTGGTTGGTTTGGGAAAAAAGCTACATTTGGCAGTGAGCTAGCTGTCAGGAGGAATCTAAAAGAGAGATTAGATACTACGGACATCTAAACCACATAGGGATTCTATCTGAATTGGCATCATCAGTGCTATCATCATGCAGGTATTGTACCTTACTCTTTTGAATCGCCGCCCGCGCAATTGGCAAGATTAGCAATTTTGTAAAACCGTTTCAGATTAGTATTCTTAAATTTAATTTCAACTTAAAGTATGATATTATAAATTTTATGTCAGCCCATGCAACAATTTTTGTATTAATCACCCTGTGGCATGCAATCTGCCTGCGTTTTAATTCAAGCATACATCCCCGTTTTGAAGTCGTCTTACAAAGCACCTAAGCTTTTAGCCTGTGCAATATCCCACCTGTCAATCGACATTGACTTTGGCTGTGTGAATCACTTGTACACGCGTTAACTCTCGTCTTAAATGACGCAATGCACGCGTACAAAGGCCGCGCTGGTAGGTTGACAGGTGTTTGGTGTCACCTTGCATTGCGTCTCCAAATGTCGTCAACTTTATCTTGCCGCAAGAGACGACAATGCATATCTACATATTTAAAAAGATGCTAGGTTGTTTTTTAGCAGACAGTTATTGATGATCCATATCCCGCTCAAAATTTAGTATGGTTATTGGAAATGCTTATATAAATATTATTTTTGTTTCAAAATAAATTATATTAATAATGCTATTTAAAAAAACTGCAAACATGAAGTTGTTGCTTTTTTGTGGTTGTTGTGTTTCAGTTAAGGTGGAAAGTAAATATCAATAATAACATCGACACACACAATGTTTTAATTAGAAGTTTTGATCTGGTGAAATTGACGAATGGTATAAATGATCACAAAGATGTTGTTGGCCATACCATTCTTCCATGGCCATACTGACGTTGAAGCTATCGAATTCTCAATAATCTATGTGAAAGTTGCCCAAAAATCTACATCTATTTATCATTTTCCCAAAAGGTTGATTGGTTGTCATTCATTAATATGTCACGAATGCCGACTTGTGACCGATGACACGAGGTTAAATTACTTTCCAAAAATATTAGTATGCAAGATTTAGTAACATGAAAATGTTAACATTTTTGTTACGGATCAGCCATCTTTTATATTGTGAATTTTGTTAATAAATCATAGGCAGTAACACTATGGCTGTCGTAAAGATTAAAACAAATTTTTTACTTTCTTTTTTTCTACATTTGTGTCAAACGGAGAGGAATTCACGCCTCAAAACGCGACTTCCATTCTAAAACCTCCAATGCATGGGTATATTAAGAATTTTGATTTGCTAAACTGAAATGTCAATGTTTGTTCCTTCTTTATTATGTTTCTGGACTCCCGTTTATTCGAACATCAAAGGATGTTTTCTGTTTCAGTTTCCTCTTTTCATAGAAAAAACCCAAAAGAGTGACATTCTTACCTAACAACATCATTTCTAAAACCTCCTTTGCTTAAGCCAGTGGAAAGGAGATATAAGAAATCAATCTTTGCAATTAATCTTAACTTGTATAAAACAATTTGGAGGAAATCTGATTTGCTGGAATACGTTATCATGGTTATTGTTCCATGTTTACACGAACATCACTCAGAAGGATGCATGTTTTCTGTTTTAGTTTCCTCTTTTCAAAGAAGTAAAAAGAAAAAGAAACATCTAAAACCCAAAGAGTGCAAATTCTTACACAGCAACGTCCATTTCTAAAACCTCCTTTGCATGAGCCAGTGGAGATATGAGAAATAAGTGTAGCGAAGCCTTTGGAAAGATTAAATGTGGTTCAATTTAATCAGATTTATTATTCTCATAATCATTTCTAACGCGCACATTAAATATTTTCCTAGTAATATTGTAGTATCTATAATAAGAATTTACTTACATTTTCTGTTTCAAGTCAGTATGTTGAAAGAATTAGTGACATTTCTGAATTTGCTTTAAGAAATATACGAACAACATTGACTAAGAATGTGTTCTTTTCAGCTTCCTTACTTCTTACAAAAAATTAATCTGAGGAAATCTGATTTGCTGGGATGATTTACTTTACACGAACATCATTCGCCAAGATATTTTCTGCTTCTATTTGCTGAAAATGTCGTTCTATGTTTATTCCTCCTTTATATCAGTTTCTGGGCCCAATTTATTCAGTTGAATGGCAGAAAATCAGATTATATGGCGAAGCTTTCGGATAGATAAAAATGTGGTTCAATGTAATCAGATTTATTATTCTCATAATCGTTTCTAACGCGCACATTAAATGTTTTCCTAGTAATATGCCTGATATGAATTTACGAAACTTTTCTTGTATCAAGTTAGCATAATATGTTGAAAGATTTAGAAACATTTCTATATTTGCTTTACATAACAATGCCTAAGAAACATACGAACAACACTAATGTGTTCTTTTCATCAATATTTCCCTTACAAACAATTAACTCAAAAGGATGTAAAGTCTTACCTATAGCGACGACGTCCATTCGTAAACATCCTTTTTATGTGCTAGTAGAACACTAATAATAATGCTTTACTTTACACGAACATGATCCGCCAATGAAATTTTCTGTTTCAGTTTCCTCTTTTCATACAAACAAAAAACCCAAAGAATAGAAATTCTTACCTAGCGACGTTCATTTCTAAAACCTCCTTTGCATGGGGCAGTGGAAAGGAGATATATGCGAAATCTATCTTGTGGAAATACGATTTGCTGAAAATGTCGTCTATGTTTGTTCCTCCTTTATACTAGTTTCGGGACCCAATTTGATTGGCAGAAAATCAAATTATGTGGCGAAACCTGCAGAAAGATTAAAAGGTGGTTTAAGTTAAGCAGATTTAGTAGTCCTAATCGTTTCTAAACGCGCATATTTTAATGATTTCCCAATATCCCCTAATATGCTTGAAACAAATTTATGAAAATTTATTGTTTCAAGTTTGCATCGTTATGATATTAGAATTAGTAACATTTTTATATTATTTTGCTTTACTTAAAAAAGCATACGTGCAACACGTGCTCTTTTTCAGTTTCCTTACTTCTTACAAAGAAATTCTTAGTATTCTAAAACGTCCTTTGAGGTCTAGAATCTGTGTTTGCAAATACCAGTGGAAACTTGGAAAGGAAAGGAGATACAACATAATAACAATGTATGAAAAATCAATCTTTCGGAAATCTTATTTGCTGAACATGTTGAATGAAAATGTCGTCTATGTTTGTTCCTCCTTAACGGGTTATGCCATTTTAAATCGACTTTCGAAAAGTTTTTTGATACATTCATTGATTTCTCAAAAAGTAAAAATCGCAGTTTAACAAATAACGGTTCAAATGAAAGCCATTATTGGGGGCTAATTGTTGTATCACTATGATAGGCCTGACACCAATATAAACACTTGTTTCGGTGACCCAAGTTCATGGTCATTTCTGCTCACGCACTTTTTTACAGATGGCCTGGAATTTCATATTTCGGTTTCAGCGATTGCCCGAAAAAGGTGGTATGTTTTTGAAAAGCGTTTCCGCTTGGAATGTAGATAGTTATTGTTGCTATTACTCTTCGCGATTTTAATTTATGCCCTCTTTAGCCGACCATTTTCAATGCATTTTACACAATAGATACGTCGCTTGCATAAATACCGCTATTTTTAACAGTATCGTTTTTGTTAACCAACATAACATCAAAAAGAGTTCTCAAGACTTTGATGAGACCATAGATACCAAATCGGACTACATGTGATGAACAGATTTTACACTAGAATCAAAAGAACCAGCGTAGGCCCTCTCAAAATGTACTTTTTAAAAATATCGCGTTGTGATAAAAATGACTGCCTTTTCCTTGTTTTTTATAACAAGGAAAAGCTTTACTTACCTCAAACTTCAAACGTAGTGCTGTCTCAGTGTCCGTTACTGGTTAGTATTATTCCGATTAAGCGATTTTCATGATTTAGGCCTACTTAGCCTACATTTGAGCAACTATTTGCCCACACCGTGTACGAATATATTCCAAATATGGCGCTGCATTCAGTATCACACTAAACGACAAGGTTATACTAAGATGTGTAAGACTTTCTGACACTATATTCACGGTTGTTCTAATGGCTATTCAAACTTATGACAAATTTGGCTGGTTTGCGTTGTTCAATACCATTTCACTAGTCTTGGTACCAGCCGGTTTGTGCTCCTCCGTCACTAACGGTGACGGAGGAGCACAAACCGGCTGGTACCGAGACTACATTTCACCCTGATGTGACAGTGACGTCACATCCGGGGTCACGTCAGTATAAAGCTGGTTTCCACAGAGGAGTAAGATATCTTACTCCTCTGTGCTGGTTTCATACTACCATGCCGGTTGCAATGAGCGGCGTGGCGCACGCGCATTGCAGACAAACGGACACAATCAAGACTTGTCATTGGTTGAAACGCTCTGCCGCTTGCCGGGTGTTCGTGATCGCGCGCCATTATCGTGATGATCGGGGATTCCTTTTTTGTGATGAAGGCACCAGCCGAAATGTCCGTTTTCCAGAATGCAATGAACATAACTCTGTACTCCCCGGGGAGATGATGTATTTTGCGACACTCATGGCGGGAAAGAGATATGAAACGAATTTTATTAGGCGCAGCATCACTCGCTGGAGTTCGATGGCGCTGGTGTACATACCGGGGTACGCACGCGCTTAAAGACACCACATAGATGCGCGAGCGAAACAGCTGTTCACAACGCGTTGACATCACTGCCACATCGGGGTGAAAAATGGTATAGGTAATAGATGACTATGAAACCTCAAACTCGCCCCTCGATAAAGGTTGGCAATTGAAGCAGGCCTCAGTTTAGCGAACTTTGTCTACTTTAATGCGATGCGAGTGCAAGCGCCGCTCAGACTGTGAAGGTTTCTGGATACCGAATATGGGTTTAGATTAGGCCTATATCATGTCCTCTAGGCCATATAATTTATTTTTGGAAAGGAAAGTCTAATCTCGGAGCCTATTCAATTGAGAAGGGACTGGATTTTGTCATAATAATATAAAAATTAATACTTAATGCCTCGCGATTTTTTTGATATCCAGCCATAGTATTTTAATTGATTAAACTGAACATAAAGCTATATCTTTACTAGCTTCATGCACTAATTTGCAGACCTGCCCGGCCTTCTACCCCGGGGGGGGCCACTATAGTGTCAAGAGGGGGTATCAGGCGCGTCCAAGGACTCTCAAAAAGCACCCTAAACAAGTATTTCCGAGACTGAAATTTTCCCCCTAAACAAGTATAAGTTGCACGATTTGCTACCCTAAACAAGTAGTTGTCTTTTCCCCAACCCTAAACAAGTAATTGATGCAATTATTACCCCTAAACAAGTAAACACACAGAACCCAGGCGGCGAGTGGCATGATAGGGCTAGCAATTTGTGGCAAGCCGTCTGAATTTTGAGCCATACAAGTTTACGTGGTGCTAAAGCTTACCTCAAAGTTCATGCAGTATGCCCACAGTATGTCCAATATTTTCAAGATTTTTGGGCCAATAATTTCCCCTTTTGGATCACAGGTCCAACCCTTTTTATTGAAATATTGTAGAATTTATTCTTTGGGATTGGGATGTACCCATTTCTCCACATATCCAAGAGAATTTTGAACTGCAAGTCTAGTCCAATGACGCAAATTACGACCATGGCGATTGCAAACCACAAGTTGGAAGAAGACGGCAAACACGGCCAGTTTAGCTTGGTTTATTTCCTAATTTCGTCTCGATTTAAAACATCATACTGGATTTAGTGGTAAACCCAACCAAAATCCTGAAACTCATTGATTTATATTTTAAGAAAGCCAAAATAGTTCCAAATTATTCAATCGTTGTGTTTGTAAATACCCCGGTAAAATTTCACACATGTCAAAAGTTCATTGACACAGCTTGTTTACAAACCTAGAAGTTCGTGGTTGCTTTGTTGCTCCTTTAGACCATGTTTCGATCAACCAAATTTTCTGGGCTGGAAGCCACCAAGACTATGAATGTTAATGAGTTTAAAGAGGTTCGGCCAATCAGAAATCCTCTTATATTTTTCCTCATAATTTATTGACTCCACAGTTTAGAAAAAGCATATTGATTGGTTGTATATTCTGAACAACAAGTTGTGACCTCGTCCGGGGACCTCGTGTTTAGTATGCTAGCTGGGCCAGTATAGGGATCTGTGATCTCTGACAGCTAAAAGATGGCTTTTAACTGCTTTTGGGGTGTAGGAAGAAGACAATTTTCTTTCACTTTTCATGAATGAAGGAGAAAGCACAAAATCCCAAACTTGACAAAACTACCCTAAGTACGTAAGAGCTCCAAAAACATACCCTTTTACACCAATTTTACATGAATTTGATACCCTATTCACGTTACGCACGTAACGTACCCTAGTCTGAAAAAATACCCTTTTTACGTGAATTTACGGACGCGCCTGATACCCCCCTTCACCATTACAGTGGCCCCCCCGGGCCTTCTACATGTAGTGAGTACCACATTAGATTGTGTTTACAAGAAATAATAAGCGCTGCCTCCTCGAAATTTCTTATGCCATCAGCTTTGATGATTAAATATTATCTACAACTCGGCACCTGTGTTCAAGGCCTTTCTTTTATCTATTGACCTCAAAAGAAAGGATTAGAATGATCAGAATGCCGTCCCTGACCCCTTTCCACACATTAATAATGAGTCGGTAAGGGAACGTGCTACCGTTATACTTCAATGAGTACGTATGGCTACTACGCAGTTCAATGGCCTTATTGTGATCTGGCGGGAGTTTTAAAAGCACGGTCCCTGACTGCGTGGGCATATTTCCGGACAAGGAACAATAGAGACCAATTGCCTGGCAATGACGTCACATGTAATCCCAGTCTATAGTGTGATTAGAACATTATAGGCTGGTGGTCACTTATAGTACGATCAGTACGAAAAGTCCAATGCGATTATTAATGTATTTTCTAAAATTAAAAGAACCACTTTTTAGCGGGAATTTTTGTAAGTTACACAGCTGAAGTTGTGAAAGGGTTGAAAGACTACAATATTACGGCTTAAACAAGAATTTCTTTGTTTGGTCGTTATTCCTATAGACTCATCCCTTAAGATTACATTCTGGACCCCATTTATTCATTTGAATGACAGAAAATCAAATTGTGCAGCGAAGGCTTCAGAAAGATTATAAGGTAGTTCAATTTAATCAGATTTGTTGTTTTCATAATAGTTCCGAACGCGCATTTGAACATCAAATGTTTCCCTAATGCATATACTTAAGAGAAAAGGTTTGAAGTCATTATCAGGTTTCTAATAAGCCTATTTCTAATTTACGGAAAGTTACTCTTAAGTCAGCATGGTTATGATAAAACAATTAGTTCAATTTTTGTATTCGCTTTCCTAAACAAATGAATTGGTTAAGAATATCTTCTTTTTTCTTCTTACTAAACAAACGGATGAAAATTCTTACCTAGCAACGTCCATTTCTAAACCTTCCTTTGCATGTGGCAATGGAAAGGAGATATGAGAAATCAATCTGGTCGAAATCCGATTTGCTGGAAATGCCATCTATGTTTGTTCCTCCTTTTAGATCAGTTTCTGGACTCAATTTCTTCATTTGAATGACAGAAAATCAAATTATGTGGCGAAGCCCTTAGAAAGATTAGTAAAAGGTGGTTCAATTTAATCAGATTTATTATTTTCATAATCGTTCCTAACGCGCACTCGGAACATCAAATGTTTGCCTAATAGGAATTGATTGTTTTAAAATTTCTCGATTGTACAAGAGACAGGAAGCTTTGCCGACAGCAGGACTAATTATATAACGACACAAAAATGCCACTAATTATTATATGGTTAGGAATATTTTCTATGTAGTAATCTATGAGGAGTGATGCTCCTAAGGTTATACATAATGTGTTTAGGGTTATAGGATTTTTGGGGTATTAAAGGATACCTAACAAATTACGTTGCCTGTCACATCATTTTTCAGAACATCGTTTTAGGTAATCCTGGATTAAACATTTCCTACTGTAACATTTAGCTATCTTGTGTGTGGAGTGTGGGTTGATTCAAAAGGGGAAAAATTCCACGATCAAAACTAAACTTAGAATTCCGAATTGACGTAAATTTATTTTTGAGAATCTCCGCCATTTTTCATTCATTTGATTTGACTAGCCAAGCCTTTCCATTAATGACAATTGGAATTCCAAAGTAAGCTTGTATTTCCAGTTTCCCTTCTTTAAAAATTACACCTCTTCTAAGATGTGCTCCTACTTAATGAGTTACCCCTTTATTCGTCTTTATTCGCACATTTTTTTGAAAGGGACAGGCAATGGATGTGATCATGGCTCAATGGAAACATGGAAATAAGTGAAATGTGAGATCGTTTGTATCAATACATTTGTTAATGCTATAGATGCCCATGTAAATTGTGTATATTAAAGATGATATTTAGGGTATACAAAACTCCCTTAAAGGGATTTTTAATGTCTTTATTAATTCTGTAAGAAGTGAGGATATGAAGACAAAAAGACTGTCAGTCAAATCGTAGCAGCATACAGATAATAAGCTAGTACTGCAGCGGGCAGATCGAATTGGTTGATGTACCTATTGGCTATCTGCAGTAAGGTAGTTGCATTGTACTTTAATTTAATAACATGAAATTTGAAGACGATCAGGCCAATATTAGCTAACATTATTACCTCAACTCGTCAGTTGTCAACGGCCCGCTTGCTGTCGATCACGAGCATCTTGGATCGAAGATATCCTCATAAGGGTTCAGCAGATTTTCTCATTAATTATTGCATATCTTCAAGAAGAAAAAACGGGATCTTCAAGATATATTTTTTCATCAAAACCGGCTTATTACTTTATCTAGAATCTTGAACACGACGGGTTGAAAATTCTCAGCCGAAGCCTCAGAGCATCTCAGACCTGTCAAAGCTGTCAGACGAGCTAAGATAATTCACTTGTCCACCGCCTGTGTTTCTCCTTGTCACTAACCAAATTGTCTTATCGGATTTTGCCGCCATTTTCGTTCGCACCTGCATTAATACAAACGTCATTTTGATCATTGATGATGGTGTAGATTATAAACATCAAAACAGACACAGCCCATGATACTGGACAAATTAATAGATGTCATGTTTCCACACTGTAGACACATATTTTTTGTCTTCAGAAAGAAGCATTTTACGCGGAAAATTAACACTCTATGAAAGTCATCGCTGTTGATTTCTCCAATCAACAGAATAGGGTGAATTGTACATTTGACTAAATCCAGAAGTTCCGCATGACATTATACAGTGTATCTAATGGATTGACAAGTCTACTACACAGGGATTAATTTATTTGGGAACGTACTATTGTGTAGGTTTAGATTTCAATAAAATATAATGGAAACCTTTTGAGAAGTAGAAATTACAACAAAAAAGATACATTAATATTCTGTAGCCTATATCTCAGCTTATCTCGGCGAGTTCGTGTTGGTGATATGCTCAAGTTCAACATGTTCAATGTAAATATATTGCACAATAATATCATAAAATTGACACTAAAAAGTGTAGGAGATAATCTATAGATAACATTAAGCAGTATTCAGACTTTTTATTGTACGTACAATATTGTATGCAACATATCTACGTTATTTAATCTATTGCCATTATATTTCCAGTAATGTTTAAGTTCTGACGAATGTTTGATGACGTAAAATCGATAATATATTTCTACTAGATATTATATGTAACATATTATCGATTTTTCGTCATCAAACATTCGTTAGAACTTAAACATTACTGGAAATAGAATGGCAATAGATTAAATAACGTAGATATGTTGCATACAATATTGTACGTACAATACTCGGAGTCTGTGGAGCGCTTTATTCAGCATCGAAGTTACGTAATGTTACTATGTCAACGGGATCACGCACTCGAGTAATGAACCACGATCAAAACAATCACCACACAAAGTATATGGCACTCGAAGGCTGAGGCATACCAAAATAGCGTGATCCGGTAACCAAGAGAATTACGTAACCACTTCGATGCTGAATTCACAAACTTTCACACTTCTCGGACCTAAAGATTATCGGATTAAACACTTGAATGATGTTGTATTCATACTTGTATCTACCGCCGCTATCGCTGTCACCCGATGCTAGCCTTTCCACTATGCTTCTTGCGTGGATTGTGTAAAAAAACGAGTTAGGAGTGAAGCATGTACGAAAGGTTAACATCGTTGCATATCTGCAGATGCCCATATAGGTGCTAGTAACTTCCTTTTGATAATGATATTCTAAATACCATTAGTTTAAACCAAGCACATGCACCTCAAATTCAACCATCTACCTTGTCAGGCAAACATAGTCCAAAGGTCCCTTAAACGCTATTTACATCTCACATCCCTGTTGTATGCAACAAGTCAGATATGTCACCCATAGTGGGTAGGAGAACATGAAAACTAATATGAGATACTGTATTAAGATCACATATTAAGTATCATGTGAGAGTATACTCTTGTACTCCAGAAGACAGGATCACATATTAATGTGCGACACTATGGAATATAAAAAGCAGGATATGGGTATGTTAAAAATTGAAATGAGGTATGGGGCTGGCTGGGGGTGGCTACGGGGCGTTATCTCAAGTACAATATTGTTCAAGGTTGCGCCGCAGGCTTACAAAGAAACAATAGCAATCAAGCTTAAACTTTAAATTAGCACCCGATAGAGGGCAGGGCCTGAAGCATGAGGGTGAGTATGGGTAAATATTTAACGGAATAAACTGCATAATCACATTATTTAGATTTATTCCGTTAAAAATCTTATTTTAACTTATCAAATTACTAGTTTTTATATTCTATGGTGTCAAATATTTATTAAATACGCATTAAATACGATTAATAACAACAGAGGGCGCTTTTTAATATGTGATCCTGTCTTCTGGAGTACAAGAGTATACTCTCACATGATACTTAATATGTGATCCTAATACAGTATCTCATATTAGTTTTCATGTTCTCCTACCCACTATGGGTGGATAGGTAACAGTCTCTCACTGATTTAATTCATATTTCTTGTTAACATAATTTCATGTGATCTCGACCGATTGACATTTACCCTTATCAATATACCAAGAGAGTTTCCTCTTTTTAGGGAACGTGAATCTAATATCAGAAATAATATAGACAACAAAATTATATCTTCTAAACGCGGATCTTTTTTTAATGCTTTCAATCAATCATGTTCAAGGTCACTTATATATAGTGAGATGTTCATAATCATGATTATCGACATTAGCCTTTACATAATCTTTGTTAAATGATGCATGTCGGGATCGATGCGAGTAAATTGAACATTACACATTGGTGCAATTGCATACGGGGCACCACTCTCAAATTAGGGTTGGGGTTTAGGGTTAAGATTAGGGTAAACATTTAGAGTTAGAATTAGGATTAGAGTGTATGGATTAGCATAAGGTTGCGGAGAACTCTGTTAATATTATAGTAATCAGTATTATTTCCCATCGGAACATTTCTTGTACTTTTGCACGCAAACATATCCCGCTTTTGATAATGGCGCTTCGGACACTAGTGGGCGTTTTGCACTTTGCATGTCTTTTTATGCTGGTATGCGATGCGATTTTGCTAGTTTCAAAATTTTAACAACTTATTAAGTTTACCCTTATCTTAATGACATTAGTATATAAGAAAAACTGTTGGCCTCTTAGTAAGCTGACCGGATTTTTGCAATCAAACCCAGGTTTTAAGCGATCCCTACGGGAGTTGACAAATCAATGACGGAAGTCAGTTTACTGCCCGGAAACTCTTTTCTCCCTTTTGCTACTACTTCAATTTTCAAATTGTTACTCTGTTAAAATTTACCGGCAATTATTTGATATTAAATTTGACTTGAACGAATATTTTTAATTATGTTAATGATTCTAAAATTACATGTTCTGGAAAGCTTCAACGGTGACAAATCATTCCACTATTTCTCTGGTCCCATGCAATACTTCGTTCTCAGCACAAATGTGGAAAACGCAAAGCATACGGGTTAAACAATAGTCTTTCCATGCAAACATAAAAATAATATTGGAATTTACTGCACAATAATACAATTATCTTTAAGAGCCCAATTGTTTTTAAAACTAAACAATAATGGCCTTCAATAGATGCTTATTCTGCGCATTTTGATACCTCTTTGGATCGCATGTGATCTCAATCATCAAAGTTGCAAGCATTTGAAATGGCGAAAATTACAAAAATAATTGTCAGTACGTATAGAAAGTTGACCTTTTACCTCATGTACGTATGGATTATTTATGAATTTTGTGTATGATCACACACAAAAAATGTATTTTTCAAACCACAAAATGTCTACAGGATGCCACATACTTAATTACGTAACAGCATATAGCATATACTGCGGAAAAATGCGGGGAATCAACAAGGATTTTCTCGGGAATTAAAAGTATGGGGAGTTTTGCCGTTTGAATTTTGTATAGAACCATAGACAAATAGGTAGGACACACACTACTACTAGCTCCAACAGTATCTTTAGTTGATTTATGGTGTGTTATTTTTGACAAAAACTTGTTTTTTCCGCTGTAAATATTTGACATTAAATAAAACACAGGTAGAATTGTAAAAGTTCTTGCTAGTTCAGTTGACTATTGATCCAAAACACCCCCCCCCCTAAACATTCAAAAGGGAGTTTGCAACTCTGCTATAGAGGTTTATAAAAGCGGTAGCCTATTTATTCAGGTTTAGATTTATGGGCTATTTTCCAATCGTATCATTATGTAATTATTGGCTGGTTTATCATTTTCAAAATTCTACCTTCAGCTTCGCTCATGCTTGCAACTTTGCTTGTAGAATGTTGCAATAGATCTAAAGAGGTGTCAATATGTGTAAAATAACATCATCTATTGAAATATAACTTTACCGAATTATTATTCAGGTTTAGAATTATGGGCTCTTTTCAAACTGTACCAGGTGTGTATCGTATACAATATTGGCCATTTGCATGAGCATTTTCAAATTTCTCTCATGCAAATGCTTGCAACTTTACTTGTAGATGTTGCAGCAGATCTAAAGAGGTCATTAAATGTGCAGAATAAAACTGCGTCTATTGAAAACATAAATTTAGTATCCTGTGTATAATTATATTGGCCGGTTATTTGTTCAAATTTGACTTTCGCTTATGCAAATGCTTGCAACTTCAAAATTTGATTTTCGCTCATGCAAATGCTTGCAACTTTGCTTGTGGAGGTTGCAGCAGATCTAAAGAGGTCATTAAATGTGCAGAATAAGACTATGCGTTTATTGAAAAAACAATTTAGTATCATGTGTATTATATTGGCCGGTTATTTGTTCAAATTTGACTTTCGCTTATGTAAATGCTTGCAACTTCAAAATTTGATTTTCGCTCATGCAAATGCTTGCAACTTTGCTTGTGGAGGTTGCAGTAGATCCAAAGACGTATCAAAATGCGAAGAATAACATATTACATTTATTGACAGCACAAATTTACTAATTATTAATCAGGTTTAGAATTATGGGCTCTTTTCAAACTGTACCATGTGTGTATTTTCATAATTTCGCTCATGCTTGCAACTTTGCTTGTAGATGTTGCAGCAGATCTAAAGAGGTCATTAAATGTGCAGAATAAGACTCTGCGTCTATTGAAAACATAAATTTAGTCAATTACTATCCAGGTTTAGAATAATGAGTTCTTTTCGACAGTATCATTGTGTATATTGGCCAGTTGGACATTTGCAAAATTCGACCTTCGCTCATATGCACATATGCTTGAAACTTTTGCAGATGTGACAGAAACTTCCAAATAGGTATTAAAAATGTGCAAAATGAACATAGCATATAACATTTTTTGAAAAACATAAATTTACCCAAACATTAATCAGGTTTAGAATTATGGGCTCTTTTCCAACATTTTCATAATGTATATTGCATGGCTAGTTGGTATGGTTAGTATTCTAATTCGACCTTCGCTCATACAAATGCTTACAACTTTGCTTGTAGATGTTGCATTAGATCCAAAGAGGTATCAAAATGTGAAGAAAACGATATTACATCTATTGAAAAAAAATAGATTTACCTAATTATTATTCATGTTCAGAATTATGGGCTATTTTCCAACTGTCCAAGTACGTGTAAAGATATATAGTTGTTCTTATCCGGAAAACAGTTTAGAAGACATTATATCTGCAAAAATACACTGTGGGTTACCTTTGCTTGAAATGCACAATGACATTTAAAGTTTGATTTCTTGGGTAAACATACAAAGAAAATGAAATAGTGAGTCAAAATGAAGAAAAGTAATGTGCATGTGTCAGCATATTTGTAAGATCGTATTTTACAAACAACATTATTAGATAAATGTATGACATGTAACTTTGATTAAAAAAATGACGCACCAGAAAACTTCCGAGTACTTTTAATGTGATCTATTTCAATATTTATTTGTTTATACAAAAAAAAAAAACGGTACAAATATAATGGTACCATGAATAATGAATATTAATGGATTATTAAACGGTATTATTACTCTTATCTTCCACAACTTGTATATTGTGGTTAATTTTATTAACTTTTTAATTATACGACTCAAAGCTTCAGAAAGGAATGAATAATCAGGCGGTTTTAAAGATATCACCTTTTTTTCGAGTCATTGCTTTTTTCTTGTAGGCAACAACGTCTGTCATACGCAAGATGCGTGAAGCGCGTCCGTGTCTTTGTCCTTGACAATTAACTCGGAGTAAATATAGTGCAAAGTTTTGCGGTTCAGTTATTCATTTCACATACAAAAATGGTGTCATACAATTATCTGTACCATATAAAAATGATGTCATAACATAATGTTATACAAAATTATTGAAAGCAATAAATATGGTTACCAACAAGTTCAAAGATCATGAAAATTATGGAGTGATGTTAATAATTCTACTGAGATGTAAGCATGGACGCGTGTAAACATTGGTCAGCCACAAGAATCATCAATCAAGTGTTTGCTTGGTTTGTTTACCCGTGTCCTTAATATGACATTACGTATAGGAAAGAACGTCTATCCCGCCCATCTGCATATAACGGACCATAGAATTGATAGATAATCAAATGAAACAACAGATAATGAGATGCTTTTAAGTCAGCCTGGTTAGCCGCCGTTATATATATGCTGTTAGCCTTTTTTGAGGTCAATACTGTTATTGGTTAACGGATTCTAACGGGAAGACATGTAATCATTTGGGGCCGTAAGATATAACAGTAGATGATAAACCAGGAGATGATGATCCGTTTCTAGGTGAATCTTGAATGCCAAAGGCAGCTGACTATAGAGAAGAAGAATGGGTAGGAAGTCATCTCCGCCGCCACTACCATGATCAGACTGGTGATGATTATTGAACAATCATGAAGCTATGTACAGTCAGAGCAGACCATAATTTTAAATTAATTTCTCTCATTCCAATTTAGACAGCCTTTCGCAAATACTTCTATTCTGTTTACATTATTGAAATGTAGATGTGTATTTGTAAGGTTAGCTGTGTCAATTTTGGAAATGATGCTAGCATTCAGCAAATTTCCTCTGGGAGGCCTAGAGATGGGCGAAAGATGCGATGAGGGCGAGACACTGTTTTCCCGCAGGCCTCTCACGTCAGTCAGTTTGCCTCGAGTTAACTTGGGCTTTTGACTGTTTTTGGCGATGAATTGCTCGGGATGAATTGATTACTTGCCCCAGGGCATAATTTTCAGCCGATACTTTAGAAACGAATGACATCTTGTGTTTTCTTAATCGATAAACTACATCAACGTGAAAATACGCATGCATGGAGAGTTCCAATCTCAGTATAAACTGCCATTTACTAAAGCCACTCAAATGCATTTTGCGCTTTTGCATTTGCCGCTCTTACGCTTCATTGGACACAAGTTTTTTACTAAGTAGTCACCATTTACATGCCTGCAATGTCCCGAGTAATTCCCACAATAATATTGTTGTTCACATACTGAGCCACTGAAAACAAAAATATTTGACTGAACTTTTATGTTCCTATAATATCAATAACGTGACCAAATATGTGTGATATTTCTTGTTGCAAGAAAAATAAAAAGCGCTGTTGCGTTGACGGTGACACCACGTTTGCTATTGTGCATTTAAATTGACTTTTATGCGGCATTTCTGGATGAGTGAACTGATCAGCCTTCAGACTAAGTGAAGTTTACTATGCGTGTGTGATATTCACATAATTAAACTTAATTATATGCGGTCAAAAAATTCTTCCTTTTATTTTATAAAAATATTAAATGCAAAGCTTGTTAATATTAAGAGCAAAAGTTTTAAATGCTTTTCTTATTGGTCTTAGAAAAACTGAGGGCAGTCTTGGGATGCCCCGTTCCTGGATGCAAGATTGGTAGAGAGAGTCAGGGGAAAGTCCTCCATCACTGGTAGTACCATGGTAACGGCTAATTGATTGACAGGTGTAAGCCCCAGCCCTTGGTCCATGCACATTCTCAATGCACAGAGGCCAGGCACGCTGGTTGAACGCACCTCAATCAAAATCCGACCGGTAGAAAACTGGCAACTCTGTCTGTCGATCGCTATTTTGTGTGACGGCTGATGTGTTGTGTCGCGTGTGTCTGTGACATATTCGTTCAAGTTTATCAACCAAAACAAGTCGTTCATATTTTTTTTTGAAAACTGACATTGCGTATAAGGAAACCTGTCTTTCAAACTCTGGAATCATAATAAATGATCGGAAAGGTTTAGGACGTGAGTGTTGGAGCGAAAACTAACTATACCATCATCAATGGCTCAGAGGGTAAGATAATCAGGTGTATCATGCAAACCTATGTGAACTGCTATCTAAAAATTTCTGTCACTTTTTCCGAAACACTTGAAAACTTCTTCCACGATAAGTACTATATCTAGGCCTTATGTATTAACGTAGATTATAGAATTAACACTTATATGTCTTACATTGTGTTGAATATGTCATGTCGCTTATAAATGTCACTAACATCATAATTTAAATATTTGTATCTTTTCTCATTCACAGTACGATGATGGTTTGCCCCATTACGGAGGCATGGACGCCACTTCTATGTACGAGGCGGCTGCACCCAGGTCGGCCGTGCACTATTCTCAGGCATACGGCCAACCTAGCGTACCGCAATTGAATCATGGACCGACCCACGGACACCCTCAATTTTACTCCGGACATACAGCTAACGTTATGACCCCAGTATCTAGCGGCGTAACAGATATTCACAAAAGGGACAAAGACGCAATTTATGGGTAGGTTCATTCTGTCAATACTTTCAATATTATAGTCTACTGATCAATACAATTTAGGCTAGATACATTATTTTGTCTGGTTTATGACAAAATCATCAATATATTTCATACAAATGAAAATACATGCTGGTAGTATTAAATGCACGAGTAGCAGTTTATCACCATCCCACCAACCCGTCTGTTTCAGCATCGTGCATTTTTCCTCCATGATTTCATCAAGATAATTTGCCTCCACATGACATGAGCTACTGTGTCATAGTTCACAATGCTTCTTGAGCTTTCTTGAAGTTGAAATTATACACTGACATTACACTATGGTATACTGTATCATGCTTTATTTTCAATGCGATTTGTTTTAGCAAAATGTTATTGATGGACATCTATTTCTACCAACCTGGTAGGCCTAGATATCTTAATTGGTATGAAAGCGAAAATTGAGAAGGCAAACAGAAAAGGTGAAAGCAGCCCATTTCCCACCAAAATTTACCCTGATCATGCCAAATCTTTGCATGTAATGTGCACACATTGTCCCAATAAAGCTCTTTAAAACATTATTTCTAAAAAAACAGTAATATATCCCACCATAATATTCTGGGTCAAAATGATGCAACCAGCAAATTTTTTGTCCCCCCCCCTCCCCGATGCACAACAAAACCGGGAAGACATTTTTATGCTCTCTCCCCCGACCAAAAAAGCTGGCTGGGTTCCTGAACAAAGGATGACCCCAGTAATTAACCGGGGAACTGGGGGGGGGGGCTCAGCCCCCTCAATAATTTTGGTGCGGGGCTGGAATACGTTTCAGCACCTCCAATAATCCTAGGTGAAGTTATGAAATTAGGATAAAATAGAGGGAAAATGGGTGTTTTTGACCTATATTTTTTTCAATTTTCAGTCCCCCCCCCCACAATGTTGAAGCCAATGCAACATTTTCAAAGCAAACTGTTACAATGGCACATTAATTATTTAAAACCTTAAAAGGGCATTTCGTGATCCACAGCCTCATCCCCCTACTTTTCTCAAAAAAAGTTGAGATTTTTATATCACTGGAAACATGGCTACATAATGTTACAAAAAATTTCTTGCAGATTATTTTGTTTAGCAAAGATATCGTGAAATTTGAATTTCGTTCTGGTGCACCAGAACGAAATTACCACATTGTCTATGGAGCAGTGTAATACACATAATCATTCATAACTCGCAAACGCAAAATCGGAAACAACTGAAATTTTGGGAAAAAGCTTTTTTCGTGGATATCTAGTGAAAAATGTCATAAAAAGAGGATGCTAGGATCACGAAATACTCCTTTAAGGCAGTGGCGTAGCTGCAGGGGGGGCAATTGCCCCCTGGCAAAAATTGCCTATTTGGGCCCGCCCCTAGTGCAAGGAAAAGGAGGGAGAAAGAGGAAAAAAGAGAGGAGAGAGGGAGAGGAGGGGCAGAGAGATGGGGAAGCCATACGATATGCAATATTTTACGATTATTATCAATAAGCCTGGCAAAAATTGTCTATTTGGGCCCCCCCCCCCAGTGCAGGGAAATTTGGTAGATTTGGGCCCCCGCCCCATACAGGCTTGCCCCCCTGGAAAAAATCCCAGCTACGCCGCTGCTTTAAGGTCTTCTTTTGACCCTTTCTGATGACCTCTCACTGGGAGATGGCTGGCTACAAATGAACCAAAATGTCTACTTCAGGTTCAGCACCTCAAACTGAAGCTTGTTCTCTGATGTCCTACCTTCACCCCCTCCCCAGTAATTTCAGGTGAAGTAAAAAAGTGATCAAATACTGGAAAATGGGTGTTTTTTACCTATATTTAGACTGTAGGGTAGTTTTACAGCCTATGTCTATTGTCTACAGTGATACAAGACCTAACATATAATTTTAGGGCCTGTACTAGGCTGCATTTGTAATTTTGTGTGTGATCCAAAATAATTGTCACTAAGTAACATCATGCCTCGCACCATGCTCACACAAATTGGCCCAGACTCCATCAATCATGAATATCACGGTTCAATTGTCGGAATAAAAATGTTCATTTTCAGAAATCAATATTATGAAACACTAAAATTGAAATATGTTGCTATCACTGAAATTCCATTGTCTTTCATGCTATAAATAGGGCCTATATTGTAGGGGATAGTGACCGGGATACATGTGTTCCATCAACATTTCAAACTAATTTAGTGACATTCAAAACATGTTTTACTCTTTCCTGCAATCTGAATGCCACTGTGCAAAGTCCAATTCAGGGACCATGGAGAGCAGGGACATGTCACATAATTTGCCATTTTCAAATTCTAAAGCCAATTATTTTACATTTGCATGCAGGAGCAATTTGCATTATATTTACTGCAAATTCTGTAAATGAATTGATGACTATTCAATCTGTATTGTTTTGTGATGAATTGTGACCACAAATTTACTATTGAAATGATTTTCTGCAGTCTACAATTTACAAGACTTAAAATTGAAGTTAGATGTCAAAACTATTTCAAATATGATTTGCTACTTGTTTATTTTCCAAAATAATTTTCAGCAAAGTAGCCATTTTGATAATAACTTGTCCTGACGATCATAAACTAAGACAATCAAAAGAATTCCAGACGGAACTATCTACCATTTAGGACCATCACAATCATTTTGATTAATATGTCTCAATTGCCGACTCTATATTTATTCAAAATTTTTCCTTAATATTTTTCTTGATTAAAATGTACTTAGCATCATTTGCTGAATTTTCCTCCTTATTTTCCTTTATTAAAACGTACTTAACATTATTTGACAATGTCCATTGAAGTAAATTCCCATGATAGGTGAATACAGGTAATAAGCAATGCTTGCGGGCAAATAGATGAACATGTCATTTCAATGTTGACCAAATTTTGTTTTCCAAACATGAAACAATCTATGGATGTCATTGCTGGTGAACCTAATGATAAAAGGAAGAGGGTGAAATGGGCTTTTTGTTAAGTAAACAAACATGGGGAGTGACTGCTCCAAGCTGGGGAAACCAGGCTTGTCTACATGTACTTATGATGTAGATACTGTGGATGTCATGGTGTACAGAAGTGTGATAGTGCACAATGTTGAAAGGGCAAGAGTCACATTGAAGGATAGGTCATTCCTGGTGTCTTGGGCAATAATGGCAGCCTGTGTGTGTGTGCTATCATGGCAGCCATGCTTTGCCCAAGAGTAATGTTTACATATGTAGGCCCTATTACAGGCATAATCGCATAATACTTTGTTTCACCTGGAGACCGGAGTTTGTTCGTGCCGTGTTGACTAACTGCGCTTTTACGTGTGTGTATACACACCTGCAGCAGAATTATGTTAGCATCACGATTCGGGTGAAATACGCCCTCTATGTGACTACCAAACTCAAGTTGAAACAAGGTATGCCCTAAAATGCATGATGATTTGGACCCTTACAGTTTTACATGATGGAAGATTTATGCTGGGATTTATTTGCCTACTATAAAAATACTAGTAGTATTTAATATTGCACATGTATCCCTTGCATGCATTGTCTTCATGCAGTATACTAGTCAAGGTTTTATACTATGGCATGGGTCCATAACATCTCTATGAAACTATAGTCTGGTGATGATTGAATTGTATACCAGGTGTTGTTGCAGTTGAAAAGTGCAGATAAAACCTAATGTATGCTAAATATGGATTTATAGCTTAGAAACAGATTCTGAATGGAATTCTGAAAAATCAAGGATACCATACTCAATCTTTGATTACATTTTTTTCTAGTGGCACTTCCCAGTTGAACATATTGGAAGTACCATCCGCTATTCGTAGCCGAGGTTGGTAGTTTAGTGGTCTGTCATCCAGGCAGGGACTTCAGCCGCACCCCCCAAATATCACAATTGGCGAGTGTAGCAAACAAAAAATCAGCCCCCCTACAAAAAAAGGTCAACTCTTTTAAAATCAGCACTCTCCCAACAAAAAAAACTCCTGTGTATACATGTTGTACGGGCCTGCTGACATCTGAAGACTATACATTCATTCAGAATAACCCCTAACTCACCGCACCCTGCCCAATGCATGGGAGGACATTGGTGATCAAGTGACATGTTGTGCACTATCAATCATTGTATTATCTTCTTGACAGAACTCTCCCCTGCTCTCCATCCCTTCCTCTCTTTCTCATCCTCCCCCTCTCTCCCCTCCTTCCCTCCCCCCTCTCTCTCTCTCTTCCCTGCCCTCTCTCTCCCCTCATTTCCTCTTCTCTCTCTTCCCTCCCCTATCCCTCCCTTCATTCCCCCTATCTCTCCCTCCTTCCCTCTCGATCTCCCAGCTCCTTCCCCCTTCTTTTCGCCCTTCCCTCCCATCTCTCAAGAAAACAAATTAGGGCTCCAGCAACCAGCATATCATACCATGAGAGCAATTTTAGCTGAAGTCCAACAGTAGCCATCTGCATAGGCCCTAGTTCTGCAACATGAACCTTTTCCAGTATAATTTTTAGTGTGTCCCAATTGAGCTTAAACTTGGTAAAAGTACCCCCATTTTATAAGAACACAGCAAAATTGAAGATTGTCATCAGGGGTCAAACAGTACCCCTATCAAGCTGCTGGTGCTCTCACAGCTACAGGTGCCCTAGTATAAAATGAAATTTAGCAAGGTGCTAGGTGTGAACACTTGGCGCATGACATCCCAGGATCAATTCGGGGATACCAAGTGAAATATTTGGTCATCTTCTCTCCTTTTTCGCTCCTTCTCTGCCTTCAGATAGCAGCAAAAAAACATGGTCCGTGTTAGGGTTAACTAAGCACCAGGATTATAGTTGTCTCTCAAAAAGTTAAAAATGTATGACTTTCTGTTTAAACAATCTTGTTCTTTGGTTGCATAGTTTGATACTCACATAAAATATGCCCATCATTTTATATTTATTATTTTGTAATTATATTAACTTATAAAAGGTGTATAATAAAACTGCTTATAAAATGCCTAGCTGTAAAACAAGCTGTAAAGACCCTGCATGTAGAAATTGCCTCCATTTACACATTCATTTTGTGACTTTTTGTGTTGAATTTGCAGGCATCCTTTATTTCCTCTTTTGGCATTAATCTTTGAGAAGTGTGAATTGGCAACATGTACACCTAGAGAACCAGGAGTAGCAGGTGGCGATGTATGTTCATCAGAATCATTTAATGAAGACATTGCTGTCTTTGCAAAACAGGTAAGGTTCATGATTAAAGTAAGGCCAAAAAAAAAAAGGTTTGTCTCATAGCTCACGAGAAATTTAAAAACAAATGCGAAATGCGATTTAAAAAAAAAAATTTATTCCGACTTTTTTCATGGTATTTTGAGAAAAAGTCTGATTTTCACCGATTTTTTCTGGAAAAACTATAAAAAAAATTTTTGAAATAAAAAAATTTCCGCATTTGTTTTTTGTCAAAAGCGTGGGATTTTACAAACGCGCGCGCACGCTTTGAGACCAACCTTTTTTTTTTTGGCCTAATAATTTTATTTTATACCAAATGGTAAACAACTTTTTCACTGCTCCTCCCTTTTTATAGGGATTTTTATTTTATAGCTGACCCGGCTCCTCCCTCCTCATCTGTGTGATACCTTTAGTGGGTCAAATAACATCATGTTATTTACGATGAATGTAATCAATATTTTACCCCCCTTACCTAACAAAACTAGTTTCGTTCATCGGCCTACATCAATCTTTGGGTTTGATCCCATGTCCAGGGATGCCAGTTGTCGGGAAATTGCCTGATTTCGGGCTTTTTGTTTTCTGCTTTTTTATTTATTTTCAGCCCATCTTTGAGGCTTTATAAATTATAGCCCAAATTCTCATGGTATTTCAGGCTTCTCCAGCAGTCACTTCAGGCCACTGGCATCGGTTTGCCATACAAGTAAACAACAATAACAGGCACAGAAAACATTGATCAGATCATTTAAGATGGTAAAATGGCATGTTGGAAGAATTCACTTAAGAGGTCATGGGCCAGAAATTTTGATGTAAGCAAAAAGATGCATGTTAAGTCAACATGACATGCACTAAAAGTATCCGGAGGTTATTGCTTTTAAGATCCATTTGTCTTGTCAGTAAAATACCAATGGAAGAAGGGGCTGTTTAGTACTACTGATGGGCCAGTGTTGGGTCCAGTTATAGAGTTTATCAAGGTAGTACATCGACATGTACATGTATGTGTGGGTAATGAGCAACACTACAAAATGGGTAACTTCACTAATTCGGCTCATTTCAGTACAAATCAATCTAATCCAGGACCCCTGATGATAGCAACAGAGCAGGTTTTTTTTTCAGAATTTCAAAAGATAATTGTAAAAAAATGTAAAATAAGTACATGTACGCAAACAAAACTTTCTAAATGCATTTGCAAACAATAACAATATTGCTTCAAATTAACACAGGGTCTAACTTAAAATGCTGTAAAAACCCCTATAAATTAGCTCTATTATATTTTGATTTCTACATAGTAATCAATTTCTCTAGTATCTTATTGTAAACAAAATCCACATTATATATAGTCAAGTGCTCTCCACCGAGTTACGTAAAGTTGATTGTAAAGCTAACACCTCTTGAATTCCATTTGAGTTTGATTTCAATATAAATCCCCTATGCTGACAATGGCCAGGTGATTATAACCCAAAGTCTTTTGTAGCAATGAATAATATCTCGATACATGGGTCTGTATCAAGTACCCATTCTTTAGTACATAGCAAATATTTGGATATGGCCATACGTCCCTCCATGTTTAGGGTAGTGGTGCTAGGTAGCCCAACTATAAAAGCCCGACATTTGTTCTGCAGGCAGATCAGTTTGGCGTGTACACAAATAGACTGACTTCCATTCATTTTACCAGGGTTTCTTTTTTGTATGCCATGCCATGAGAAGTAAGGAATGGTCTGACCTCACATGGCCTTATGTTTTGTGGCATATAATTTTAGGAGTTTTATTTTCACACCAGAGGATTTATAAGAAAATGAATAACAAAATATATTTGTACCAGAGTATCCTTGATTTAAATACACCATTTTGTTCAGAAGATGCAATTTAGAATAGCTTTATTTACATAGCTTTATTTATTCTTGAAATCATAAAATTGAAAAATTAACACAATGAAAATGTTATGCTTTGAGAAAAATTATTTGTGAGTGCTTATTTTCATTTTCAAAAAGTTCTGGGCCATGACTCATCTTTGGGAGATTGGTATGCTGGTGTCAAGATTGAAAGTGGGCTGGCAATACATAGATTTCATTGATGTGTTTCATTATGAAGAACACATTCAACACAAAATAAATGACAGAATAATGATACCATCAAACTGATTTATTTTTATGGAACAAAATCAAAATGATTATTTTTATTGATTATTCAGTAGTTGTACCCATTTTAGATTGAAGTTGTGGTAGTGCCTGGGTAATTCTGAAAGAATCCTACTAAAAGTTGACAAATGGTGTTCGGTAAAAAAACATGTATTGGTTCCAATGCATTTGTTGGTATTTGCTGGTAAGCACACACAATTTTGTTGTTAATCTCTTAAATTTGAAAGAATTTGTTCACAGATTCAGAGAGGGGGGGCAAAAAAAAAAATTCGAATGGTATTTTACACTATTTTCGCCCATTATCCGGCTGAAAAGGGTTTTATTCTTACAATGTGCGGAAAATTTGTGTATTTTACACTATTTTGGCCCTGAATTTTGCTAGAAAAGGGGCTCCTTGCCATTTTTCTTTTCCTTTGCCCTCCTGATTTTCTCTTTCATTTTTTTTTTTGTCAGAGGGGCACTTTTTTCTTTCATTTTTTGTCAGGGGGGGGGCACTCTTCCCCCACCTGCCCCACCGCTGGCTACGCTACTGGTCCCTTGACTGAAACCCAAATGTAGAGATTTAGTAGAGAGTATTAGTTTTCAGGTTTTTTTTTTACATGAAATCACATATTTTGAAAAAAATTTAATGTGGGTTTCTTGGCCTCCAAAATTACATTCCCCCTTCTGACCCCTCTCTTATGGTTCCTGATTTGCGGAAAACAGTGCATGAATATAATTTAACCCATTATATAGGGGATATTCAAAATTAATTTTAGCGATAAATGCTTCATTAGCTTTTGGAAAATACACATGATAAAAATAACAAACAAATAAAGTGAATCATAAATGCTTCATTTGCTGTTGGAAAATATATATTTAAAAATAACAACAAAAAAAAGAATAAATAGATGAAATGTCACCTGTCAAGCAATGAACTTGAATGTTGGGAAGGTGATAATGACTGGAAGTAAGGCCAAGGAAAGTCAATTTTGAGTTTCCCGTCACCCGCCCTCACTTCATTTTCTGACCCTCACTTGAATTCATTATTGTGATTTTCCAAAAAATACAGATAAAAACTGGTTATGTTTGCAAAATAAATGATGAATATCCATTTATTTTTTGTGGAAAAATCAAAATCAATTTTGCTGTCAACCATGCGACTCTTTTTAATATACTTTTGAATCTCATTTGGGCTTAACATCCATCTTCAAGTGAGTGAGCGGCAAATAACAACACAATTTACATGCGTGTTGGTCATATAATGAAAGGCAGAAAAATAATGAATAATGAATAATGAAAAAGTTACCTATCTTGTTTTCAGAAATTATGTGACGGGAAACTCAAAATTGACTGTTAGTGGCCTAATGTGAGCATATCATGTACTTTTAAACATTAATGATTACGATGATTGTGCTAATTCTCACAATGAAGTGAAGCAGAAATATCACACTTTTTCGCCCTCCAATTGGTATGGGTAGTGATCACATTGACTCGGTCCGTCGTACACTCAGTAAATAGGCCATTATTGTTGACTTATCATCATTATCATCTACGCTGAGATAACATTGTGTGAACACCCAGCGTCAATCAAAGAAACAAATGTCAACAAAAGGGAATTTCATATTTGCTTTGTGTTCTAACGATACTGCAGTGTTTAATTGAGGAACTGCTGTCCATGATATAGGGACAAAACTGCATTGTGGAAAATAAAATGTTCAATATTTTGTAACTGCGAGGTCTCGTATAGCCTGAAGGTCTGAAGGAAAGCTTGGCGCCGACCACGCAAGCAAACACAATATACCGGCATAAAATAGTTGCCCAATGGATTGTAAAGATCCAGGATTTCAGATATTTCCTGCGTGGAATTCAACTCTTTATTATCATGTTCGGCAGACATGTGATATTTCTATTAGCTGCTCGTTTCAAAATTAAATGCATATATCTGTGTGAGTTTTGCAACAAAGAGTAGAAACAAAGATACGTAATGAATGAACATTCAACCCTGCGCTGTCAATCATTTGGTTATATTTAGAAGGAAATTAAGTGGCAAAAAATAAAAAAACAGGAAAAGGAAAAAAAAGAACAAGGAATCGTATATTTCTATGCAAATACTATAGACAAGAAATCAATTTCTTGTGAATGAAAAAATTTCTTTATTACAGTAGTTTATTTGCAACTTGTGAATTATCTGTAATGCTGTATGAACAAAATATTTGTTACATTATTTGTATAAAGGTTGTAATTTTTGTATTATTGGAAAAATAAGTAAACAAATCTGTAAATATTTGTTTCCATTTTACTCCTACTTTCAGTAAATTATTCTCTGTTTAAAAATCAAAATCGTGAAAATGAAAATGAAACATAGTATATAGTGTCCACACTGTCCAGAAAAAACTGAAAGATTCAAACAATTTTAGATAAGTTAAGAGATTAGGCCAAATAAAAAAATAAAACATGTTTCACGGCCCCTCCTGCTTCCTTTTTGAGGTTTCTTCAATTATTTTGTTATTTTTTGAAATTCAGTTACATGTATAACTTTTCAAAAAATATGTCTAGGAAGTAGAGATGCTTTCTATAGCCTTGCTTAAATACAAGAAACTCTTTTGGAATGTTTTGAGATAATTTGAGGGGGCCTACCTCTCAGAACAACAAATAAAAAGAGGCCTCCTTTTTCCAGGCATTATTGTGTATGCTAAAACAGCTCTATAAATTATGGGCATTTACACCGATTTTGCGATAAAAAATAAAAAGCACCCTCTTCCTCCTTTTTTTCAAAAATCCGGACATGAAACATGTTTTTTTATTTTACTTGGCCTTACACAGTTACGCCATTTCTTACTACAGTGGTTGCACTCATCAGCAAGGTGTGTACAATAAGCTTTAAATCTCATCTTCTGTAAATGCTTTAATTAGTGTCGTTATTTTCCCTGTTAATTACACTGATTCTTTGTTGTTTTTGCCTCCTAGGCAAGGGCAGATAAGCAGTACTTCTCCAGCAATGAGGAATTAGATAGTTTGGTGAGTATAGTCCACCTGGGGATACAACAACAACATCATCAGCACAACAAAAACATCCACTATGCACGCTATTTGTTGATATTGACCAATGTAGTCACAACTTGAATGCTCCATGATAGTATTTGCTTTCGTAAAAGCGGCCGGAAATCTTATCAATTTTCCGATTGTTTGAGCTGCAATGGACACACGTTACGTTAGCAATTTAGCAGTTGGTGGTAGTTTGCAGGGTTGGAGTCCAGCAATATGAGATTTTTAAATTATAAGTTCCATTACTTCCATTGAATTGGATTTAAAATGATTATATATTCTGCTAAATATTATTAAATGATAAGTAAATTATCAATTATGCTTTACTCTCGGGTATCCTTTGCAGCGATGAACAGCAATTTATTGGTCAGGGCATTTAATTTCAAATTTAGATGATAATGGGACACAAATTAATATTTCAAGGCATTTTAAACTATCTACTTTAGCAGACAATAAGATTTAAGCATTATTCATCGAACTTGTCTCAAATTTGCTTTAAATATTGCTCTTGCAGATGATTCAAGCAATTCAGGTATTGAGGTTTCATCTCCTAGAATTGGAGAAGGTAAGTACACTTTTGCTTGTGTGTTTTGTAGGTCGGTGTGTCTGTCGGGTGTCCTCCTGTCTGTCGGGGTGTGTGTCTGTCTGTCTGTCCCTCCGCCTGTCTGTCCGCCCGTCTGTCTGATTGTATGTTTAAATGTAGGGCGTATGTTTTTGTGCATGTGTATTGTTAGAAGAGATATGAACTTTTGCTTGTGTTTTGTTGGTCTTTCTGTCTGTCTGTCTGTCAGGGTGTCTGTCTGTCTGTCTGTCTGTCTGTCTGTCAGGGTGTCTGTCAGTCTGTCTGTGTGTGTGTTTGGGTGTATGTCTGTTTGTCTGTGTATATTGTTAGAAGATAAATATATGAATTTTTTGGTTGGATAGAGATGTCAAGAAATTACCCTAGATTCATCCCACTCCAGAGAGCTTTTATGTATCACTTCATATCAAAATGATATTAGATGTCGAAAATAGAACACACTGGGCCTTTAAGCAGAACTTAAAGCAATATTTTCATCTTGTTTCATGGCACTCTATCCTATTCTCCTTATCAACATGGTAGCATCTCAGAGTCTTATTATAGGACAAGAATGCGCAGTATATAGGATTTACGTTGCCTAGGTAGTGCATGCATGCTCAGGCTTGACTTGAGCACCTAATCTCAATCTATGTGCCATGCATCTGGTTCTTTAATGAATAATAAAAATTCCTTTGAAAAAGGAATGGGGCGCCCAAATTATGTGAGCTTGGACGTGATATGGTGAATTCCATGGCATGGTGTTTAGATTTGGTCCCGGGGATTTGGTATCATAATGATATTTTCTAGGGAAGAGTAGAAGATGATCAAATGCAAGACAAATGTGTTTGATTGGGGAAGGTGTATCACAGGACCGTTTTGGATGAAATAAATTGAATTGGAATGAAGCTGTCGTGTCAATTTGCGATTATGTGGGGTGGGGAGTTCAATTTTGGGGCATATTGTAGTGATGATATTGCTTTGGATATTGAATATTGTTGAATTTCGTTATGCAGGGGGGTATATGATGGATAGTATAGAAGAGGATCTACCCCTATGTTGACCAAAAGAAAAGTTTTTATGAATGTATAACGTCTGTGATACATATACATCATAACGTCTGTGATACATATACATCATCTACTTGCTAATACACTGAAAATCTAATAGAGATGAAGGATAAAAGACAATTACAGAACATTCATTCTTCAAAAGTAGCTATATGGGTATACAATGTTTACAAGATAAGAACGTTAATGTTTTGTACATGAACGTAACATCTTTGATACATAGTTGTTAACACACTGAAAATCTGACTAGAGATTTACAATTTGATGATATCCAAAAGAATACTTACTAACTTAGCATTGAAGAATTAAAATAATTACAGAACTTTCATTTGTTAACATACACGTAGCAATGATTAACAATGTTGAAAATACAAACGTAACGCTTTGTTCATAAACATAACATCCTCGACACATCTAGGATCCGCATAATTTGTTGATTAATGTCATAAACAGTCACAAAAGATTTATGGTCTGATCATTTTATCATTTTAAGGGGACCCGATATTGCATTTGGAAGAACCAGGCTTTTCAATTACTATCAAAACTGCTGGGTACCAAACTTTTTGATACAGCTTGTATAGTAATTTGTTCTAATTTCCATGCAAAAGGAGCCAGTTGTTTCATCCTTAAAACAAATAGGCTACACCATAATTTCCAATTACCCCATGCAGATAGATAAGACCTTGGTAAGATAAGCGTGTTAATTGTTATGTCACTATCACTATCTTGATCTTGATAAGATGCCTGACTTTGAAACTTTGGGTACAAAAACTCATACTCTGCAAGTTAGGTCAAATTTTGCACTATGATTGTTTATTTGAGCTTATTGGACTATGCCATTCAGATTAGGCTATTGTAATCCAAAGTGTTGGTCACCGTCTGTCGGGTTCTAAGAGGCGGTAAACTGGTTACAAAGGTCAAAGTGGTTACAAAGGTCAAAGGTCTCGATTTATTTGGTGTTTTTACAAATCCATTAATTTTGTCTTTTAAACAAAGAATATACGCACACCATTTTATCCTGTGCATAACAGAAAACAATAATAAAATAAAATCCAAGCATATTGTGGATTTATTTCTGAGCAAGGGCATAATTTTAGCAAAATAGCACAACAATTGCGGAGTAAATCTAGTAAGACTGAAATTAGAAGCTACTCACAAGTACATGCCAATATTGTGGGACGCCTCCGTAGAGGGCGCCCCAAAAAAGGTATCAATCATGCCGAGAACACATGGGTTGCTTAAATCTTATTTACTTCTCTACCAACCAAACCATATTAACCCATATACATTTTGGTAGAAGTGTGTATGTGTGTCACGACCGGTCATACAACAGTGAAATGGGTCGGTGAACATTGGGGCAGGACTAATGAACATTTGATATTATAAATATGTTTTGATTGTCTGGATCCTTCAATGTCAGTATGGGCTGTAAGCATGTTGACGAATGCGATCTTGTCAACGAGTTGACATATTCAGCTCATGGAGAATTTTTTTTTCTTTTCTTTTTAAAAATTTAAGTACATGTAGGTAGTGTATATAAGCATGGATTGTAGAGAACCAAGTGAGATATCTAGGGCTCTACACTATTGTGTGGATCACATAAAAATGTGTATTCTTTGAAGTGAAATGTGACCAAAATTTGACTCGCTTTAGTCAAGATATGTCTGCCGAATTCAATTCTTCTATTGAAATATGTTTCAGAAAAGTAAATAAAAAAGTAGAGAAATTATATATTTGCCTAAAAGATACAGAATTGCACCATGAAGGTATATTGCTGATACTAGTGATAGCAATCGATAGGCAAAAGTGATGCATGCTGGGAATGAAAAGGGCTCAAATCCACTATCAGGGTGACAAATTTGATAGCTCTTGAGCCCTTTTTGCTTCCAACATGCTTTGCTTTTGCCTATCAATTGCTATCAGCAATAATATTGTATGGTCATCATGTCACTTACCATGTAGAATTGATGCCAAGTTACTTCACTTTGTGCAGAAATGGTAACAATTTTACTAAAGCAATAGTATTAACTGTCTTAGTGGTCGGGGCACAAAATAGGCAAATTTGCTGCTGATTTTCAGCCAATTTTAATCTCTCAGCCCCCTCTTAAATTTCAATTCCTCAGCTTGCGAATGACTGATATTATGGCCTAGTCAGTGTATTGGAAATTATACTTGTGACTGAATCTATCTATCTAATCGTTCTTTGTGAGAAACTGCTTTTAAATTCTGCTACTTTAGGGTGCTATTAAGAGGAGTGCTTCAAATCACACCCCTGCGCTGAATTCATTGGTCAATGGCATACTGTAGATGGCATGAGGTGGGACAGTCAGAAGTTTGTATAGTACATGATTGCAAACAATCCTTGCAAACAACTTTGGCATACTGTACATGATGGCATGAGGTGGGAGGGTCAGAAGTTGTATATAGTACATGATTGCAAACAATCCTTGCAAACACCTTTGGCATACTGTAGATGGCATGAGGTGGGATGGTCAGAAGTTGTATATAGTACATGATTGCAAACAATCCTTGCAAACAACTTTGGCATACTGTACATGATGGCATGAGGTGGGATGGTCAGAAGTTGTATATAGTACATGATTGCAAACAATCCTTGCAAACAACTTTGGCATACTGTACATGATGGCATGAGGTGGGATGGTCAGAAGTTGTATATAGTACATGATTGCAAACAATCCTTGCAAACAACTTTGGCATACTGTACATGATGGCATGAGGTGGGATGGTCAGAAGTTGTATATAGTACATGATTGCAAACAATCCTTGCAAACAACTTTGGCATACTGTACATGATGGCATGAGGTGGGATGGTCAGAAGTTGTATATAGTACATGATTGCAAACAATCCTTGCAAACAACTTTGGCATACTGTACATGATGGCATGAGGTGGGAGGGTCAGAAGTTGTATATAGTACATGATTGCAAACAATCCTTGCAAACACCTTTGGCATACTGTAGATGGCATGAGGTGGGACAGTCAGAAGTTTGTATAGTACATTAACATGATTTGTACATGATTGCACAAAATCCATGATTTCTACTTGCAAACACTTTTGCCAATAACATTTTAAAACTCACAAATCAATTTGTGAATGTGATCAGGGTGGGCTTATGGGTAAGTGGCAGAATATCTTGACTAACTGAAATTGATTTAAATCACTGGTAAGATAGGTCAAAAGTCAACGGTTAGCAGGTTAAAATGAATGGATATATATTAAGCCTGAATAAAGTTGCAACTTTCTGAACTGACTTATTCAGCTACATTCATGTGTTCTAGGTAGGGCTCTGATCGAAGCTGGCATTGTGGTGTTAAACCCTGTAAGATTAGGTAACTGTGTAAATGCCAGTGCAGATTTCTGTGCAGCCATGTTAGCCTATTTTTCTGTGTGCCCGGAGGAGTTGCAGGCGTAGGTCTTTTGGTTGTGTGTCAGGAGTACAGGGGTAACAGTAGCGTTGTTGGGGACACGCTCAGGACATTCCAAATTTAGAGGTTTCCTTCCCCTATAATTGGGCAGGGAAATTGAAAACTGTTGCTGTACGAGTGCGCTGAACACGTCAGTCTTAAGCATTCTATTATTTTGGAACAAGAATCCATTCTATTATTTTTTTCTTAATGCCTGTTTTATTTCACAACTCAATCATTATGGAGCACCTTGATCGGTCCGACACGTGTTTGTCGTTGCTTCGCATTAAGCGTGCATTCCCCATGCGGCGAAATTCGGCATTTGGGAGAAATTTGAGTTTCCTGTACAACCCAGTCATCTGATGTATTGAATTGGGGGGATAGAGTATACATGGGATCAAATGAGGAGAGCATTTTTTCAATTTGTTTGGATTTGTCGTTATTGGTGGGGTTTATGAGCTAACAATTGGTCAGGAAGTGATTTTTGTATAATTATGCCTTATTCAGCTTCTGATTCATTTTAGACTTTCTTTCTTCATTTGTTTTTCAGTTTCAGGAGTTATCAGTAAAATCAAAGAATGTCAATTCTTAGTCAACACATTTTTCAGAGAATATGAATTAAGTGAAATGCGTCAGACGCAGCTCTGTACTGATGAGAATTTGCCAAATTTAAGCTTGTCTATGGAAATAGATTCAAAGATATTTTAAATAATAGGATTTTGTATTGTTAGAATGAAAAGCTTAAACTTTTCTGGTTCAAACTTTTTGTTCCTTCCTATAGCCAAATGTTGTATAGCTGTGAATAGCGCTGAATATTTTATATTTGATGGATTTGATTCAGGTTTTTTTTTCACCAGGTCAATTTTGTGAGGAATTGGGGCATGACTGGCAGCTGAACTTTAAATGCTGACCTGGTGCTCAAGTCTTAACCATTAAATCGGCTCTTTCCTCAATTAATTTTAACACTAAAATACTTCGGACTCTTTTCTTTTTTGTTACATATTGCGGTTTGCGTGAATGAAATCATGATACCTTTGATTTCGGAGGATAAAAGACCATTTTTGATTTGTCACAGGCATGTTTGTATGAAATGAAAGGGGTTATCAGCCTTTAAATAAAAGAAAATGTGGCTATTTCAGGATGCACCTGTGAGGGGATATTGTATGGAGGGAAATTCCAATATTTGATTATGAAATGAGAAATAAATTGAATATAATTGAATTCTGAGTATTGTTGAGAGGTGCCGATTCTGGCATCATGTATAGTTGCACTGCACTCTTTATTTGGTCATATCAACATACTGTGCTATGTCTTTGTTCAGGTCGTCCCCAGAGAGTTCGCTTATAAACAAAAACTTGTTTCAAAAACAAACAAACTTTCTCCTTTTGATTTGCCCAAAAAGTGGCATCCTACATGGTCCTCCCACTGTTTATTTTCCCTGTCTGTTTGGGACTGTGATCAAAGGTCAACGTATAACCTCGAGCTCTTTTCAAAATTTGGCTTCTAATGAACTTGAAAGAAAAAAATGGCTGTATTTATACATTGCTTGCAGCCGACTGCTTCATTCAGTATGGTTGCCTGTATGTAATGCAATACTTTGAGCCAATCAATGTCAAAAATGTTCTTTGGGGGACAGGCACTATGGCTTTTTGATACAGTTGTGTTTATACTAGACAAATCATGATGACATCTTTATTGAAATGGTTGGAATGTTTGTGTACTAAACAGACATGATAATGTTAGCCTGCTAATTTTCTATGTTTAGAATAAATTTATACTTCAGTGGTTTGATGATAAGTTTATGATAGTAATATTTGGACATGATATATTAAAGTAAGATAAATATTTAAGGCTACATGGAAATTGATATTTCAGATTGATTTATTTTGTTTGTTTGTTTGTTTGTTTGTTTTTTTCTTTCTTAGCTTTTATAAGTTATGTAACAAAGTTTATATAAATGAAGACCTAGTTTAGAAGCCCTTGGTTCATTAATTTGTGTGCCAAGAGTGCCAGACAAAAAAGTATATTTCAAAAAGGTTAAAAGTCCCAGTACACTACACGAGTGCAAATTTCTGTAGCCTTTTATATTGAGTGGATACCATCTAGTATCTAGGCCTGTTGGTGAAAGTTAAAGTATATTCCTTTTATAGTAGAACTAGAACTCCCGAATAGTGTTGTGTTTACCATAGACTAATTGAACCCTATCCCATTGCTCTTTAGAGTTCTCTGCATCTTGCATGTTTTTGAGGGGTCTAGATGGTTTAGGTAGGAGCAGGTATGTGTTGTGTTGTATCAGAGAATCTTCTAACAACAGTGATGTGGAACAGCTGCTCACTGAGTACTTCAATTAACCTTAAGGTCTTCCTATGTAAACACAGACCTATTTTTAAGTTCATGGATATTTTTTCTCTTGATGGGATGTTTAGGAGTCTGAGAATTTAAAATGTTCTTTGTGAAGTTATCCTGTAGGCCTATATTTGTAGTTGGAGATAGATAGAGAGGATTAACTTCTGCATTTTGTAACAAAGTGATGGCAAAATTTGATGAAAATGAACTACCACAGGATGAACGCAGATTGCACCAACTGTGCATGTGTTTTAGTGGTGAGGTCAGTTGAGGTCAGGCAACAGCAAGAGCCATATTGTGACAGCCTGAGTCTCTACTACTAGCCCTTCAATTTACACTGATGGTTGAGGTTGACTCTATCTGTTGCTATAGCACTATGTTATAAATCCTTTATAGTACTGGGTTCATCTGGTAAGCCAAGATATTATGTTTCCATACCAGGCATGCCTTTGGATACTAAAGCTAAAGGAGGATATTTCAAAAGTTTTCTTATAGTTTTGAACTTCAGGCTTTAAAGATGTAGGGCCATATCATCTTTTTTTTCTTTTTTTTTTCAAAACTAGAATTAATACTTGATGGCTGCTTTTGATTTGCCCAAAAACTAAAGGGCGAATGATGCTCTGATTGGAAAAACGATGTCTATGACTAGGGGTGAACTTGGCATCCTAATTGTTCAAGTACATCAGTGAAATCTTGATGATTCAAGCTGATTCTATGCTTGGGGTCTCAATCCCTGACATTACTGGCTTAACCTTTTGAGGTCAATCCGAGGACAAAGGTCATGTGTGTACCTGGTAGCTAGGAGTTCAATGCACACACATGTACACACACCCCAGTTATCAGATGGTTCCTGACTCAACCCAAATTCAACCATCAGAAGAAATTCTTTTGGTATTTAAAAAAAAGTGTGATGGTAAACTTGGATCATCTATATGAAATTTGTATCAAGTGACCTCATGGCCGAAGCTCTATAAATAAGTGGGTTGGCAGCTTGTCAACTGACTATACTTTGACATTGATGAGCTTTGGTAAACAAGTAAATAATCAAATTCAATAAAGCAAGCAAACAAACAAATAATGAAGGATTTTAATGTACAAATGTAGGTACCAATCATTTTGATACAGCTTGTACAGTTATGTTAGGCCGTATGAAATTTAGTTCTCGTCTCCTACCGCTTCAATTTCTCAAACACCTCCCTCCAGCATTCGAAATTTTGGTTGTCCGGTTGCCCGGGACAACTAAAAAAGTCGCCGGACAACCAAAAATACTGATTCGGTTGTCCGGGACAACCATAAATCTAGCCAAAAGTCACATTGTAGGCCTACGGACAACCAAAAACTTAGACGGAGAACCAGAAATTGTAATCTGGTTGTCCGTGGGACAACCATTTATTTTTCCTAAATTCGAACACTGCCTCCCTCCCTCCCTCCCTCCCTCATCTATTCATGAAAATCCTCCAAATCCAAAACATTAATTTTATACGGCCTTAGCATGAGCAGAGATAGGAGGTGCAGGGGATTAAGTCTACTTTTTGCATGTAAGCCAATATTTTAGGAAAGCAGTCCACATTTCGTACTCGTAGTAAAAAATCCAGGCTATGCCCCTGCATGCTGCATATGTTTACAAGTAAAAAACATAAATTTTCAATCTTCGATTGAAATACAAGTTACATTGTTATTTGCGTACAATGCAGACTTATGTATTAGCAGTCTGCTGTAAAGGATCTCTATTTAATTATGAATTATATGAATTCAATTATACATACTATAAGAAGTCTCACTGAAATCTTAGGTTCTGATGAGATATTATAAGCTTTTGTCAATACTTGAAAAGCCATTGTATGATACCAAATCAAATTATGTTTCTGCATGGATTATGCTCTGACAATTAATTTGTACTGCAGAAGTAGAATTAAATTTTGGTAACATTTTTGTGTGTCTCCTTTGAGAGGTTTATGCTTATTGACAATAGCTAGCTATCTAGAGTAGATATTAACATTATTCCACAGTAAATATAGCCAACCTGGTTTTGTTGCAATCGACTAAGACAAAGAGGCAGAAAAAAGGCTGTTTGAATTGAAGATGAACGAATAAACATACCAGGTCTGAAGATTCCAATAATCCTGACTTTTTTGGAGAAAAAAAGATAAAAGTCAAGAGGTACATTGTAAATGAGAGACATTGGCAAGTAAGCAAGTAGTACTACAGATGTGTGTTTTCAGGTACACACTGAATCTAGTTGCAGAATTGTTAATAGCCTACTACATAGTAACTCTGATGGGACTTGAAATCCTGAACGCTATTCCTCGATGACAAATCCTATTAATTCCAGCCAGATTAAGCAGGCAAAAAGAGGGAAATCTACCTTTTCATTGGCGTCACAACTTTGAGCGCAGACACAGGTAGCAGATAGTCGATAAACTGACGGAACCAACTGATAGGCAGACTCGGCTGGCCTATTAACATTTTTTTTTCTCTCATACAACCAATTTTTTCAGCTGGCTTTTGAATTTATGAAAATGGGGTTAAGTGTACGTGTAGTATCTCCAGCGGACCTTGTTATAAACGTTAATGAATGCACAAAGACAGCTTAGTGTGCTTGAAGACTTTGAGATATTGATCCATTTTGCAGGGCTGTCGTCGTTGCAGCGGTAATTGTCAAAAAAAAAAAAAATTGAAAGAAATGAGTGTACACGCTGTTGCATGATGGCGGGTTGATTTGTGAGAGATACATTGGCTGTCAATTGGAGTAGAAATGAGATGATGTGTCAAGCACTGCAATCAGCGAAAATGCAGATTTGTTCCCTGGTGGCAAGGGAAAAAAACTTGCTTTTTAGTCTTAAAAACATTTTAGCTTCGGAGAATATGACGTCTGTAATGTTACGAATGAGCTATTTAATTGTTTGATGTTTGTTTTGTAAACAGTTGGTTTAGCTTTGCTCATAGCTTGGGTAGCTATTAGTCTTGACGTGTGTGTACTGTTTGTTTGTTTACTTGTTTGTTTGTTTACTTGTTTGTTTGTTTATTTGCTTGTTTGTTTTTGTGATGGGTTTCTATTAATTTATATACCGGGGTACTTAGTATATATTGTGTCTGTCAGGTATGATAAATATGTCTAAACTGTGACCATTTTTTGTTTGCCTGTTTGTTTGTTTGTTTGTTTGTTTGTTTATTTGTTTGATCAAAAAGAAGATATCACAATGACACAATCAATCGCCTTGCTCCTCACATCAAAACTTTACCATCTGAATCAAGTGGAAATTAAAGCAACATGGGTGACAGACAATCCAATCATCGCCACTCTTGACCTTGAACTCATTTTGAGTTAAATTTTTTGTTTCGTTAGAATGCAGGAATTATGTTATTTATTGAAGAACAGGAAAGTCAAAATGTGACCATTGAATGAATAGTCATCTTATGCATGTAACTTGCGTGAAGATTACTACTGAATACTACCGCTACATGGGATTTCTATGTGGGGGGGTCTTAGTGGAAATGTGGGTATGAAGACATGCAGCAGATTCGAGTAGCATTTTCATCCATCCAATTTTCCTAAAATTTGTATTATAGTTTTTCGGAATACCAACCGCACACCCCCACCTAAACAAAAGTTGAGAACCTCCCCAGGTTCTATGTATTCTGTTAAAATATTCTGGTGAATCTTTCAGGACACTGAAAATCAAAAAATGCCAAACCCTAGGCAAATTCCCACCCCTCCCACCATCAGATTTGACTTTGGCTCCCCATTGCCCCCACAGACTCCCACTCAGAGTTTTTTTTTCATTCTAAATTTTGAGGCTAGGGACCGGTCACAGATTGAGTCCACATATTGAGGATGCGGCGGGGGGGGGGCAATTTAAAACATTTCCAGCTGCAGCCCAAATTAACAATGACATCAAATTCAACATTTTCCTGATCTTTTTCAGTCTTCAAAAGGTCGAATGTACTTATAAGTAGTGTTAATATCATACTTTTACTACTTATGTATCATCATGTCTGACATTAATGTTTGGTGATGTTGACTGTGCACTTTATGGTACATGTACATGTAGTATCATTCTTTCACAATCTTCATAGAATAAATCTGGGAGCTTAATTTTGAAGTAAAAATATATTCTTCGTATAATATGAACAGCACATTGCCATAGAAACAGTAATCCTCTTACAATCTCAGCACCAGAGCGTTTGTGATGATGAAACTATTTTCAGTTGCAAAAATGTTCTGTACGCAACCGAAGAGCAATTGTTGTTGTTGTGAAGTCCCAATGCTAACAAGGTATCACTGCGTTATGCAAGTTTGACTGCCGCCCAGCCGTGAGTAGTAACAGACGGACTGTGTCGTAAGAGGAAAAACTCATGAAATTGGTTGAAACAAAAAGAAAATTAGTCAATTATTAATAATAAAAAAAATGTAGCCCGTTTGAGCACCTGTTATATGGCAAGAAACCCTGAAGGGTTGAAGTACAAGTACAAAATATTAAAGCGTGGAAATGACACACGCTTAACTCATTTCCTCGCAAACCACATATTACAACAAGCTTGGGCAGAAATGCCTCCAAAACATATCCTTACAATAATTTAAGCCTACCGGTCCCTTGGAAATTTTATTAATAATTTATTTTCATTTTTTTTGTACAAAATATTTATGTTGTGTTAAATAATGAAGCGTGTATTGTGTTATAATTTATTTATTCCCTAATCATTGGCGATAATAATAATATTGGTCACCTCTGGAGGAAGTATGACATGTAGCATGGCAGAGAACTTGCGAAAAACAAAATGGCAGGTAATGCGTGCGAATATGTTAAAAGATTGTTTTCTCGGGGTTAGTGCTAAGCAAATGATATGGTTAGAGGCAAAGCATAGTTTCTAGAATCTATGGAGGAAATAATGCCCGATTAAGAAGGTTTGCTCTCAGGCGGTGTCTATTTCGAGAGAAAGTACAGTCGGTAGAAAGAATGAGCAATCATCTTTGGAAAGAAACAAAGCTATATTGACTGTCAATCAGTTTTTTTGCATTGGTCATTTCTATCACTAAAGTGCTTTATCATGGTGAAGAACTTGCTGTCATGTTATTTGTGTATAATGCATTTTAGTTTGGAAAGATGCATCAATTCCTTTGAATTTTACATTTCATTCAATTGATGAAGTGAAATTATTTGGGGCAACCAGAAAATTTACCAAAGCATTAATTTGTTATTGTACAGCATGTTATTAAATCAGCTCCTTTTAATATTCTTTTGAAATCTTGCTGGCCTAAATTGATCCAGCATATATGACCTAATTATTCCCCCCCTAAATTATAGCGCCCTCAATCAATTTTTCAAACTGAGTTTGACTAAGGGGGTCCATTTTAATATGCACTTGCTAATTATTCAAATTGGGCAAAAGAAAACACAAGAAACCCGTCTGATCTTTGGCAGTCAATAATTTGCAGTGACGTGTCGGGGGGGGGGGGGGGGGGTTGGGGTGGGAGGCACTTTGTTAAAAATCATGACAAATCAGCCGTTTTTTTGGCAATTTTAGCCGCTAAGCCCCCCGCATAACTCTGAAAGCACCTCTGAGCCCCCGCAGGGAAAGATCCTGGACACGCCAGTGATTTGGATCCATGTTTTAAAGTTTCTAGTTCCATTATCTGACCTGTAGGGCAATTGTTTCGATTTACATAATTTTAATAAGTGCTCCCCCCCCCCAAAAAAAAAGACTGACAAAGCACCCTGAGCGCCTATTTGGTCCAATACAGTATATTCAGAGAAACTGAATTTCAAGGCTAACTTGTTTTCTTGTGGTGCCTACAAAGGGGACAATGATCAAATCAGGCGGCGGATGACATGATCGAGCCGGCAACTCGTGGAACCGCCCGGCCGTATGGCATTTTCCATATACTCGGTTAATTTTGTGGGGTTCATTATCGAACCCCAACGGTTTTAGCTTGTATTTATATTATTTATCAACATAGGCCTATTTGTTTGTGATATTTCAAGCGTTTTAAAATTTCAAAATAATCCCATTCAATTACACGGTTGACGATGAAAATTTACTGAATTTAGGGACTGCACGTCATACACCACCTGGATCAAATTAGAATTACTGGGTTCTGACAAAATTACAAGCATCAGTAAGCTGATAAATAGATAGATACAGAATCAAGTGTATGACCTGAATCACCTGATGGTGTTTGGAAGTTGTTCCAATATGTATCCATCCAACTATAATATTGATAATTTTTCATCAATGTGCCAATACCGTCTGGTCAACTGTGTATTGATTTGAATGGGATGGGTTTAGTGGATGTGTTGGAGATGTCTGGTGACTCCACAATTTCACACCTTACCTTACTGTGATTGCTTAGCACTACTTTCGGGCTCTGTTGCTATTAGTATACTATCCAGAGAGGTTGCGTCCTCTCGCTGACGCGCTCGATTGAACGTCTCGCGCTACGCGCTCGCTAAGTCCGTGAGGGCCACAGACTGCGGCTATGATTGCTCACTGTATGGCCAACGCTTGTAATCATGGATAATCTACTCAGATGAAAGTTGAGATTGGATTCTGACCAGGATCTGTGATTCTGACTGTAAGGCTTTACTGCACAGGTCATGTCAACTCAATCAGTTTGTAGATAGATGAGGTTTTCATGGGGGGGTACACATTTGTTATGATCTAGCCATCAATGGGTGCTAATAATGGCCTCATTTCCAATGGCATAGTTCAATAACCCTTATGTAACAGTCATATATCAAAAGTTGACCTCAAAATGTGTGATTGTTTGTACCTAAAACACTCAAAAGGTCATTCTATGAATGTGTAGTTTTTGATGAACTTTATTTTATTTTTATTTTTTCAGTAGACTAGATACTAGATACGGATTCATACATGTCGGTTGAGGAAAATTGAAACGTTAAAAGGGTAGGACTTTGTTTCGGAAGGTGTCTTGTCCATTTAGCATAAAGAAAATTTCAAAAATGTTCTCATCATAATCCATTTCATTATAATGAGAAAAGATCCGCTATTACGCACTGGCCAGCACATGATCAGAGAAAATATCTTACACTTCCCACAATGCATTTCTTCAATTTCTTACAATTTTCTGTCCTGATTTGCTATCTAGTGCAACATAGGTCGCGGATACTATAGTGACAAAACATACCTCAATGAACAGAGCACATCTAGATCTTGCAAAATATGTTATTTCTTGTCCCATTAAGCATGTTAAGCCAGTTTATTCTCAACATGAAAACAAATGGAACCTGTACAAAGTTATAGGAGTGTCATTTGATGTAAACAGGGGATGTGTCATATTGCAAAGGATTCTGGGAAGAGTAAGATATCTTCTCGGGCACATAATAATAATGTTAACAGACATCATCAATAGATTCCAATGTGTTTAATCCATTGCCCAGACCTCCTCATTCCTTTCTCATCAATTCATGTGAATGACATTATTGAATGAGCTTTTACATGCAATTAAATGTGGTGTGAGAATTGGCTTTTAGAAAAAGTATGAAATCAATAAGCCATTTCAAGGCAACATAATTTGATCCATACCTTTCAATGAAGTACTGAACAATATTGATTGAAGGCTGAAATTACGCACAATGTTGGCTTTATTGTGGTAATCAATAAGCTTAAAACATAGGCCTAATCCTGTTCCTTTCATATATTTCTGTAAACTACACATTCCCTACTGAAATGAATATTTTTTTGCCAAAAATGGCCATTGCTGTTTCTTTTATTAACTTTGATTGAAAATATGATGATGTCCTACTAAAACTTTAAATGAACAACATTTAGCTAAAAACATCTGATGATAGTCCATGTTTTGTCACTTGTTTTCCTAATGGAAAGGGCTAAATATGAATACGAGATTATATAATTGAGTTTATTTTGAATCTGATTTAATAAGGTCCATCAATGTCACATTACTATCTCCCACAGCTGGATTTTGATTTTCAATCTGCACCAATTTGTTCATTTTCAGGTCTGCAGCATTTATACAAGACTGTCAAATTTGACAGGTTTGCTGGTACATATTCAAGGAAAAGACAGTGTTTATTGACATCTAGCAATTTAGTTATAATTTGTAACACTCAGCAAAACCACTTGGCACGCAGTACCGTGGACCCCTGGTGCGACAAAGAGGAGGTTATGGATTAGAAAATATCAAAGATTTCCTTTGGACGTTAACGGGTTTGTCGTTTAACACGACTTTGCATTTTCTACTTGCTGTTTTGAGAAACGGATCTGTGGCCTTGACGGTAGCACATCGAGACGCACTTTTAAACGAACTTCCTCTTTAGTATGTTTGCCTGTAAATTTTGGTGGCTGTAGGGCAAGATCGTGTAGTATGAGAGAGATTATTTTTTTACTAAGGCAGCAGACTTGCATGAATGAGAAGAAGAAAAAATAGGGGAAAAACAATTAGATTTCCAAATTACATGAAAGTATCAGGCCAAATAAAAAAATAAACATGTTTCACGTCCCCTCCCGCTTCCTTTTTTGAGGTTTCTTCAATTATTTTTTTATTTTTTGAAATTCAGTTATAACTTTTCAAAACCATATTTCTAGGAAGTAGAGATGCTTTCTATAGCCTTGCTAATACACAAGAAACACTTTTGTAAGGTTTTGAGATAATGAGAGGGGGCTACCTCTCAGAACAACAAATAAAAAGAGGCCTCCTCCTTTTTCCAGGCATTATTGTGTACGCTAAAACAGCTCTAATTACAGTTGAAATATGGGTATTTAAACCGATTTTGCGATAAAAAATAAAAAATAAAAAGCCCCCTCCTCCTCCTCCTTTTTTTCAAAAATCCGAACGTGAAACATGCTTTTTATTTTACTTGGCCTTATAGCTTATAACATGGAAGGAAGGCATGCCATATACTTTACAGGTTTTATGTCTTGAAACAATTATATTTCACTCTGTAGAACTAGAATAGGTTTGTTCATCCAACACTGACATGACTGCAAGTTTTAAGCTAAAGCTTACTCACACGATATTGGCATAGAAATTTGTACATTTTTATCATTTTTTCACTGAAAAAAAAATCACATTGGGGCATTTATTAGAGGGGGCGTTTATTACAGACAATACAGAAGGAAACGCAACATGCAGCAAAAATATCTTACAGGAAACATTTCAAATACTTATAAATTCATTTACCACTTACTCAGTTTTATAGTGTAAAATCACGCTGTTTATTAGGTAATTATGTTTTCGCCTTCTTTTCTCAATTTGAAACCAAACTGTTACAAATCCCCAAGGTACAGCCTAAAAACGTGGGTTTGGATCTAATCCTACCCAAATTCCCTGTTCGCCTCAGGGCACCGCAGCCCTGTTGATCAATCCTGTCATTTCCTGTGATTTACCCCCTTATTTTTTATGAGTGACAAATCACAGATTATACTCGCAGCGAAAGGCTAGTTGAAAATTTGCTTCTTTCGATATGTCGTCTTTTTTACACTGCTATGCCACATGCAGTAGTAGTAGTAGACATTTAACTCAACATTACGATCTAGTTTTTCGTAATATTTTGTCACCAAAATTTCTTGATGACTTGTCAATTTGTCTGTTTATGGAGTGCTGACTGTCGCGATCTTGATATTGTCAAGATGGCGATGATCTCACGATGTTAATTTACACATCACAGTGTTTAATACCCATAAGTAAAAAATTGCTGAACTTGAAGGCCTGTCAATGGGTCGCTCTTGTCTGATGAGTCTTAACATGTTTTATGACTTGATAATGAAGACAATATCCAAGGCATGCAATAATGAAAGGCTTACTATCCACCGGCAGATGACTTAACAAGTTTACAACATAATATATTATTATATCGTGTACTGTCATCTACGGTGCAAAAGACTTATTTCAAGGAAATAAAAATGGATACATGTCCTCTTGTCTTCTACATGTCACATTTTATCAGGCTATCATGGGGAATAGAAAATGCAAATGTGGCCATTTACTGAGCTAGTGTAAAAGAAATTTGTCAGGCCATCTTAATTAAATCCTGTGTCTCAAAGCTGCCACGCGCGTTAGTAAAATCGTGCGCGTAGTCCTCTTTGAAAATCAAGAAATTCAATTTTTTTATCTCTTTATTTTTTTTAAACAAAAAGGCAAAAATAAAACTCAAAATTCGCATTAGATTTTCAATATCTCACAAGCTTTGAGACACAGGATTTAATTAAGATGGCCTCATCAAAAGTAGTTTAAATATATTGGGTTTTGTTATGTTTTATGTTTTCTAATGTATTGAGTTTTGTTATGTTAATATATGTTTTCTAATGTATTGGGTTTTGTTTATATGTTTTCTAAATGTATTTGGTTTTGTTGTGTTACATGTTTTTTAATGTATTGGGTTTTGTTATGTTATATGTTTTCTAAATGTATTGTTTTGTTGTGTTATATGTATATTTTCTTCTTATATGTATCCTCTGTATTGAATTCTCGGCTTGTAAAATCGGAACAATTGAATGATACATTTTGTAAACATTTCTTTAAATGTGAAATTATAAATTGACAAAAGGATTTTAAAAGGTTGCAATCTGGAATCATAGGTTATTTTAATTGAACTTAAAATGCATTATTAGTGTACAAATTTATCATTTTATCATATTTTTTTGTTTTTGATAGTGTGGTTACAGATTTGGTTTCAGCAAGATGGATGCTCCCAATAAAAAGCAATTTTGAAACTCACAATACATAAACCGCAAACAAAATTTGGGTACCACACATAACAGTCATATAAATCACAATCCTACATCTCACTCTCATAATTTTGTGTTTTTTGTTTCCTTTTTCTAACCTTCAGGTACATGAACTTTGTGACAATTTTTGTCATCGATACATAAATTGTTTGAAAGGCAAAATGCCTATTGATCTTGTGATTGAAGACAGAGAAGGAATGAATAAATCGGAAGGTTCACCGCCAGGTATAGGATCAGATGATCTCAATTCCAGAGGTCCCCAGAACAGGTAAGCTTACAAACTTTTGTTAACCAAACTTTTACCTGGGTTAATTTAATTAAAAGTGTGATTGCTTTTAATTGAATTTGTTTTGTTCTGTTGTGTAAGGTAGGTCTGAGAAACCCCTAAGGGAAGTTGTCCTTTAGTGTTCCTTTTCACCCCCTCTAGTCAACTTTTATTTGGTCAAGCTAAATCCAAATTATACAATGTACTTTCTATGTGCACACACCTCTAGCCTCTTCAAAGCACATAAAACCAGTGAAATGTATATATTTACTCTGAACTCCCAAAAGCACCAAGTAGTAGCTTGCTATAGGGATTTAGGGTATTTGATGTGTTTGTGTATAATGTTTATTTAGGAATAAACAAACTCATAGTAGATGTAATTCTGTATATGACTACAGATTTTGCATTGTTATGGGAAAACGTGTTTCTATTTAGACCCAGCAGTATTATCTGTTACGCCTGTTGCCATATTGTATGAAATTTACCACAGCAAATTTGGATTTCTAAAAGCATCATTCTCTTTGACTATTACATTGATTCAAATATACACAAGCTACATGTCGCAGTGCTTAAACATCGCATAAAATGAGAACCGCATGATTATAAGACCAGAGGACAAAAATTAGCATTTTCTTATTATTAATCTGCAGATTCATTTACCTGGTTGCTGGTTTGTAACAGTGGAGTTTGAACTCCGCCGTGTTTTTGTCATGACTAAAAAAAAGAGCTACATGATTAATTGATGCATGACTGGAGAAATAAAATGGAAGGTTGCGATAAACAAGCACAGAGTCTTGATAAGAACTGGGTTAATATGAACTAATGTAACTGGCTAGTGCCACGGCAGAGGAGCACATCTACCCATCATGCCGTGTTCAGTTGATTCAGAGTCGCATATAACCAGCATGCAATCTGATATTTTGCCAGTTTGAGACGATTTCATATTTTCAACTATTAGGTTGGAAGTATTTGTTTTTTGTATGATTGACCCTGTTGAATATGTTGATGTTTTATGAAATTATGAATATTGATCACCATAGTGTATCTCGTCTCAAGTTGAGAGTAACGCCATGTTGAATTTTGCAGTGGCAGAATCGAATCGGTGCATTGTGTCACCAGCCAGTACGAACAAATCAACCTACTACATGTGTGTATATGCCCTGTGGCATTAGGTTCGCACTTGCGATTCGAATCTATCACTGCGAAATCCAACATGGCGTACTCTCCCGGGTACTCTCACCTAGCACAGGCTCTGTGCTGTACATCTTCTCTGCTTATACCTATGATGATCCAAGATATTCGAGAGGCATCGCGGTTTGTGGAACGGGGCTAGTTCTACTCTCACCTTGAGACGAGACAGACTATACAACAAAATGTATCAAGGAAAATGTTCTCAAAATACTCAATGGTTCTAATGTGGGCTATTTCAATTTAACTGATGGACATTTTTGGACAGAGCTGAGATTGTACCAAAATGAGCCCCTGCATGTATACTTTGCCATTGACAAATATTTTATTGGGAGGGTTATTTTGTTCAATTTTGGGGGAAAACACCCTTAGCCCCATCTATTTTGAGCCTTGGTTCCAGGTCTATAAATATCTGTGATCTAACGCAATTTCTTGCAAAGCACCAAGGGAAGAGTTAAATTTCTACATTGGGCTAGCGCTGCCTCATTACGTATCAGGTTGCCCACGATGAAGGTTGGTAGGTCCGCATAATCGGACCAGTTTCCCTGTAAAATAATCCAGGCATGAAGGGATTGCCTTACTTAGACCACAAAGAGGTATCTTGTAATATTGAACCATCATGGGATTGATGGAAAATGTGAGATAGAAAATTAGCAGCTATGGAAAGACCAGTACATTACGTATATACTCAAGGACAAAAATTAAGATTCAGAATCAAAAACAAGTGTTTTGTGTTGTCTTTTGTCTTGAACGTTTTGTCAATCAAGTATTGATATTGTTATTGTTAAGATGGGTAATACCACTGCTTCTCTACATGTAGTACAATGTTGATAGCATGGACAGGAGAGAAACCGCTGTCTCAGTTATGGATATTGGACACAATCACAATGGTCTCATCCCAGTAGCATATTTCAATAACCTCAATGAAACAATCATAGTGCAAAATTTGACCTCAAGTTGCAGAGTATGAGTTTTTGTACCCGAATTGTCAAAGGTCATTCATTGAATGTGCAAATGTATTGGGGTTAAAGAACTGTGCCCTGATAGATGAGCATGTCGTGGATCCTATATAATGAATGTAATTTGACATACATTTGACAGATATTTTACAAAGAAATTATATATAGAAAGCAACATTGATATAACTATATTTTGTCATTTTGCATACCAAAAATTATATTTCATGCCAATAGGTATATTTGTTAGCAACCATTGTATCTATTGTTTCATCAATAAGAATAAAAGTCATAGATCATATGACTTAACTCATTTGACAAGCTAGCTATGGATATAATACTAGACGTTATGATCTAATTTTACCAGTGTCAACATGCAATCAATATTTCACTACATTTTCACTCGCCAGTGTTATTTCAAGTTATACAAAATGTGGGACTGTGAATGTTATTAATACTATAAAATAAAGCAAAGGTAAATTGCATATGAGTCTGATAAGGTGGCATTAAAATCGAGACACAACCAAGGGTTATCCGAGGCTACTGTTCCCATTTCATTTGGCACATATGCATTTGCCCGGCACTGTCACTTACGCTACTAATAAATGAGCACGTAGGCTTGACAGCTTATACAACCAACCGACCATCTCCTTGCATCGTGAGGCCACAAACGGAGCTAGGAGAGAACACAATCATATTCCGTCAAACGACACAAATTTTTTCTCCAATAATATTCCTTTTTTTTTCATGCTGCCTCAAATATTGGAAGAGCTTGTTACATATAAGGACAGATTGATCAATAGCATTGTAGGCTCAGCAGGAAATTGAGAATCCGATGACTTTTTTTTTTTTTTTCCGCGGCGCGACCAGAATATGTCGTTGTTGTGTTATCAATAAAATTTGTACGACAATATGGAAGTGAGCTGTACTGAGCTGTAGGAAATTGAATCGCAATTCTGAGCACAGGATTGGAAAATTATTATAGAAAAAGTGAAAATCAAATTTTGATATTATGAATGGTGATATAGGCTGATTGAGATTATATAGATATTGTCAGATTTCATTTTTTAAACATATTGATACAAAAATATATGCAAGTATACATGTGTAGAGTCCAATCCAAATTTACATGTAGTATTTAACAATAAGTTACTCATTCAAGCTATTTTATTGGAAAAATGTAAAGACCATCTTGCTATTTATATCAGATTATGGTTTCGTTTTCACAGAGATTGAAAAACATAGAAAGGGGTGTTCAGAAACCTGACTTTGCAGTGAAACTTTGTGGTGCCTAATTATGTGCTATATTTGGTAATCAAAACAATTCTAAACACAATTATGTGATTTGTATATATCTATACCAGAATTAAACATCCATTTGCAATTAAATATTTTCATTTTATATCTACCAGACTAAGACTCAATTCATCCTTTATATCCTTCCTCTCTTTTAAACCTGTAGATCCTATTGAATCAATAAAAGAAACATCATTATGATCATTTATCAGCCAAATTTGATTAGAAAATCCAGTAAATGTTTAATGCAAAAAAAAAATCCCCAGAAATCCTTCTTCATCACCGTGTGCAACAACTTGCAGCAATTGCGAATACCAAGAGAAGCCAAGCAAACACGCGTAAAGAATGTGTACATAAAGATACAGAAATGGGGGAAAACACTTGCTTGCACAGCGTGCTCCTGGGGCACATCGAAAAGAGTAAATGTGCTTGTCAAAACTCCCCAATGAAAACAGATCTGGTGAAAAACGATAGGTCAGTGGGGAAAGTCTGTATTTGCATTGTGCCATCACTGTGTAAAGCTTACATACGCTATGACATGTCTCATTGAAAAAAGCGCATAAGATAGGATACACTGAAAGGGGAAAAATGGTTTGTATACCTATTCAACAGCTGTTTAGTTGACAACCAGTACAATTATTTCGTTTGGAAGACAGTTTTATCTCGGTTTTATTTTTCTCCCTTGTATACATTCAAATAAGATAACCAGTTGTCTGTTTATCAAAGAGAATGAGCATAAAAGAAAGTTGAGGTTTATGTTATTAACCACTGCGGAGGAAATCACCAAAGGCACCACAAGGACAGGACATGTCAAAGTTGCTTCAAAAAGCTAATATGTAGCAATTTGTTGCGTTACAGTCTTGACGTTTTACCCACCGTGAGGCGAGATCAATCGGATAGGTTGACGAGGAAATATATAGCGTGCCCTTTGGAATTGTAGGGGTTTTTCTTTCTTTTCTGTAACGGCAAGTTCAAGTTACAGGGAAGACGAAGCAACAGCTAATTTTGATTCCTATCCGGGGTGTATTGGTTGTGCCGATAGGATTGTCACAAATACAGGTGCATCTGCAGTCAATTGCTCAACGATTTCTCTTGTACCAATGTGGTTGAATAGTAATGAACAAAAACACACAAAATGTTCAGTGCAATTTTGTTTTGTGGATATAAAAAGCAATTGTTCAGAACTTAATTAAGACAATATAGAAATTCTATGAGGGAAAAAATTCAGGCTTTTTTTGCATGCTGAAACCATACTGAAAGTAGAATTCTCCCAAAATTTCATTTTACGCAAAATAATGGTACATTTCACATTTTGGTTTTGGTTTAAAATTCTAGGTTTAGTTACCATAGTATGTAAAGAGAGCTACCTAAAGGCCAAATCAAGTCTGTTTGTTTTAATTCAAGTTCATTTAGAAATCCTTTCTGTTGATTTAGCAATGAATTTGCTTCATTCTTGAGGGTGCACAACCTGGGGGGGGGGGTTGTTACTTGGATTATTTTTGAGAGGGATTTGTGGCACAAGTTTCAAAACCCTTACCCATTAATTCCATGGGTAATTTATAGAAAATCGAGACCTATATCATATGATTGTCATGAAATAAGGACCTACATTTGTATCTATTTGTATTTATATCTAAGAATTTGAGCTTGAAAATAGAAAGAGTAACATATTTTTACCTGTGACCCCACACCCCCTGCACAAACTTTGGAACATGTAGAAGTTACTAGTGTTTGTTAAGGGCAGAGTAATGGGAGAGAACATGGACATTTTCGAGCATCATTATTTCTGAATTGTATGTCCAAAGTATATAAAACTATACATTTTGGAAAGGAAATGAGTCAAGGAATCCCATGAGTGACGCAGATTTTTACAAAATCTCGAGTTTTTGAAAAAATCACAAAAAATCACTTTTTTACCCCAATTTTTTTGTGACAACTTAAAAAAAAATCCGTTCGGAGTAAAAAAATTTCAGTTAGCTTTTTATGAAGAAGAGACATGAACTTAGGGAAGGTTTTTTTATTTTTTTTAAATTCGTCTCTTTTTTCAAAATATTGAAATAAACACGTGAAAAAAGCAATTTTGTCACTTTATTCAGCTAAAAATTGCACATAATGGTGTATATTTTTGTTTAAAACAAATATTTTGAAAAAATGAGAAAACCTTCCCTAGACTTTGATGTACTCTAAACGATAGTGCAAAAAGTTTACCTTTTGCTTGCATATTTTTCGAGTTATCTTGTCACAAAAATCGTGCAATATTGTCAAAAGTGAACTATGAGAAATCGACGTTTTAGTAAAAAAATGTCAAAATTATGCACAAAATGTCCTAATATTTTAAAACGGCAAGACTTTCACGCTTGTAAAAGCTGTATATGGTGCATGGTCTAAATATGCATCTTTTTGCACCAATGAATATATAATGTCTGCTTTTAGTGCGCCAAATTCAAAATAATTAAAAAATCTAAATGGCATTTTGACTGCAAATTTTTGTTTTGTTTACACCGCATTTGCCGGCGTTAACAACATACCGAATGCGCCTTTGATTATGTTGGACATACGCGCAGAGAGTTGCGCCACACACGCCGACGCGAATCACGCCGCTGTAATCACAATATTTCGCATTCGCAAGCATTTCTGACTCATTATTACCCGCCAATTTACTAAGCTGTCTTGAGCCATGTGACTTTTTAGAGTTGAAATGAGTGAAATAAGTTGTATTTTATCAGTTTCAAGTGAAAGAATACATCTTAGTGTTGATAAATATCAAGAAATCTCAAATTCGGGCGTGGACGAATGTGTCTTCCATTACTCTGGCCTTAAGTTGAACTGGACCTTCTTTTTCTAGGATCTGCGGTTGAACTGTACCTTTATACTGAATTGTACAAAATTCTGTTCATAGAAAAATTTAATACAAGGACAAATACAAAGACTGAGAAAAAAAGTAAAATGTAGGCTACAGAAAGTCTCTGGTCTAGGCCAAACATATTGTGTGGCATTCATTGTGTTGGTAACCCATTCCATTTGCATTACGAGAGCGACCGAGGACCAGTGTTAGTAAGCTCCAGCTAAGCCTTGTGTTTAGCGAATACTGCCGCAGGCTATATAGCTCCGTAATCTGCCATTGACACAGCACCAGGGCAAGCAAGGCAAGCTATATATATGTGTTGCTTAAATGATATGCTTTCACGTCTTTGTGTAGTCTGCATTTACATTTTTTGTGGTTTTCTGTTCTGTACACATTTTATAACTTGTGGCTTGTTATTTTTTTACACGTAAGATTGCTGGAAAATTTTGTTGCAAGTTTTTGTTATCCGAAAATTGTGCCTGACATATGCTTCTGAGCTCAAGTTACAAGTGCTTGGAGTGAAATGGCAAACCGATAATAAAAGCATTATTGTCCATATTCAAAGTGATACTTCTGTAGGAATAGGGCCAATATTGCACACTTATGTGATGTGGCCAAAGAGGGGATGGAAATCCAAAACCACAAATTTATTTTGCAGGTTGAATAAGATATTTGTTATAGAAATCAATGTCATTACTGCCATTATTGAATTTTTAAAACATCATGTTTTGATTTTGCAAGGATGATTTAAAAGGCACTTCTCTCTCTTCAGGTCAATGGGTGCTTGATTAAGCATTTTAATCATTTTAAAGAAATGAGTTTCCCACATATTGTGATCATTTGTTTATTTTGTAATCTATGCCAAAGTTAAAATGTAAATAACACCCACAGTCAACAGCAACATACGTTCATCGGTTAAATCAGCATGGCTTGTGCCAGAGATTGTAGTTGTTCGGTCAATCGAGAGTGATTCAACTATCGTATCAGCCACATAGTTTGTCTCCGTGCACAATAGACAGTACCACAATCCACATAGATCAGTGGCTCTAATGAAATCAAAGCGTTCAACCCACAATGAGATTTGATTGACCCAGCCTTTCAATTCCGACGGGCGCCCACGTCGATTGAGCCGGGGAAAATTGGACACATTCGCCCATTTTGGCTTCTCCCTTTTCTTTAGATTTGTTGATAAAACGGGACAGAATGCATACTAATTTCATAAAGTCTCATTTTCTGCAGGCACACGCACTGGCAAATTGCATTTAAATTTAGTTAGAGGAATGTGTGGATACAAATCTCGCTAATGGCAGGATTGTGATTGATTGCCTGGGCTCTCAGTGCATTTTCTTTGACCCGCACCTTTTTTTTTTTCCTTCCTTTACCAGAATTCCCATTAACCGCATGTAAAAAAAAGTGTTTCTAGAGTTTGAAATATTTATGTTATGTTTTCGATAAAAACAAGTGTTTAATTTGCAAAAAGATTCATTTTCATTCTTTGTCCTTTGTATACACATAAATTGCAAAATTGTCACAAAGACTTGATGCTTGATATTGATTTCCATGAAAAGTACGTAAGACGAAATAGTGTTTGAAGTGGAAAGGTTTCTAAACTAAAAGTGGCGCAATACATCATATTCAAAATTTAAAATGTCATTCTGCTAGTGTTTTTGAAAACACCAGTCAAATTTAAATTATTTTACCAAATCTAAAAACCATGCTAAATTTGAAGAGTGAAGACCTAATCGCAGTATGATCGCTAAATATTTAAATAATTAAAACACACAAAAATAGAAAACATTTAAAAACCTATTTTTCTATTAATATTTAAAACAGTACAAATTTGTTTGATTAAAATGTTTCAGCCCATTTGGGCGAGATTTGATCAGAATAAGACTGCCTCGGATGACCTGGTTGGCAAGCTGCTAATTAAGCCGTTACCGTATTATCAAGCTCAGATTTTGACAGAATAAAGTCTTGTTGACAAAATGGTGAAGTGAGATTAATTAGTGTAACTTGCTGTTGATGCTGTATCACATTCCTAATAATGAAAAGATGAATTGGGAATTAGCCAATGTTTTGCACTCGTTAATTACTCTTAAGCTGATTGAATTGCACATTTAATTAGGTCTAGTGGGATTTCTGGTGTCACAATGATGACTTGGGTGTGGAAATACAGCAGCTTCATAAATTAATAAGTCAAGATGGTAGACTATTTTTTCCAACATTGTCTCTAGCACTGTGCATCATATTCATATCAATACTCCGGTCCTCATTTCAGATAATACCATTACTGATTTGCATATTTTAGACTTTGTTAAGCCAGACTGCATTAAGCGACAACACTTGCCCATTTTAAAGTCATATTTAATCACCCAAATTGTAAACAGCGCTGGAGCGCAATATCATATCATCAAAAAAAACTGCTTTAACTGCATTATTTGCCGAAACCGGCACGCATGCAGTCGGTAAAGAAATAGCCAAATTAAGCACAGGCAACGAGATTATACTAGTGTGTGAGTCGTACGTAAAAGCTATGCATACTGGAGAGAGAGAGAAAACCCTGATGAAATTTCATCATGTAATCGCCTTGGTGATCCATCTTTGTGTTTTGTATGCGTGACTTATCCGCTGCTGCAACAAAAAGAGCAAGAGTAAGCGCACAAAAGGTTCCTTCGGGACTTACCTCCAGGGTGACTGTATAAATGGATGGAATATTACAGGCGGAGGTCAGCTGATAGTATATATCTGATAGTTGGTTCAAGAACTTGGCTATTCATTTGCGGTTGGCTTTATTTGTTTTACGCTGCTGGCTTTTTGTTGAAAATTAACCAAAATGATGATATTATAATATTACAAGTGCATGTAAAATAATAATTAGCCCGCAGGGAGAGGGCTTAACGAGGGCTTCTAGGAAGGATTTAGCGTGAATTAATAAGGAGTTAATTTCTATAAAATGGTACAGTCATGTGGTCCTTCGCTTAACATTTCTTTAAGCTTATGTAAGTTTTAATTGTATATTAAAGAAGTCAATTTTTTGTTCAAGTTTTGTGATTGATTTATTCCCTTAATATAGGTGTCCATTTAATATCTGTGTATGTTTTCAAAATTTCACTTTAGATATATTAATTTAAAGTTAAAGGGCTTGTTTCGTTTTTCATGATTTTTACAAATCTATTTATTTCATGTAGCGGTTGGTGCTGATAGTATGCCACTATTGCCAGTTATTAGTATTAAGAAGTGTTGCCACATTACATAGTTTTACTAAAATGGAAACTGATGAGAATCATGATCTAGTATGTCAAATTTCAAACCAACTTGTACATTACAATAATTCATCAATCATTCGCAATCCTCAAAATGGGCTCTTATCAGATTGTAATATAACTTAGAAATATTGGTAAAAAACGTTACCATAGTTTTTAGCAAAAAAGTGATTTTTATACCATTGTTTTCATATTATCGGTACCCTGCTGAGTACAAGTTTGTAGTTTTATGGATCTATACACACAGTGATTGTATAAATTGTTAATAAATTTTGTAACATGTTTTATCTTGCCCAAAATTCAGATTTATTCCAATAAAATAAAATCTGGCTGTTATTTCAGGCTTTTGAAATTTCATTAGTCTGTTTTAAGTGGGTCCATTGATCATGATGAAGAAGTAGATAGATTTCAATTTCTTTGTTCGGTTGCCTTTTTGGATTTGGAATGGTTGCATGGTTTGATTCAGTGAAAATTGTGGAGATTTTGATTTCGCATTCCAAATGTTCTTAGCTGTGATCCAAATTAATTGAAAGCATTTAGCTTATTGCAGATTAAAGTTATTGTTTGTTGAGAGAACAACCTTGTTAATTTGTCTCACAAAGAGATTTATTCCATGGAAAAGTGTCTAATTACATCGATATTGTCCAGCGGTAATTAATCTTTTGTCTAATAAAGCTGATCAAAGCCAGAATCAACCCAATAGGATTTAGGAGATGTTTGACATGATCCAAACATTGCATTTCAGAGCAGATGACAAATGGCCTGAGACAGTTGTCACTAAGGTCACCATATGTCTGCATAAACAACCACATAATTTCCTTGTCTTCATTCATTCATCCAGAGTACTTAGGGACGCACCATTAGATATTATCGGGGGGGGGGGGCTAGGGAGTTTGGGTCAGGCAGAAATTTTTTTTTTGCTGCCGGGCTAATTTTTTTTTTTTTTTCGCTGCCTTTGGAGGCAATTTTTTTTTTTCGAAGTTGTCTTTTTTCAATTTTAATGTATACCTTTATACAGAGCTAGGTAGGGGAAAATTTTTTTTTTGCTCATCAGTGAGGCAAAATTTTTTTTTTTTACTCATCAGTGAGGCAAAATTTTTTTTTTACTCATCAGTGAGGCAAAACTTTTTTTCAAAAACTCCCTAGCCCCCCGATATATCTAATGGTGCGTCCCTTATATCAAGATGCACACCATAAACTATAAGATTTTTTCACCTCATAAGGTCACCATGGATTTACTAGCTATCATCAAGACCACATTGAATAGTAAATTACACCATGACATCATCATCATTTTATAAAGAATTAAACAAGAAAAGGTTTTATTCCCTGGGCAGACAACAGGAAGTGTCTAAACATGCTACAAGAGGGCTGGACACTGAAATGATTTATTAGGACAGCAACTGGACCAATGTATGGGGTGGTATAATTCAGCATCGAAGTGGTTACGTAATTCTCTTGGTTACTGGATCACGCTATTTTGACATCCTTCGAGTACCATATACTTTGTGTGGTGATTGTTTCGATCGTAGTTCATTACTCTGGCGCGTGATCCCGTTGGCATAGTAACATTACGTAACTTCGATACTGAATTGCACACCAGACTGATATAGTTATTTGAATAATTAGAAATGCTTATTTTCAAAGGGGTCATACTTAAACATTTTGTATGATTGGTCAAAAGATGAACACCCAGCAGAATACTTCAGAATGTTTTGTATCCCTACATTATCATTCATAGTTTGTTTTATTTTTACAGAAATTTCTGAGAATGGCCACTAATAAATTCCAAATATTCTCAACTTTTATATACAAAATGTTTGAGTGAAAATAAATATCCAGTGAAAATAAACATTAAAACTGTGTGACCCTGGTATGATAGATGAGCCATTTTGTATGGGACAATTTCACACTCAAGATACCATGTCAATGGGTGCAAAGAAAGCTGGTTTTACTCTTCACTTCACAAGCACATTATTTTTCATGGTGAAATTAAGAGTTGCCAAGATGTGCATCTATAGCCCAATTGTACACCAACGCAAGAAGACCTTGTGTACCTGTGTGGTGTCCTGGCTAGGTCACCTTGGTTGGTCACCACAAGATGAGGTAGATGGATAAATCAATGTGTAGGGCTATGGTTGTGCTTGACAACACAAGTAATGTACAGAATTGATCAATATCAGTATTAAGTAATTAACTCAAATGATTTGCCTTGGTTGGCTTTATAAATTTGCAGCTCTGTAAGTGAAATTAGAAGGTCATGAAGTCATTGTATTTTACTTGCAAAACACTATTATTAGTTTGATTCTCCACCTAAATTGCATTTTAATTCACTAAATTAGTGTAAAGCGATGTTTTAATAATTTGTGACCGCTTTCATGAGTTGGCAAAATAATGAAAAACAGAAGAAAAGAAACAAATCTACCCTAACAGCTGCCAAGTTCAGTTCCTAGAAAAATGATCTCGCTTGTTTTTATCATAATTTAGTGATCTGAATTCATCACCTATTTTATTGGCATTGAGTTTTGATTCCCATTCATGAAATAAAATTTACAAAAAATTAAAACTTGTGGGGTTGGCAACCTGGGTGAGCCAAAAGTTTCACTATTAACACCATTGTGTGGATTTCTACAAATCTTATCTGAAATCATGAAAATTGAGGCCAAGGTAAAGGTGGTCGTGACTGGTAAAGTGACAATTAACTCACTTATTTAGAGACGGAGATGTACATATCCACTTCTGTAGGCTACTTTATTCATGTTTTCTCTTGATATTATATCAAAAGTCGGCGATATTACAGTTTCTTTACGTCTGGTTCTTTTGTAAACTTCTCAATAACCTATCGACCCATGCCAGCAGAAACGTTTGCTTTGTTCTGTAGAAACTTACCTATCATTCAACCTCTATATAAGTATTTGTTTCTTGTGGTTAAACACCTCCAACACAATCTCGTTTCTGAAGCATTTCATTCCTATTGTAAAAAATGTATGTATTTGATTCGGGTAATGTGTTCCAGTGATAACATTGCCAGATAGAGTAAAGTCGATAATTAAATCAAAACTTGGGAAGTATAAAGTGTAAATGATTGTGAGGTCGGTAAAGGTCATCAGGGGGCTTAGCACTATACAACCCCCCATGAGAAATGTGATTCAATATTATCAAATTCACCAATCTGGTCTTCATTTAAGGGGGGTTAACTCCTTTATGGTGTCATAGTATAAATATGACCCGTATATGAGTCGATTATACCTAGTATGACCATATGTTCAAAGCTGACAATCACACTGGGAAGTCGTGTTGGATTTACAGTTAAAGCCGGTGTTGAAAGTGAGTCAATTTTAAAAGAAAAATTATCGCATTTCACTGTTTTTCTAGTGATCTAGTGGATTTTGGGAGCAAGAAGTTTAGAGGTGATGATGTATGGCATTGCCCCTTCCCTACTTTCCCAGGAGAACCGGGGGATAGAGGAGGGCCTATTTGTGTATGTGGTGACAAGTACAGGTTTGTTATCAGTGTAAACCAAGCAAAGATCCTGTGTATTTATGTAATCAAAATATTCCTAGCTGTCAAATAATTTTGATGGCCTTGTTCATCGAAAAACAGCAGAGTAGAACACCAATTTTGAGCTCAAGTTTGATATTATTTTGATATGTTTACAATAAACCCCATTAATTTTCAGTTGTTATTAAACACTGATTTTGATTAATAAGTACCACAATTAAAATTGTGGTACTTATTAATCATAGACTCCAGAATCATATAATCACCGATTGCTATTGTTGCGCATTAAATCACTTAAAAAAACTGTTCTTGTTTTGTTTTCATTCTACAATGTTTAATTGGCATGCTTTATTGTCATGATGTTTAAATAATACTAGCCTGGTCAAAAATGTCACCATGGTCACCTCTACATGGTTCAGTAACCATGGTAACACTACAGAGAATCAATGATACCAATTTTCTACATGGCAGGTTGGAGAACCACAAATAAAGAAACATTTGAAGGCCCATATCAGTCATTTATAGCCAGTGGTAATGAACTTGAAGTCACACTACCAGCAGAGTTGTTTTGTGACACCAATCCAAATTATTGTGACAGAAAGTGCCAAGTCTAGTTTGAAGCCATCCCCTAACCAGCTCATGCCTCCTTGATCTTTTTGCTCCCACTCATCAAAACCTGGTCTTCGGAGGTCATCTAGAGGTCATATGCCTACTTCGCCTCCTGCAGTCTCTCAGCGGTGTCCAGTTTCAGGCTTAAATTGACTGGTGTCCACATACAATACTACTACATGTACCAGGTAGACTTTTGGATACTACATAGATTTGAAACAATAGTTGATGGTCAAATAATGAAAAAGATTGACTAAATCATGTTTCAGGGATGTGTTTTTCTAAGAATTGACTGGTGTACAATACTGAATACTGAAAATGTAGGCCTATGGTGTCTCACAGTTGATGCTATCTTTATAGTATAACAAAGGTCCCATTTTGCCTTTCATTTAGCAGCACACCACAGCACATGAAAGTAGGTTTAGGCTCTCTTCATGAATATTTCTTCAGTAAATTTAGCAAATATGAAAATTTGTGAAAAGGCACTTTCAAAGCTCCAATCTCATGTTGTAAGTGTTTGGTTATACCTCAGCTCATGCTCAGCTTGAACTATTTGATTCCCCTCTGATGTGCATGGATCAAGCAGCTTTTGGCTTGATCCATGGATACAAAGTCCAATTTCCCCTTTGATATTAAATGATACGGCTATTTCCCTTTATTATGAACTGGGATAAAATGTATGCTGCATTTACATGTAGTATAGGTTTGGCCATGCAGGAATACACCTTCGTTGTGACAGCTGGGGGGGGGCGGGGGCACTCAACTTTAAAAGTGGGTCATTGAGTAGGCCTATTAAATATCTTGAAAAAAAGTGGTCATTTGGTATTTTAATATTTAAAAATATTAAAGAAAGGGGTCATCGGGTAGAAGATTTTGAAAAAAATGGAACAAACTTCCATTTTTTTGTTCCAAATTTACAATACAAATTTGCTGAAATAAGGTTTTTTTGTCAAAGTTTCTGCATCATTTCATGGCATTTGGATGATAAAATTCTATAAAAAAGGAGGTCATTGCATTGGGTACCCGAACCTAAAAAAAAAGGGGGGGATGGGTCATCGGGTATGACTATTACTATTAAAAGGAGTCATCAGGTATATTCAACTTCAAAAAGGGGGCCTAATGACAAGCATATGCATGCTGTCACTTGTAAAGTTGAGTGTCCCCCTCTCCCGGTGTGGCAAGCAATTTTACTGCTCTGATTTTTCATAAAATTCTGGAAATGAAAACAAAATAGTGCAGATAGATTGAGATTTTGATGCTAGTGGAAGGTGTGTGAACATGTTTGCTAGGCGTGAGACTCATGTCATATTTGTGAGAGTTGACTACCCTTTAGGCCTGTAAATATCTGAGAATTTGGAATGGAGAATCTGGAATGGTGGTGGTTATGAAAATATCAATATTTGTGCAATTTGCTGTAACCAGTAGCATCGGGGTCAGATGTAACAAGTTCAGAAGCTAAGAAAACTGGGGCTACTATTTTATGTTTGATATGCGAGTGTAGTACCCCATAGAGAGACGAAAAGCTAAAGAGTCAGATAGCAATGTTTATGTAATATTTCTTGCCAAGTTGGAATAGTATGACTTGTTGTTTTGGAAAACTATATCACAAGGACTGGTATCAATAATTCAGTAGGACCTATTACAAAATATTATTTATAATATTGGAATAAAAAAAATGTGGAGAAGAATAAATTGTTGATTGGATGAGCAACAGCAGTATCACTGAGAAATTCAGTTGCTTGTGTGAAAAAGTTCAAATTTATTCAAATATCATGATAAAGGATAAGAATGAGACATAATAATGGGGTAAAGGTTAAAAAAATTATGCATAATGACCGAAAAGGGAGTTGAAACAAACTCATTTAAAAAGTAATAATATTAATGTGCATTTGTATAATTCCTCTCTACCTATAAGTGTGGGATGCTACTAAACTGCTATTGAAAAAGGGCATTTTAATCCAGGCCTGTAGCCAGGATTTTTTGGGGTAGGGAGGAGGGAGGGGTTGGTGCAGAGAGCTATAAAGTAGACCTTTTATGAATTTGTTCATCAAAAAAGAGCTAATTGCACAAAATTTCCTTTAAGGGGGTACTACACCCCTGTGGTAAATTTGTGACTATTTTTGCATTTTTCTCAAAAAATAATAACACTCTGGTAACAAAAGTTATGTATATTATTGGGGCAAGGAATCCAATTACTTCACTGAAATTTCTGTGATTCAAGACTAGCGGTTCAGTATATATGATAGGAAATGAGGTACATCCTAGCGGTACCTTATTTCTTATCATAAATAACGAACCGCTTGTCTTGGGTCACTGAAATTCCAGTGTAGTAATTGGATGCCTTGCCCCTATAAAATACATAACTTTTGTTACCAGTGTGTTATTAGTTTTTGAGAAAAATGCAAAATAGACACAAATTTATTAAGGGGTGTAGTACCCCCTTAAAAAAGGACTGATCATGTTCAATTCTTTTGCAGAAAAGTTAAAAGTGGATGTGTTTTTTTTCTGGATTGGCATTTTGGGGAGTTGCATCGCTTGTGGCCCCTACACCAACCCCCCTCCCTGGTTGTGGCTTTGTCTCAATCTCAATAGACAGTCATTGAGAGGACAGGGCAGTTCATGCTTAAAACCGTCCACTAAATGTTTTTCATGAATATTATTGAGCATGTATATAAAAATTACATTTTTTCCCTTTTTTAACACCTGTTGTACACAATATAGTGTTTGTAATCTGGCTTTAATGCAGAAATGAAAGAGAGGGAAAATATCAGAAATGAAATATGATTGATAAATTGAGCGAGGTAGGCAGGTGCCATGCACACTAGGCCAGGTTTGGTTCATGTATTAATGTCACTCTCATGTTTGACATTTAGTAATGTATTAGTGTCATGGCTTACATGAGTTTCTTGTACATGGCTTTATTTGGTACATAAACGAAACCAAAACACTATTGGAATCGGCTTGACATTTTATGACACCGGCTTTGAAGGGAAGAATTGTACATGTATGTAAATTTGAAGGCAAAATGGGTAGGCTGATGCATGGCTGTATTAAAAAGTGGGCCTACAAATGGATGTAGTGTTTTTATTTGGATGATGATGATGATGGTGATGGTGATGGTGATGATGATGATTTAATTAATTATGGCCTATGATGATGATTTTTAGATGATAACAATGTTGATTGTGATGGTGAGGACGACGATGATGATAATGACAAAGATGACCATGATGATGGTGAAGATGATGTTGGTGTTGCTGTCAAATTTAATTTGTAGAATTTGGATGGGAGAATCAACTCTGTTGATATGTTTCCTCTCTCCAAATGAGAATTATGTAATTTGTAAAGACGAAAATCACAAAATATATCTACAATATTGATGTTAAATTGGGGTTTCGTCTCTCTATGTTGGAATATACATGCTGTGAGTGTACACTCACTACTACCACTGGATTTTGGATCAGCAAAAGCCTCCATGTATTCATGGTATGAATGACACAGAGGTCAATAGATTGTTGTTCGCTATTCAGACATTGAGTTTGCAGTGTAACATTGAACCTGGCAAAGGTCGCCATAACCAATAGAAAGGTCAAATACATGCAATGGCTCCCCTGTTGGGTATTCATTGTGGCTGTTCAACTCAGTTTTCCTTCTCAACACTGGGAATTAATTCTGAAAGAAGTTGATCATATCTGAGCCTTTGACAACATCATGTTATAGAATAGCAGTGTAAGGTGATACCAGATGTATTGGTATTGGGTATTTCGGTAGTCATTGCAGGGGGTTGGAGTGGTGAAAAGAAGGAAAATTGATTAACTTGAACAAATGTAAAACTAAAATAGGTCTCCCTGTATCAAGGATACATGTAGGCATAATATGATGGGTAGGAATATATTGAGATTCTTTTGGCCATATTAATTAATTGATTTCAGCATCGAATTTCACATATGTAAAGTTAAACGGTGCAGAGCGCACACATATGAAGGTGGGTTGTTGGCATACTTGCAGCACAAATGTGAAAAAAACATTGATGTTACCACTGAACTCATTAGTAGCGTGCCCGCCAATCTTTTGCTCATGAAAATTAATGGTCTGAAAATATCAAAATATAAACCCTATCACAAGGCTGTCCATGCCTATTGTTAACAATTTGATTATTTAGAAAACATACTGAGTAGGGCCTACACATAACATATCATAAACCCAAAATTTCACATTTAAATGCTCAACAATCAATGTACGACTGCTGTGTCCCATTTAATTGCCAGTGGTGTAGGGATATAGCAGATTCCTATTTCTGTGGTGCACCAAGGATCATATCAGAAGAGCACCTCTGAAGTCCTACTTAAATGCCTTAAATCAATTAGGCATTAATATGATGTAAAAGTTTAATATCAATAAGAATGCTCAGAAAAATGGCAACAACTGTAAGTCAGTAGCGGGGTCAGAAGCCCAAATTGGACTGCACCCGAAGACGAAATGTATTGAATGGTTAAGGTTGGAAAGTACTAGTACCATGGGCTCAGTATCAAACTCATTCCATAACATCTGAAACCATACCCAGTACTGTACCCAACTGGTGCAGTAACATACACTTATAATATATTTAATTTGATTCTCTTTTCTTATGTTTTATATAGAGTACAACTCCAATAGGTGCAGGTAGTCAGTCATCAGGCAATGGTCCACCCAGTGTAGGAGGGGGCGCACCTCAATCTAATTACAGCCAACCAGACGATACACAATCCAATGCAGGCTCAGACACACTCCCTAGTATGGTGTCAGGATTACACTCGAGGGATGATAATAGTGAAACAGGTACGTAGATGCGGTCTCACAGATGGTGCAAAGGTTTTGTATCCGAGATTATACCCAAAGAGTACCAACTTAAAATTGACTCATGTGTAACGCTATGGTCAATCAGCCATCTTTGTTTGTCGAATGGAGGCCAGATAGTGTATCTCCGACGTTTATTGGCAAGAACCCGAAATTGAACGATAATCTTTAAGCTTGAGTCTTACAAAAGTTTGCGTATATACACTATAGCATGCGTTATTGGCATTTGATGCAGAGCGTAAACAAGCTATCAAAGTGTACTGGACACATGGAGAAATAGGCCCTACACTATCTTGGCCTCCATGAGTGACACACAATCATGACAGAGTTGGTACTCTTTGGTTCTACCTCATTGGGAGGTATACTATTTGCCCTCTATGAGCGACATACAAACATGGCGGAGCTGGTACTCTTTGGTTCTACCTCATTGGGAGGTGTACTATTTGCCCTCCATGAGGGACACACAACCATGGCGGAGTTGGGACTCTTTGGTTCTACCTCATTGGGAGGTATACTATTTGCTCTCCATGAGTGACACACAACCATGGCTGAGTTGGGACTCTTTGGTTCTACCTCATTCAATTTATCCCCATCAAGTTGACAGTATCATTGTTGTGCATATCAAAATGCTGTAGTATTATATTAACCCAAAACTCAAAGTGCAGGGTGAGATTTCTCATCGCATATGGCTCACAATATTAACGCAGCTAGCCTACTACCCTGAAATATCACAGTCATGATGTGGAGTATATACATCAGGCATAAATATGCATCAATGAGGATACTGTCAACCAACGTTTATGATGATTTTGATGCAATGCTTGTGTTGATTGTTATAAGCAGGTTTGTGAAGAAAGCTGAATATCCATCCAGTCTGAAGCATGATGTAACAAATGTAGGCGTATTACAACATCCTGATCCTTTTTACAGTGCCTGGTTCTATTTCATGGTAAAATGCTATATACATGTTATGTAATGTTATGTTATATGTCCTTTGTTTTTTTGCTGGAATTTACTGCCATAAATGTTAGATTGTCAAAGACTTGCAAGCATTTGATGTGTCTCAATGAAGAAACTTGATGTTGGATGGAAGGTAGAGAGAAGGCAAGTGATGTGACTGATTAGTATGCAGTATTGTAGTCAAATCCGGCATGTCCAAGACCAAAACCGAGACCAGGCAGTCTGAGACTAAGACCAAGACTGAGTCCAGCTGGACCGAGACCAAGTCAGAGACCGGCATGTCCGAGACTGAGACTTCAAGACCAGGAGGACAAAGACCAAGACCAGCAGGTCTGCGACCGAGATGAAGACCAGGCTTAGCTGGTCTCAAAACATAGACCGCATATTAAACATGCTTAATCTGAGGTTATTGATGGACGTCCTGATACTACGCTTTATTCTGGTAGACTGGTACAGTACGTATATTGTTACAGAGAGCCTTACTACAGGCTGTATGCATTGTAATGTACAACGGAACAGTAATAGTCAGAGGCTGGCCTCAAGACCTACAACACTGTCGGTATGCAACATAATTAGTATCCATATGAATGTGTATAATAGATCATAGCTGGTAATCAAGTTGCGACAAAATCTGTTTGTTGAAGATGCATCCACCTGACAACATTTTATACAATATTTTTGGTTTTCAGCGCCAATTGACCAAGCCGGCCATCCAAAACTGACATTATCATGGCTGGTTTAGTTGCTTTGCACCCCCAACCTTTCTTTCCACCCCAAACCAAGCCCCCTTCCTAACTCAGTTAGTGCCCCACTCCAGTACTCAAACTAATGCAACTTAGTGTGATTATACAGAGGACTCCAAATTAGGGAACACAATCTTCATTTAGATTCGCCAGACTGGGAAAAACATACATGCGAACCTGAATATTCAAACTATGTAGTTATAAACCTATTCTTGTATGAAAGGAGAGCCAGCTCCCCGGGTTAAAAGCATAAAAGTACTCGCTGCCAAAATTGCGCTTCACATGGTTATGTGAGCAATCAAACCAAGTGAACATTTTCCCCTCAGGGCCTATATGGCACATGTGGTACACATTTTATGGAGGCAGATTCATCATTTTATTTTTATCAGAACGGTCATGGTATAACTTAAAGCAGAGATTTTGCTTCCTTTATTTCTTGGCTGAGAGAACAGATGGATTTGATCATTGTGGATGCTTTGGAATGGAAACGGGGCATTGCTTCTTCATTCAACATGAACTTTACTGGATTTCTTTTTAATCATTATAGAAACGGCTAATTTATATGATGGTAACATTTTTGTTTGGATCAAATCAAGAATTATTGAGCTATTCCAATTGAAACCTAAACACCAGGCATGAGAATTTTCAGGGTTTTATTTTTTTGTTCAAATTTCCGCACATTCTTTTAATTTCAGACAGTTTTTGGCCTTTTTAGCCAAATTTCAGGCGCTTTTGAAGGCTTTTTCAAACTTTTCAGGTTTTTTTATGGATACACCCCTTTGGAAGACATGAGCTTAATATCCTACCCAGGGTAGTGTGAATTTTAAATGGGGTTACCTGAATAGGCGACTCCTTTTGAAATTGACACCCCCTCCTCTGTGGGAGATTGGGGTCAAGTCTTCCATAGGGGGTGTATATGGATTTCAAATTCAAATGGAGTAAACCTTTTTTGTAAAATGCTCTTCTTATTGAATTAGGATACATGGTCTAAGCAAATTATGAAAGTTGTTCAAAGGAGTTGGAGAGTCTTTATTTCTGGTAATTAATTTCACATCATACTTTTTCATGTGAAATTACCCGATGGCCTGTATATTTTGGAGAAAAAAAAGGTCTGAACAAGTCAAGCTTAAATGACAAATATACCCACTTGTATATGTCATGTACCAGGTAGCATGGCAGATATATGGATATGTTACTGGAGTTGTGTATGGTAGATGTTTACCACTACAACTGATAGATACACAACATAATACATGCCTTCATGCAATATTATCCATTGCTCACTGCTATAGTTTATCGTCAAAGAGCGTAGGTGAGACGGTATTGATATCACGTGTTGTTAATACCCCTTAAACAGGTGTCTACATGCCTACTGGTACGGCCCCCTGAATAGGACTGATCGTGTCGAAACTAGCATTCTACATTACAAATTTGCGCATAGGTCATTAGGCATACTATATAGTGTACCTGGATATTTCAACAATATTTTTACACCCCTTTTATTGTGTGGCATTGTCATTGTAGTATCACACTCTGCAGGTGTCAGTTAGCTTGTTATGACTGCATTATTTGAGCTTCACGGCTGATTGTGTGCATTGCTAACTCGACTAGAAAATGCCAGTGCGCTTCCAAGCGAAAAATTCCAGTTGGCAAGGAACAATAGATTGTGAGAAGGAAGAGAGAAGAATAAAAGATTTTTGGAATTGACAGAATATCAATAGGACTGAGTGTAATGAGAAAATAAGAATTGAAAATCAAAGGCTGGATAGTGACAGATGTAGTTGGGTGTGTTGATATGATTGGTGATATAATGTCCTCTCCATGACAGTCAAATGTATTCACAAATTTGGTTGCTATAGATTTTGATTTATATCATTTATGACAGATGTTGGATATTTGGAAAAAATATGCAAAAGAAAGGAGTTTTTTGTTGAAGGAAAAAATGTCTTTCCTCTTCCTGAGACTGTGAAATTGATTATTTTGATATGCAATTTTGTTGGTTTTGTTTAATTTTACATTAAAATTCTCTTTTCATTTTGTAAATAATAGCAAAGTTTTATCACAAGTTATAATTTGTGTGTACCTTAAATTGTTTATAAATTCATATTCTAGGCCTACATATTCAGGGTTGTAACTAGAGAAATTTTAGTGTCTGCCGTGTGGTATTTGAGGGAATTTTTCGTGAAATTGACAACTATTTTGAAAGTTGCCTAAATTTGGCAAAATTCTATGTGATTTTGCAACTTCTGACACTTGAGTGCTATGTGCTAGAGCTTAAACTGTTTATCAGTGGTGGGCTCTAAATCTGAATGCCGGGTTCTGCTGCCCGCCACCGCACCGCCCACCGTAGTTACATCCCTGTACATATTTATACCCAAGCTGTGGCTGCAAAGAGGCAAGGATATGAAGCTATACACAAGACTTGCAGTAAACAGGTGATTGAAGAAAATAACTCAAGTCCAAAATTGGGATTTTTCAATAGAAATCCATACACCCCCATGGAAGACATGACCTTAATCTCCTACAGGGTGTAGATTTCAAGTGGAGTCACCCATTCAGGTAACCCTGTTTGAAATTCACACTCCTTGTAGAAGATTAAGGTTATGTCGTTCATAAGGGGTGTATGGATTTCAACTGGAATAGTCCATTTTTGCTGAGCAACACAGTACTATAAGTAGCACTACCGCCTCAAAGTCTTTCAGGACATTTTAACAGAATACAGAAATGATCTACGTAAGTGTCATAATAAAGTAGACAAAATAAATTGAGGTAATTTAAGCTATGCAGGTCAGGAGCTTTAGTATGGATCCCTCGTTCATTTCACATGTGAAGCACACTTCAAAAGATAACATAAAACTAACAGTTGTCTTCTAAGGAGTGCTATGTGTTTGTTGATATTGGCCATATCAGTGAACATGCATAATACATCTCGCAACGGAGAGCTCCTTCAGCCGAGCTTTGCCGGCAGCGCTGGGCTTTTGGCACTTCGGGAGATGCAACTATATCTCTCCGGAGAGTGTGGAGTTGAAAGCATTAAGAGGGCAATTTGATTTTGAATTTGATTTAAAATGTTTGCGCTTGTTATCGATGCGGTGTTATTTGTTAATCTGCACATTTCAAAAGTGTTAAAATGAATTATAAACAACACTTGGAGGAAAAGTAGACAATCAATGAAATAAGTATTTCCAAGGTCTCGTTAATAATGTGATTTGATCGGAAATCAATATAGGAGTTGGCCAATATAAGGTGGAAGTTTGTTCCAAATTTTTCCAGATGGGCTGGAGAGTCAATCGAAGGGGAAAACAGTGTCATCGGGGGCTTGCTTTTGCGTTCACGGTCTCCTACAGGCCAGTGTGTGTGGAAATAGGGCAGTTATTTTAGGAAATATGCGCGGAAACGTACATTTTTACTGTATCCTGAGCTACGAGGCATGGAAGACTCAAGGAGTCACAGAGCTGTGTAACCGTGACTTGAACCCTGCTTGTGTACTTTGTATTGCTAAGGGACGCACCATTAGATTCTCAGGGGGGGGCATGGGAGTTTGGGTCAGGCAGAATTTTTTTTTTTCGCCGCGGAAGGCGGCGGAATTTTTTTTTTTCGCCTCCAAGAGCACCAAATTTTTTTTTTTTTTGCACGCCTTGGTATGAAGTTATTTTTTTTTTCAATTTTAATGTACATTTTAATACAAAGTTGGGTGGGTGAAATTTTTTTTTTACTCATCAGTGAGGCAAAATTTTTTTTTTTTGTCTCACTAGTGGGCAAAGTTTTTTTTTTTTTTTCTCACTAGTGGGCAAAGTTTTTTTTTTTCAAAAAACTCCCATGCCCCCCTGGAAATCTAATGGTGCGCCCTAACAACATAACAGCCTGAAATCATTTAGTCCCCTACTGATTCCAAAAGTAGTCCAACACAAAAAATAGTACGAATTTTACCCTGAAATATTCAATTTAGGTATGATCATGAAGATTAATACTTCTCTGATCATTAAGATTTCTATTTAAAACATACGCTAATGGTGTTATCTTAAATTGCATTCTTAACAAGGATTCACTTCCAAAATATTTTTACCCTATGGCTCAAATGTTTCTAGAGAAGATGTGACAGTGTATGTACCATTTTAGTTTCACAAAGTAATATTATAAAAAAAAGAATTTGAAACCCTGTAAATAATGTTGCTCGTAGGCTGGCAATTTATGCGCTGGAAGTAGTTAAAGGATATATATGAGTCAGGATGCGGTGAACCCCATCCCCAAATTGGAGGCTTGAGTGCAGTTACTGAGTCATTCATTAAAGGCTGCATGGTATGCTACTATATAGAAGCAAGCAGCCCTTAGGTTTTCAAGATCCCGATTAACTCCGCCGGATGGCTTTTCACCATTTTAGAAAGTGATCTCACTCATTATCGTTCCATTTTGAGGACATTTTCGCAGCATTTAATGTAGAATGGGGTTACTTTGTTCTATATATAATATGGTGCACATAAACAGGGTGAAGTAAATATTGCACATTACATTTGATTTTACCTAAAATAATCTGACCCAGATTGGAGAGAGTGAAGAATTTTTTTCTGCCAAAACATTTGTTAGATACTTTTTTTCATCAATTTAGGGTTTTCAGATGTTTCATAATGTCATCGTCTCTGAAATGAGTAGTGAACATTTTTGAATTATTTCCATTTAATCAAACAACTGACAGACTTAAACAGAATAAAGAGATACAGTGTACACACTGTTTCACATTTGAGTTGGATTTTCTTCACCCGGATTCAAACACCTTGAAATTGGGATTTAAAACACCTTGAAATTTACGTTTCAGGTAAATTTACAATTGTTTTCTTTCACTCCTTGCAATTACTTATCACACAACATTAGCCAAAGCATGAGATTGCTCCTGACAAATCCAACCGCATAGACCAGAGATATATTGTTTTCATTTAAAACTTGCCGCATCTCAATCCAAGGCCGTAGAGTGACACTTACTTACGAGCTATTTTCGTATAAGGAAGGCCTTTAATGCCGACACTTCATGCTACACAGGGCAGCAAAGTGTTCAACCAAGCGTACCAGTGTTTCTAACACCTTTTCGGGTTAAGGCAAGAAAAATATCCATATGTATTGGCAGGGCTGGCTAGAGTTCTTATACCGAACCAGGAAACGTCATGAAAGATTTATGTTGGTTTTCATAATTGACGGGAATTATTAGCTAATTATGGCGACCAGTTTTGGAAGGAATGCAAAATGGCATGCAACTGATAGGCAGATGGGTGTCATGGCCTTTGTTCAGTTATTGCATTTCAAATTTGACAAGAGCTTGAAGAAAAGGTTGCAAGAACTTGGTTATAACAGTGTTTATTTTATGCATGCATATATGTGAGAATAATTTATAATGATAATGAAAAAAAAACTTTGAAATGAAATTTACTTTTTCTTCTTTGGTAGTGAAAATACCATAATAATATTTCAGTTCGGTCACAAAAAGTGAATCATTGTAAACAATGATCTAAAAATACCATGTTTAACAGATTTTTCATGTACAGTAATCCTGCAGTAATTTTTTGATAAATTAGCGTAATTTTCAGCAGGTGAGACATAACAAGACATTAGCCCACACCCTATGGGCCTTGACCACGCCTCAGTCTGGCCACTAGCTAGCAGGGTGCTAGGACATACCCCAATGGGTCAACTAAGGGTCGTGCTGATTCAGGAATCTCTTATGTGTTCATTTCAAAATTCCCTATAATTTATCATGTTTGTTCATCAAAACTTTTTAATTAAGATTTAAATTAAAACCAATTGTTATCCATAGGATTGTGCTTTGTTGTTCAAAATGAAAGTGACCCATTACGGTGTTAATTCACAAGGACAGGCAAAATAGTATCGCAACTGGCAAGAAATTCACTGAAGTGGGCAAAAGCCCTCTTAATATTTACACATTTGATATGTTGCAGGAAGTGGCATTATGAAGGCATGTAGATATTATTATGAAATTAAGGGGTAACTGTGTGACCTTTGACCCATTACTGTAAGTGAAGGGACATATCACTAATGCAGAGGCAATTATGGTTTCCTGCTACCAGTACAACTTGCAACATTGATAGTGGCATAAATTTGTGACATTTAAAAAAAAAGTTGTATAATCACTTATTTTGTGATCCGCAGCCTCATCCCCCACTTTTCTAACAAAAAAAGGTTGAGATTCATCAGAAACTACTGGCTACACTATCTTTGTGCAGATTCATTTGCTTTGCAAAAATATTGTTAAATTTGTATAAGTTTATGTTCTGTTTTAACAAATTACAACACAGTGGCCTATGAAGCCTAGATGTAAATACACTTATATAAATCACATATAACTCACAAATGCAGTATTATAATCAACTGAAATTTTGGGAATAAGGTTTTTTCACAGATTTCTACTGAAACAGAAATAAAACGAGGATGCTAGAATCACAAAATACTAGGAATAAGATATTTTGTATGCTTAGACAACCAGTTAACAGATGAAATATAAATAAAACATGGTGGAATTCTGACAATTTGGCTGTAAAATATAAATGGACGTGATATTTCTGGAATTCAAGAGTATTTACGCTTCCTCTTTCAAAGTAGATGTAAGAACATTTCAAGTAAAATAATGAATTTTCTTCTGAGGTAAGTTTGTAAAGTGCTGCTGAAATGCGTAATAAGAAGTAATTTTATGGAGCTAACTTAAGAGATATTAAAACTATTGTCAGACAAGATCTTACATTGTAAAGAAAGTTTCCAATAAGAAAAATCAACATTTTTGTACATTCAAATCGCCGAGGTTTGTAGCTAGTGAAATCAATCAACTTGATAATGTAAATTTTTGATATTAAAGCAACTTCAAATTTGAATACATAAACAAAGGAATTATGTGATTCTAAATGGAAGCCATTCACTGTTTGTAATTTCCATCATGCTTCTTCTATTAATTATTTACCACTTTTACTCTTCATAATTTTTGCATAACTTAAATTTTAGTATTTCTTTTTAAACTAAAAGGACTGACCAAATTCACTTTTAACTGAATAATGTAGTTAGATCTAATTAAAGCTGTATCTAGAAATGTTAAAATCAAATATTTATTTAATGAAATGTGCAGATTGTTTAATTTGTAATATGTGAAATTTTTTACGTGCAAACAAATTTTTTCTTTATCCCGTCCACGTTTTCGCCATTGAAACACCTGTTTATTTGACTGTTTCATCTTTCAAGCTTGTCTTTGCTTATTTATCAGTACTTAAAGAGAGACGGTGAGTCATTAATTGCGCGTATGTACGTATATCATCTAGCAGCGAGCCAACCCAGTACCCCAGCCAGGGGTAATAAGTACTGTTTCATTTGACAGGTAAACACACTTCATATATGATATCATGAAGAAGATGTTGCCAACTTTGCAAGTAAAACGACTCCGACAAGGGCTCTTAAAATGTTCATTATTCGTTACTATGAACTAGTTCAGCAGTGTTTGTGTAATCTTTCGTATTCATTAGAGCCGCAATTTAAATGCAATCTGTCAAAATTTGAGATCTATTTTCTTTGTTGATCTTTAAATCGTAGTAAAACGCGCATAATTTGATTAGAGAACTATGTGGAATATTTTTGCATTATAATTCTTCTTTTAGATTTTATTTAATTGTAATTTATGCTATATATTATCACTCTATCTCCTTATCTATTATTCAAGTAGGTATTCAATTGAATTATACAATACGATTATAATTTTGGTGTTTAATAAGGATAAATCTGTGTACTCATATCAGGAAATATAAAAGCTCAATGGTAGACCTAGGCATAGCAATGTGGAAGAAAAATACCCATTTGCCATTTCAGGAGTAAACCTGGGTAGTAAGCAAGATATTTTGATCTTTGTAAAACTCCACAGGGCATTTTTCAACTTGTGAAAAAAAAACTTATTGGCTTATTATTTGATATCATATGTATGTATCACCTTGTGGATTGAAGTGACAGGCTTGAAGACCCTTAATTGACCACTTATATCCCAGGACTTATAGGGCAGTTAAGGTAACATACATGTAGACTATGATGGTCTATACATGTATAATACAGACGGTCACACAAGCGTTGGTTAATCTGCTCACCTATGAATAGATATACTGAGTTGTCGCTGTATTTTTGAGAGAATTCTTGTAGGTTGTAAATACATGGATGAGTTCCACAGCATACAGGCTGTGTCAAAATGATTTGTACCAATCAGCTTTGTTATGAAACGCTTGCATTTTCCGGATGCAACATTATTTAGATTACCTTAAAATGATGTCAATTTGTTGACATTTAATAACCTTTTCAGACATTAATCTACAGACAAGGGGGATGTTATGCTGCAATTTGATGTAGCAATCATGTCCATTCTCACTGCATATGAATGGGTACCAATCATTTTGATACACCCTGTATAGTGTATATGGGCCATACAATAGCTAAATGTGAACAACAACCAACCACAATAAAGCAAATCGTGTGCAATTAAATGAACAGAACATTTGATCAATTCATACTTAACACCAGGAGGATATTTAGTCTGACTAACAAAATATGGATTGATATCACAACAAAATATAAATAACAATAACAAACATCCTAACCTAGGTCCTAGAAATCCTGCTATTGAGCAGACGACTTCCGAGGTCATAGACAAAGCCACCGGTGCTTTGGAAGCACAACACAAGCCCGTAAAATATTGACAGATGTATAGTGACACTCCGACAGTTCCATGAGTTTTACCCTGATATTGCCTCGTTCGTAAAATTACTCAATGTATTTATCTGTGGGCTATACAAGATGTCGTCTTCAGTCTATCCTGCTTAATTATGTCTTGATCCCAGAAATCCCCCCCTAAAGCTACTTCTGCGTACTGATGCTCTTGACCTCATGATTAGCAGCGGATCGGAGAAGACGCAACTTTTTTTTCCAGGTTTTGATTAGAAGAGACGTTGACAGCGACGCATTGGAAATTCTGGGTACATATGAACATAGATATATCTGTAATCTGAATCTGGACGGAGGATTTTTGTACTGTGAATATTATTGCCTTGATTTTACCAAGAAGATTTCTTAATTTTCTTTAAATTTCTTTATTGTGTATTTTACACTTGTCTAATATTTTATTGGGCAATGTAGTAACTGTCATCTGTATCCATCTGTTTTATTTATTCAAAGAAGAAGAAATTTGCCTTAGCATTGATGTAAGTCTCCAATTTATATAATTTCCTCTTCACCATATATTCAACAAGTTAAAATTACCTAGATATTAACCATCCCATCTCATAAAAAAAACTGCTTCTGTTTTTGGTGAAATTTCCGTCATTCTCACTCAAGCAAAACTGATTAGCTACTTAAAGCTTTCTCGGTGACATTACCTACTCTTCGTTGACACCAGAGCCAATCTGGTAGGAAATTAAGCCTGAAATATAACACTCTAGTATCCTGAATTCAGACGACATGGTGTCAGAAAACCAAATATGAAGTCAAGTGTCATGTATAGTAACAAGATTGGAGTGTGAAGATGAGCAGATTCTATGTTCTGTAGCAGGGAGCTCCTATATGACATGACATTGGTTTGAATCAAGGTGTTGAGCACTTACTTTGTGGCTGGATTTTATAGCTGGTTTGCCATTTGGGAAGTTGAAGTTGTGAACTATATCTCACATGCACATATAGACACACTTGCACGTGCACCCCTATAGGCAGATGCACATATACACCAGGGTTATCCAGCTGGTGGTGGGTGAGATCTTGAGAAGATTTCCATTTTTCCTCATTCTCTTCTCTTCCCTCATTTTCCCTTTTCTTCTTCCCTTTCTTCTTCTTTTTTTCATCTCATTTCCTCATTTTCCTTCAATTTTTCATCTATTCTCTTGGGTGGGCAAGTTGTTCACCCTGGAAAGCCCTGGCTTTTCTGCTGCATACACATTCACAAATCACAATTTTGATATGCACACAAATTCCGAACAAATGTTCCTTTTGAAATCAATTGTGCTGGTTAAGTTCAAATATCTTGCTTTTAACTTAGAAGTGTTTGAGGTTAGGAGTAAAAGATGTGAGTGATACATGTAATATGGGTTAGAATCAGCTGTGTGATACAGCTAGTATTTCAAAGTTCTGTGCATCATTTTGAAATAACCTATAACTAACACTTACATGTAGTTTCATTAATTTGAATTATATATGAAAGGTATGGAAAGAGAACAGAAAGCTTTGTCGGACTAGGTAGACCCCCGTGGCAAGGCATGGTCGTGCACATGTCTGGCACCCATTGGGTCCGTACTTCAAAACCACACACAAAAAAAAAAGCTTAAATTCTTTTCTTCTTCTTTCCTTCTTCCATCCATCTTTCTTTCTCTTGCCAAAATAGACCTGGGCATTTAAACAAAATGTGGCAAGTGTATGATTGGGCTGCGAAAATTAAAGTGACTATACAGGTGGACTTATTATTAGTCTTAATCATGTAAATGCTTGGATTTAGACCATGTTTGGAAATCTTTCCCTGTTAATACATTGGATTATACTGTAATCTTTTCAACAATTACATGACACATTTAGTTAATTGTAAGGTTCCATGTTGTTCAAATTAAAAAGTGGAATGCGTACCACAGATCCAATACAAACCAATTAACCCATTACCACACAGTAGCTTTGGATATGTTCTTCCCTTGTGTAATTAGTTTGATTCCAAGAAACAAACTATTGCAATGTTTTGACCATCTTTATTTAATCACTTACAAAAACCCACAACCCCTTGCGAAATTTGGCTTGCATTAACTGGGTGCCCCTCATTCAATTTTACCCAAGTCGGTGACTAATAGCGCAAACCTGGTGATTCTGTCACTTAACGCAAATTGTTTTTGAAACCCAACAATTATCAAGATCACAAATTGCCAAGATGATTTAAGTTTGTCTTCAGCTAATATGAAATACAGTCAACCTGTCTTGTCATTGTACCTGAAACAAGTGTACACTCACACACAACACACATATCAAGGGTTTAGGGCAAGAAAGCCCTATCTGCAATAGCTGCCAGGTGACATAGTGTTTATATTGTGTACAATATAGAGTGCAGATATGGTCAAATGTCTATAGGGCAGCTGTCGCAGGTAGGGTGTTCTGGCCCTCAAACATGCTCATCCATCAGTACAGAGTTCATCAGCCTCAATATATTTGTATACTCTCACAATGACCCTTGAATGGGTCGGGTACAACAAAATTGTTGCAAAAAGTAGAAATTTTCACAATTTTGGATTTTACTGGGGGTGACAACAGGGGGGGGGGGAAAGTGGACATTTTCATAATTTTGGATTTTTACTGGGGGGTGGCAACAGGGGGGGCAAATAGTGGAAATTTTCCCAATTTTGGGTTTTTACTGGGGGTAGCAACAGGGTGCACAATAGTAATAAATTTCCCTATACTTTGTGTACAAAATGGCCTCTATTCAAATGGCTCTACCTACCTTACGGCGACTCAATTTTTCAAAGTGATGTTTTCCTGACTGACAAACATACAAGCAAGTAAACAAACTAAATTAAATATATTGGTGACCATTGAATTTTCGAGCTACCGGACCACGAATGCAATACACTTTTTTCACCCAATTTTCAAAAATAGAAGCACTTGTGATTTTACCTAGAAGCAGCCGGTTTAAGAAATACATGAAAAATCTGAATAAAAGCCCAGAATCTTTTCCAATCTTGGTAGATGCTTAGATTCAAGCCTACATTTATTACCTGGCACAAATTTTTCCCAAAATCTGCACAATTTTTTTGGTTTTTAATATTGATTTATAGTTGGTTAACTTTTACCGAAATGTAAAAACACCGCAGATCAGGACGGAATCCCACAAGAGACATTATTTGGTGATGTGAAATCAACAGGGGGGCAAAAAGTGGAAATTTTCATAATTTTGGATTTTTATTGGGGGTGGCAACAAGGGGCAAGAGTTCTGACTGGGGGCATAACATTTGAGCCATGCTTGCCCAATTGTGATTATTAAATTGTGTAGTTAGATAGTTAAACAATTTTTTTTAGCAATTGTCACCAAAATGGATTCCATTATTTATGAATTTTGTTATGAATTATTTATGAATAATTCACCTAGTTTCAGTTGAACTAAGGATGTAAATTGCAAATTAATAAGTCAAAAATTTCTTTTTTTCCTGTTGGCTGTTGATAACTAAGTGTAGATTATTTTGAAAAGGGAATGAAACACATGATCTTTCTCCGTCCTTTTCCGCCACACATAATCACATGTGGATTTTGAGGGATATCCTACACATACATTTCACCAGAGATAAGTTTTCAGGAAGAGAGTGCAATATTTAGCAGCCATAAAAAAATTGCACTTTCAGTTGTAATCAGTAGCTACAAGGATCATGATAAATGTGCTTTGAAGACTTGTTAATGTTATAGTTCTTACTACCAATCTTGACATGATTGTATTAAGGGGGAAATGGGATTCAATAAACTAATATTGGCTAGATTTAGAATTTTGAAGTGTATGAATTTGATGTACAGATCATTTTGGTAGTTTGATGAGAAAAGGGAAAGAAATCAGTGTTGCTTCATTTCAGCCAGGAGAGTGATGTATGACTCTTCTAAATGAAAAGACTCCCATTAAATTCATCAGGAGTGCATTGCATAGTTCTTGCTAATGCTGCTAATGAGTATAGTTCATAGCATCATTATTTTGTTATACTTTTCTGACGATTTTCTAAAAATGCCTTTCACTGTGACCTTCTACATTGAGGCTGGCTTTCCCTTTTAAAGGGAATTTTTTACATGATTCAATCTCCTGTATCACTAACTTGTTTGTGGTGGAAGCAATTATGAAAAACCCAAAGATTTCCTCTATATTTTTTGGAAGAAGGAATGGACAGCTTGTGGGAATGTCCCCTCTTGTCTGTCATACTGATGAGTCAAATGGTGTCTTGTCATCTATAGATTGGGGAGGAGGAACTAATATTATTATTCATGTTAAAATTGCTCCCACCCCCATTCTACCATAGCCCCTCCAGCAAACCTGCATGACCCTTCCTTCCTCTGTGGAGATAGCGGTAAATTATTGATGTTAAATATGGCAGCTGTGAGGGAGAGCATCTTCATGTGACTAAATTACCATTTGCAAACATTGGCGCATACCGACATGCATGGTATGAGTACCTCAACTTGGCTGGATCAGCCAATAAAATGCCAATAATTCATGCATTGATTTGAGGAAGGACTCAGGGCATATTTTGGTTTAAAATATATTTTCATTGTGCTAGTGTAAGTGATGAGACTTATAAACAGAAGATACAGAAGGTGCATTGCAATTGCAAAAAATGCTATAGGCGTGGCAAAGTCGATTTTGAGTTTCCCGTCGCCCGCCCGCACTTCATTTTCGGGCCCGCACTTGAATTCATTATTGCGATTTTCGAGAAAAAAAAAAAAAACGATGAAAAGCCGTGCATTTTAGTGGAAAAATCAAATTCAAAACATCGATTTCGCTACCGGCAGTAAACTCATTGCGGCCTGTTGATTGGCATGTGATAGTGATAGCCTAGATCCTGTAGGCCCGGTTCGCAACGCTTTGTAAATACGTTGACGTCGCAGTCCTTTTCCACGTGCGTATCATATATTGGACTGAAAGACTAATGCTGTCATTGGCAGATCAATGATTCTACAGTCATGACAGTGCTGTTCGCGAAATCGCACAATGAATAGTGATGTTTGTGCGAATTTAAAAAAAATATATTGATTCTGTTATTTTTGGATTTCTTTTCATAAATATCAATCATATACTTTAAAATAGTACTTGGTATCGCTTTTACATTATTTTACTGTACAAAATGGCAAAATTTATATATTTCAACTCTGCTCTATTGTGACACTGTTGCACGAAATATGCGGTCCTAACAAAAATATTTTTTCAATGTCTGATTTTTTTTATTCTACAGTGCTGTTTGTGACTTTGCACAATATCGTTGTTTATGGTAATTAAAGAAATATATTAATACTGTTAGTTTTATATTTGTTTTCCCGATTGATCAATTATTTATTTTTAAATAGTATTTGACATAGTTTTAAACTAAATTTAATATGCAAAAAGAGCAAAAAATTATATATTTCAACTCCGTTGTGTTTATGACATTGCTGCAAGAACTATGCGGTATTCAACATCAACAAAACACGCGTGGGGTTTTCCCTTTAATTTTGTTGGCGCAAGATTCGATAGTGAAGTTGTAAAGCTTACCAATTCATGAATTGCAATTGTTTCGTATTTTGATTTCAATTTGATGGGACTGTGCTGACGTTTGTATTAAAGATTTTTCATGTACATATCAATTAAGATATGCGACAGTGGTCGTACTGTCATGCAGTGGACGATATCGCATGTCAATGACACTGCTGATTTTTACGACGTATAATAATAATAAAAAGAAAGGAATTGGTATCAATTTTGACCTTGCAGCCTCTTTGCAAGTTTATATCTTTGGTTAAACATCCTTTGAGTGAGTGAGCGGTAAATAACAACGTGTTTTACACTCGCATTTTGTCATATAATGAAAGTCACAAAAATAATGAATAATGAATAATGAAAAAGTTACCTCACTTGTTTTCAAAAATTATGTGACGGGAAACTCAAAATCGATTGTTCGGAGCCTAAAACGTCAAAAGCTTATAGCACTTTGTGTAAAATGTTTTAGCCTTTTGCCATGTGATATAGCTGAAATATCACTAGGATCCACAACATGCTCATCTATCAAGACACAGTTCTTTAACCCCAATACATTTGCACATTCATTAAATGACCTTTGAAAATTTGAGTACAAAAACTCATACTCTGAAACTTGAGGTCAAATTTTGCACTGGTTATTGAACTATGCCAATGGGATGAGGCAATTGTGGTCCATAGTGTGTGCCCTGTCAGTATAAGTTCAGATCCATAAAAACAGATTCTCTGCATCCGGCAATGTAGTGGTGCAAAATTGTCCATTTCTATTTGTAAAGTTGCCAGTGTGATTTGAATCTGTTCTCTTTTATATGGTCAAAAACATGGAAACAATAGTTATTTTATTAAAAATCAAGTAATTAATAGTGATTATAGTTGATAAGAAACATATTACATTGTTACAGCAACATTTAAGGCCATTAACAGTCAATTTTGAGTTTCCCGTCACATAATTTCTGAAAACAAGTGAGGTAACTCTTTCATTATTCATTATTCATTATTTTTCTGCCTTTCATTATATGACCAACACGCATGTAAAATGTGTTGTTATTTGCCCCTCACTCACTTGAAGATGGATGTTTAGCCCAAATGAGATTCAAAAGTATATTAAAAAAGGTTGACAGCAAAATGTATGTTTTGATTTTGATTTTTCCACAAAAAATAAAGGGATATTCATAATTTTTTTTGCAAATATAACCAGTTTTTATCGGTATTTTTTGGAAAATCACAATAATGAATTCAAGTGAGGGTCAGAAAATGAAGTGAGGGTGGGTGACGGGAAACGACTTTCCATGGCCTAATGTTACAGTTTTGTATTAAAGGTTCTCCACAATTACATAACTGTGTGAAACTGTTGTTAATGCATACAGAATTTTATTTTCAGCTTAACTTAATCTTTTGCATTTTATGTTTATATGTTTCTTTCCGCAGGATTTCTTCCATCATTATCCTTAAAAATGGTTGGTAAAGTAAAGATGTGGCTTATTCCACTAATGGGGTTAATGTTTACATGTTTCCCTGACTTTGACCAACAGATGGGAAGGTCAAGGGGTTGTGTTACTTTGGTGGCCCTTTTAGTCCAGTCCCATCCAGGAAGCCGGCTTTGAACAAGACATTGGTCTTTGATGATGCAAAAAATGTGCCTATTTTGTCTCTTTATTTATGCAGATGGATGTCTTGATAATAGCATAGGGTCAGGGGAAGGTACAGGGGACGATGACGACGATGACAGGGCGGCAAAGAGACAAAAGAAGCGAGGCATCTTCCCTAAGTCTGCCACAAATATCATGAGGGCGTGGCTCTTCCAACATCTTCACGGTATGTAGTGCTTGCTCTTTCTTCTACAGATGGTGGCCTTGCTACTAATACTAGCGTAGGGTCGGGTTCAGGGGAGGAACTTGAAACAGATGAAGAATCAAGGTTCGCTAGGATGCAAAAGAAGAAAGGAATCTTCCCAAAAGCGGCCACTAATGTTCTCAGGAACTGGTTGTTTCAGCACCTCACGGTATGTATTTGCAGGACTGACTTAACTGACTTGACCACCAGAGTTAAGCAGTCCTATGCTGTGTGACACACCCTTTCCATTCCATCCGATGGATCAGAATGACTTTGATCCAAAACTGTAAGACTTCTAGCTGTAGATATGACTTTCACTAACACTTCTAATCTTCTACTACTTCCTTTATACCTATATCATTAATTGTATTCCACTGAAAAGTGGTTTACGTCAGTACTAATAGCAATATCAGTGGAATATTATTGTGATATCAAACATTGACCTATACACTCCTTTCCAGTGGTTTTGTGTTCTGTTTGTATCATCCTTATTATATTATAATGGAACAAGATGCAAGCTTTAATAGTTCATTTCTTTGTGCCAATGGAAGTGGCCAGTATATTCATTTTGTAGCACTGGGAGCACGGTGGCTGAGCGGAACGGGCTCCGACTCATAATCGGAAGGTTGCGGGTTCGAGTCCCAGGCCCCTGGCGATGCCCTCGTGTTGTGCCCTTGAGCAAGGCACTTTATCTCGATTACTCCTCTCCACCCAGGTGTATAAATGGGTACTGGCATTCTGAAATGCTGGGAAGGTAACAAACAGACTTCCCCCTATAGCAACATTACATGGAGGAGTCTGGCCCAATCGCCAATGAAAGAGAGATGGGCACTCCGATCACTGTTTATACAGGGTCGTCTCCTTTACCTTTTTTATAGCAAAAACATTGACTACATTTGGCATTGAAAACAAAACGCAAGAGCAAAATTAACTATGCTGTACAAATGCTAATATAAAATGTAAATACACAGTACTAGTAAACACCCTCGATACAAGCCCCCCAAACTAATTGCACAAATAAACATAATCTGCTCTCTATATGATATTTAATTGGATATGAAGAGGCTTCAATAAATAGTAGCATTTGGCAAAATAGGTTTTTAGTTGTAAATTTAACATCTTGTGGGTTATTTGCTCTACATGCTCTTAAACAGTAGTGTTTCTTTCCATTGAACAAATTGAACCAAATTCTATAACTGTTTACTTGTTTCCATTTCATTTATTGAATTTGCAACTTCTCATCTTCATAAGTAATTTCTTTCTTGATCTGAAAATTTGGTGTATGTATTCTCATCTCATATTTATGTTTGATGTTGCCTGCATTTGTAATACAAGTTTCTATGAGGATGATGGTATGAAAACTCTCTATCCTCTTTCATCTTTAATTCAAATGTACCCCTTAGTTAAGGCCTTTTATTAAATCAAGTCAAGATATATACCTATGTCTGAATGCAATCTAGACCTTAATTTGCAGTTAGTACCATCACTCAACAATATCATATTGAAATTAGAATGAGAACGTGGGCATACAAATTTGCTGCATCTTTGCAGGGTTGCCAAAAGTTTTCAGTCTGAAAAGTGGTTCAAATTGCCGAAAAATCACCCAATTTTTTGCTCTTTACCATTCGTTTCTTTGGGACATGAAGCTATCGGAAATTGTGGTGGCCAATGACAATAGCATCAATATTTTTTCTAAGCATAGGTTTATACAGGTCAAGAAATAGACCAAAATTGTACAGAAAATCTGGAGAGGTTACCCATTTGGGTTGCAAAAATGGGGGTATTGGCAAGCTTGCATCTTTGTTTCACCAGAGTTGACCCAGTGAGGACTGAGCATTGGATGTTGTATGTTTATTTGTGCAAGTAGATGAAGGGAGAGCGTAGTATAAACACAAGATGATAGATGAGCTCAGAGGATGTATGGGGCAGCAACAAGGAACTGCTATTGCACACGCATACACTGCATCCTAGGTATAATTGTTTTAAAAAGCATCGTAGGCACAAGAAAAGATTCCTGGATTAGTGATTTGGAAATATTGAACAAAACTTGGTGGAAATTTGATTGAAGTTTCATGTTTTTTTAACATGCATGTGTACCAAGATTTTTACAGTAATTCTTATGTGTAATTGTGTGTGTCGAATCCAACCGACAGACATTCAGACAGAAACTAACAAAGAAACAAACAAACAAACAATAATGCACAAATGTGCATTGTGTGCAAATATCCCATGACTCCCCTAGCATGACAATGGGATTAGTTTGTAACAAAATAAGCCAGTGCAGGATAATCATTATATCAATCATTTACTTCAAAAATTAAAATTTCCTGGAATTTTACCAAAATGCAGCCATTCTCATTTTCCTTATCATGGCAATGGTATATTTTCTTTTAATTTGATACACATTGACACATATTCCCAGAATTTGATCGCTTCATGTCAACTGCGCACGGTCAATCAAGCAGAATGCCTTGGTTGGCTAGGCTGGATATGTACAACTGTGCACGCTTATCTGCTACGCCACCTCGCCTACATTCATAGAATGGCCATATTTTGCATGTTCTTGTGTGATTGGCATTAGGCACAAGATGTGAAACAAGCTGCTGAATTTGGATCACAGTAGGCTTTTTTTGGTATCAATCACAATGGCTGATTTGACAGGTGAACATAGAGCAGCTATTTGTGTTTGAAGGTGAGATGAGGGCAGCTATTAATTATGCTAATGTGATATTCTTCACCTGATGGTAATCTAGTGTAACAAATCCAGTCTGGCATTAGACAATACCATTATGCTCAGTGAACACAGGGTCATTGTCATTATCAATGCAAAAGTGTCTTTTTATTCACGACCATACGTGCATGAAGCATCACATAATCCAAATCAAATCTGTAATTTTTGATAGTTGAAATATGGGAACATATGTTGGGTTGCGTTCTCATTAATTTAGGCAAATCGGTACGTTCTCGTTATACAAAACCGAATGTTGGGGTGGATTATATTCGGTTGAATAACATTAGCCCACTGATCTTGCGAGAGATTTACGATTTGATGAAAATGGCCGATTTGTGAACGGATCCGGTTGTAATGTATATGCCACCTGTTCTCCCATTCAGTAGGGCTAAATAGCGCAATAGGTAATAATGATGAAATATTAATATGTTATTAACAGATATTTGGTTATCAGAGTGGAGAGAATCCACTACTAGATAGAATCTATGTGATTATATCTGATTAGCTGTTGTTTTTTGAGGCGGCTTTGTTGCCGACATGAACCATAAGACGTTCTTAATGGACACCTTGTAATGGGCAAATCGTATTTATTATTAATGTTGAATGTCTGCAAGAGTGCATTATGACTTCCTGATATGGTATGAATAGGAGGTAGGTGATTGCCCCTGTAATGTATGCATTTTATGATTATTTCAAGATAAAGATATGATCAATTATTCATTTTAATAAGAAATTAGGGAGTACGGTAACTGTACATGTATTTGGAAAAGTCTTCCTTGTATCGATAAATGTAAAAATAAATATATGACAATCAAGAAAGAAAACAATTTGAGTGTTTGAGTGCTAGCCATTACAAATCATTTCACCTGTTTTGCGGAAATCATTGTCAGTGATAGAAATTTGGTTTTCACTATTTTCGGAATTGAAAATCAATTAGCAACATTTTTAGTTGTTTGTTTTGAATATATTACTAAAAATACTACACACTTTGTGCCAGCAAAACCTTGTTTTATTCGTGGAAATGTATTTGCACTTTATACGAGAGTTTGGCATAAAATTTAAACATGGAATTTAAAAATAAATTGATGATATTTTACAAAGGTTCAAGATATTCATCCATTTTATGTGTGTGTTTATATTTCAGCATCCATACCCATCAGAAGAACAGAAGAAACAATTAGCTCAAGACACAGGTCTCACCATACTTCAAGTCAATAATTGGTAAGATATACACATTCATAATCAAACGATGTCCTCCAATGGCAGCACTAGAGGAGGGGAGGGGGTATGGGTGGGGGCATATGCCCCAGTCAGAGACCTTTCCCCTCCTCTCCCCCAATAAAAAAAAAATGAAAAAATAGCAGAAATTTTGCTAAATTTTATGATTTTTGACATCTCTGAAATTTGCTTTGCCCCCCACCCTTCATGAACCCGGAATTTTTTTTGCTGGTGCCCCACGGCTGTCCTGCCAAGTAAAGAGGCAATAGTTGCACAGATATAATACAGCAAATGATGCCCTGTTATTTGGCAGTAAAAATGCAGTATCTATGCTTCGTTTCACCTGGGCTTTGGTAGTAACATCAGTGCTTCAACATGGTGGTGCCGTAAGCTTGTCGACAGACCGCCCGTCTTTGTGTGACATACGTTCTGTGGGATTAGGTTATGTGTGCGACTCGATACTGCGACCAGCAAAATGCGCACATACTTAACTACCCAACTTCAGGTGAAACATAGTATGCAAGTAAATGACATAGATTCTGTGTTTTTATTTTGAAGGAGATATTGGGCTATTCTGGTTAAAATCCATAACACCCCCTATGGAAGACATGACCTTAATATTCCATACAGGGAGTGTGAATTTCCAATGGGGTTACCTGTTTGAGTGACCACATTTGAAATTCACACTCCCTCTGTGGAATATTAAGGTCATGTCTTCCATAGGGAGTGTGTGGATTTCAATTGGGATAACCCAATGGAATGATTCCTTCTTGTTTACTGTTTTGTATTGCATCTTCTACAGCAGTGCTTGTTGTCATTAATAGGTGACAGCTAGATTGTGTGATTGGTCATATCATGCCTAAAGTTATACCTGTATAGTTTTATCAACCAATCGCAATAAATGTATGTTTGAAATGACAGTTACACATAAGTACAGGGTGAGTCAATGAAATTTTTTGAACCATATCTTCTCTAGTAATGCTTCGTAATGGTTATTTTATTTGTAATGTTACTTTAAGGCACAGCAGCTGATAGATGTATCCCATCATGCTCTGCGGTACAATAGTAGAACTGCACACGCCATAGAAAGTGTACACAAAATCCTTCACTTCAACTTTCAATTACTTGCTTATATCAGGGGAGCTTAGACTTTTGTTTGAAAAAATATGATCTCTAAAGTATTGCAAAACTATCCATAGCTCTCAATATTTAAGCGGCTCTTAATTATGTATTTGTATTTGCTGTGGAGCAAGCAGATAGACTGTAATGCATGATGGGATACTCATTTCAGCTGCTATGCTTTTAAGTTAACTTACATGACCACAAAGCCCAATTTGTTAGCTTTGCTTCAAGTATAGCAATCCAAATGCTCTGATACTGATGAGCAATGGCACCTTTATGAATATAGCAAGAGGTGACATCATGGGCTCAAGCATACAGGCTGATTGGTTCATCAAAACAATGCTAACAAAATGGAAACTGTTTAATCAAATTTATGATTCTCATAAACAGGTGATACAAAGGATACAAGTTAGGTTTGGTTTGTACTGACTCACCCTGTATAGGTAACTGGTTTCTATCACTGATAATGAAAACTGCCGAGTCACATACTGGTATGAAATCTGCTAAATGCTACATACAATATCAGGAATGGATCCAGGATTGGAAATGGGCTTCTAGTTCCCAGACTTTAAGACTGATTTGGCAGAGTGGTGGTATTCCAGTTGAATTCCATACACCCCTTATGGAAGGCAGGAATCCCATTTGAAATTCACACTCCCTGTGTGGGAGATTAAGGTCATGTCTTCCGTATGGGGTGTATGTATTTCAACAAGAATAGCCCATTTGACAAGAGTGCCTATTCCGCACCCCTGGATCCACCATTGAAAATGGTAGAGGAGGTGGGGTATAGAGCATTATTTTCACAAACCCTAATGCCAGAAGGGATTTTTGGCAACTGGAAGGGAAAGAAGGAAGGGATAAAGAGAGGAAACAAACAAAGAAGTTCCTTGCTCTGGGTGGGATTGGAACCAGAGACACCTCGCATGCCAAGCACTAGTTCGGCGACACTTAGCCACAGGTCTTTCGCTGGCCGGGCCACCGAAAGCATGCCTATATATCACTTAGGATGATTCCGTCATTACATCACGTGTTAAGCCTCCAGCATACTTTCCTGCCGCTGCGGCAAGCGGCAGGGCGTTTCAACCAATGACAAGCCTTGATTGTGTCCGTTTGTCTGCAATACGCGTGCGCCACGCCGCTCAGCGGCAAGCGGCAGGGTAGTATGAAACCAGCATAAGGGTTAAGCTTCAGACATGCAAATGTTAACTTAGCTGGTTAAATCAGGTTTTGCATGCAGCAGGTAGGCAAGTTTGGTTTAGCAGTTTAAAATTCGCCAGCGAAGTGGTTACATAACTCCATAAACTGGATCACGCACCTTTTGGAATTGGTAGTACATGCCATAAACTTTCTTTTGCGATCATTTTGTTCATGGTGCAGAACTCAAAGGCGTGATCCAGTTGGCATAGTGATAATCGGATTACACATAACACTTGCTGGTGAATTGTTGTCTGTGCAATCTAAAATTTCTACAATTTGATAATGAAATAATCATCATTAAAATTCTGCATGGTAATTCAGACTGAATAAACAGATTAATGAATGTATGATAGGTGCAGAAGCAAAACTTTTAAAGTCAAATCTTCCCACCTATATGTTGGTTCACCTCAACTATGGTAGTTGATGAAAGTGCGTTCATCGCTAGGCACAACATCGAATCATGCACATTAATTAATCGCACTGAGCGTACACGCTCGCGTACAAGGGCGGTTTATTTACAAGCTTGCACAGCGAAAAAGCATTCTACCGCACTTGAAGTGAACCAAAGAATAGCGTATATTTGGAGCACCACAAACATATTGAACACCTGATTGAACATAACTTGATCCAGGGAATAATACATGTATAATCCATCCAGGGTGAATAGCTTGTATATTATTTGGTATTCACAAGCCACACGGCTACCATGCTGGACAAATTTGACCTCATTGGATATCAACATTTCATTGTAAATAGACCTGTAAAGAGAATGACCTAATAAAAAAAGGCTACTTCTGGCTTTGTAGCTGTAGTACGATTGTTGTATCAATTTAACCCAGGGCGAAAAGTAGCAGCAATTGTTTGAACAGCAATGCTCAATGTTAGTTCAGCCAAAAACGCAACCAGAATATTTCTGTATTTATTTGTATAACTTGTTACACATCGTTGGCTGTGTAATACAATACTTGAATACTAAACAACTAATTCAGGCTCAAAACCCAAGTGCCATGGTCAACAACCAACTGAAATATGTTAAGCTAGTCGGCAAACCTCTTTCCCTGTCCTTTGGTCATTGGGAGTTTGAATGCTTATTCTTATAGTCTTGTTCAAGAGGAAAAAAAGTAGGCATTTCCAAGCACATTGAATTTCATGATGGGACCTGAAGCCCCAGTGGGTTCATGTGCTCAGCAAGTGAATAAGCTAAGTTTAAACTTGGAATCGGGCTATTTACCTTGTACAGAAAAAGGAATAGTGTTGTGTGTTTTCGGATTCTTTGAAGCCATGTATATGAAACATGTTGCCAACTATATTTCTTTGTAGCCCAATTGGCACTTCAAACTTAAGCACCCATGGCACAACAAAGCTGTAGGAATATTTCCATATCAGGCAATAGTTTTCGTTAAATATCTGGTCAAATTCTCATTTTCGTATTTGTCAATTTTGGACATGAAGAGCAACAAAGCTTTAGCCAGGGTGGTGCAGGGAGTGCACCCCAATGCCAATCTGAATTAAAAGGTTCACTTTGTTCTGATAATATTGTAAATGTTTGAAGGAAAAAAATCAACAAAGGTCCACTTTTTTTGGTAAAAATGTTAAAATCTACTTTTTTTAACCAAAGGTTCACTTTTGATTCAAATCAATCCTCCATCCAATTGTAATGAGCCTGTGTTTTTATCAGCGATCATATTTTTGAGTAATCAAATAGTGAAGTTTTCCACCCTCACCTTACATTGTGTTCCAGCATCATACTACTAATAATAGGTACTATTTTTATGATGATACATGTAAAATCTGTCAAATGCACTCCATTAGAGATTAAAAGATTTTTGAGTTTGTTGGATTGAAATGGCAAAGATGTTGCTCTCTTTTTCAACCATTTCTTTGAAACCAGGATGGCGTACGTGTCATGTGTTACGAGGTAAACGAACCTTTAGAATTTGATCCTGTAATATCTATTTGTAGCAACCAAAAAAATGTCTAGATATACATACTTGTACCACAAATGTACTAATGGATGGGAATTATTATAAAGAAGAGCTTCAAATATCTTTTCTGTTCTATTTGAAACAATTACTTGGATACATTTTTTGTACAATTTAATTTTTTATTAATTTTGACATTGAAAATTGAGGAATCCATTATGAAGCTAATGCTATATTCCAATTTTAGTAATATAGACTTCAGTGCATTTCCAATTTTGAAACTAAATTCAAATCGGAAAAAGAAATAACAAATGACCGCTTGAATATGTTGTGAAACATCTTTCCTGTACAATAAAATCATCTTAAAATATGCCCTCATCTTAATTAATAGTGATATTTTACATCTAAAAATGGATTAATTTTGAAATTAAAATTTAAGGAGAAGGTTATACAATGGTTGTGTATGTACAGACTGGGTTTAGATGTTGAGTTCATCCACAGTGCCGCATAGTGTGGTGGTTAGACTAGGTCAACATCCCCGAGGAGAGAGAACCTCTTTGTTCTGCCATAGAAACCAGCTCCATGCATCTTGCATCTAGCCATCTATCCCAGAGTTGCTTTGGAGTTTAACCCTTTACCTCAGGGTAAAATTCACTGAGAGAGGTATACTGTATTGAACATATGCTATACCACAAAGTGGGTCTCTCAAGTCCAGTAAAATGAGATGCACTGGGCTATGGTAAGAGAATAGGAGGATCTTCCCAAAATATTTGATTCCTCGGGATAGGATTGAGAAAGGTGCATGACCTTTAAACCTCATATATTGTGAATGTCAAAAATTTGATACAGTGAAATAGTTGTTATTTTTAGGAAGAGCAAAAGTTACTAGTAGTTGTTTTAATAGGAGAATTAATATGGCGTATCTTAGATTACCATTGATTTGTATTGGTAGCATGTAGCATGAGACAATATTAGACAAAAGGGAATGGGTAAAGAAAAGAAAAGGGAAAAAACATTATTTAAAATATTTAATTGTATAACTTTAATTTATTTTCATTTTGAAGCATTCTGTTTATTATGGAAGGGATGGTTTTATGAAATATTTGCTTTAATGGATACTCTTTGTCAAAGTAAAAAGTAATAAACCATACAAATACAAATGCTAGAGGGCCTATACTCATTAACTTGTTTTGTAATGCTACATTGGTAGAATTCTACAAATATTTAGCTGAGCTAAAAGTTTTATTGTACTAACTAACATAACAGTAACAAAATTAATGTAGTCACTTTGCAAGCAGAGTGAGCAAGCAAATGACACCGGAATAAGTTGCATTTTAGTTCATGAAATAAGCCTAGGAGTACATCTAATAATAATTGAGTTTTTATTGTTGTCTCTTTGTAGGTGTAATAGAACGATCAATCATGATATTATCCATAATGATAATAGCGTACTAATATAATCATAGTCAAACTCCCTGCCTAATGGAAGTGCATTTTCGTAATCATGTAATAATACTAAAGGATATCGTATTAGGTCATTTTAACAATAATGTTGCTGATAATGGTATAAAATAATTGGCATGGCAACAGATTATGTTTGCAACCTTTGAACGAGGCTGTAGTCATTATGCTGCTGAGAGTGTGAGGGAGGGGGGAGGGAGTTTGAAGCTTAGTCGTTGCTGCATTAACATATTTAAGGGCAGTCAGACTGGCGCCAAACAGGCATGCATATACTCCATTAATCATACTTTGCAGCCTAGCTTGCCTAGCTAGCTAGCCTGCCTGCTTGCCCTGCAAGCTTATGGCATTGCCCTGCCTCCTGAACAGTAACACAACAAATTTTGGTGGTGCAAAATTTTCATCTTTTTCTGAGGATGTACTGCTGTTAGGGCTGTTTTATCATAGACCATTAAATGGTCTATGGTTTTATACATTTATAATTATGATGACATATTCATCTGATTTTAGGCTTTGTAGCGTATAATTAGTAATTTCTCTCATTGCCGACTTCAAACTTCAAATATTGCATGAAATATAAACTAAATGAAAATTTGAAAAACTATGTACATTTTTGGGGCAACATTGTCTCCAAGCTGGATGTGATTTATGATGTAGTATAATAATCTGGCTTGATATAGCATGATAATAATTGTTAAATTATCCAAGACCTTGGAAGTAATAAGCATGTTAACAGGGTCAGAGTTGAACCTGGGATCTTGGAGTTCATAGCATTGTTATTGGCAATCAATTTGTAATACTCTCAACACCTTTTTTGCATATGTGATATTTTAATAGTTGGCAAATATGACATATTTTCATTGTGTTAATCTATCATGTTTAGAAATGAATTATTTGGTGTTCATAATGGATTAGTTTTGAGTTATCATAATTTTGCAACTTATTTTCCCATGCACACGGTGAGGATATTTTGAGTACAGCTTCATTTAGTAATCTAAATTTGATCAATTTCAAACTTCTAAGTTCAAACATTTTGATTCACTATGGTTCCCTTAAATGAAAGCAACTGATATATGTTTGTCATGGGTTTGTATGGTGTCTAAGTTTTCTCAAGACCACAAAGATCTATGAATTCACAGATTATAAATAAATACACCCATTATTGAGATACAAAGTAATGGACTTTTGTTATGTTGAGCAATTTTACCGCATCTGGTTTTTATAGTTTTTACAATTTTAACATAAAAATCTATCCTGCATGCAAGACCATTTCCATGGCAAGACAAAGCTGCAAGAAACATTCTTCTTTTTTACTTCACATGAAAATGATTATATTTCTACAAACTTGTTAGTAAGTGATTTGCCCACGAAGTGTTTTCAAGCACATTTTCCTTAAAATATCATTGTTTTGGTTACACCTGTATACACATTACTATTGTTAACCTTATTGTGTTAAAATATCATCAGCGCCAAATGCAAGCATCGGTAATTAAGTACGTTGAGCATTATGTGCCCATTTTAGTATTTATTGTATTATTATCATTGTATTGTTGCAACAAAAAATAATGAGATCATTTAGATAAAAAGGTTTAATGGGAATATTTGTATCGTTAATGATCTCATCAAACAATACGGATTAAAATATCAACTGTCATACAGGAGGACAGCTGGTCCATATAAACGTGATGGATAGCGTGGAGTTGCCATGGCTAGACACAAGCTAGTGATGCAGCCAGCGATTGCAAGCTCAAAATAATCTTATATCTAATGCATTTTCATGTGACGATAAAATAGTCGTCTTTTTTTAGAAAACCGATCATCTTGGATGAAACTACCATCTCATGTCGGTAAACTCAAATTAGCATTCTTCTTTCTTGAAAAATTATATGATTGAAAAGCGGAACTGGTTATATGATGAACTTCTATTGCTTCAAGATATATCATTTTTGGTTTAATTGAATTTGAATTATTAATAATAATCAAGTGGAGAAACTAGACTAATCTGGCAGATGAGTTTAGTGAAGCTTCCATCCCCACCAGAGCTAAAATTTACCATCATACACAAAAATATGTTTTCAACAGCGGTGAGAAGCAATAGGTTTTTAAAAGGATGGTTAAAAAACACCCTAGTTAACGATAGAATTGCATTTGACTAATTTTTATTTTCCCTTCCACCCAGCCAGAGGGAGAGGATTTGCGAGTGAGTTGTATGCCCTCAACGCATGGGTGCACGAGTGAGCAAGTTGGTCATGTGCGACGTGGATGTAGGCCAGGGTTTAGTTACAGTCGCACAACAATCAGCCGAGTTTGACCTGAAAATTCTAACCTACACCTATAGGCCACCAAAGAATTTTTAGTAGAGGGGAAGTTGATGTCAAAATCTACCATTAATTTTATTACTAATAGACAAAAAAGTGGGAAAATCACTTGAAGTGAATATTTCCTCGGATGTCTTCATGGGTTTTATGCGCATCCATAGGATATTAGGTGGCAGCCATGATAAAGCACTTGTGTACACTGGGCAGCTTCTATATATGTACACACTAGAATCCACAACATGCTCGTCCATCAGGGCACAGTTCTTTAACCCCAATACATCTGCACATTCATTGAATGACCTTTGAAAATTTGGGTACAAAAACTCATACTCTACAACTTGAGGTTAAATTTTGCACTATGATTATGTAATTAAGGTTATTGGACTATGCCATTGGGATGAGGCTATTGTGGTCCATAGTGATAGCTTGGTTGTATCATTAAATATTGAGAGAATGGCACAATATATAGGCAGAGCTGGAGTTAGCTTGCTTTATGTAATGGCCTCAGATGTCAGCTGAAGCCATGCATCATTTACTCTTATAAGAGCAAAGTGTGTCATTGTGCCTATGTAATGGCCTTATACTTGACACAGTTAACACTGAATATTTACTCGTAATTCCACCATGGCCTTCTATGCATATCATGTATCAGATTAATGAGGCTATTAAACCCCAAATTCATTAAGTCTTAAAACATCATTAAGCACAAACTTGTTAATTAATCACTACTATCGCCAATATGGTGTGTTAATTGCTGCATAGGAAATAGTTAAAGTTGAAATTGTAGTAGCTTATGTTGTGTGGGTAGCAAGAAAAGCAACACATGTGTACACACATACCGTGTCGTACACACTTTGCCATTTTATGGTTTGATTATTAGCTTTGACAATAGAGGGCGTAATCACATTTTCACACCTGTCTTTCAAAAACCTGCAGCAAAAATGATAAAATTTAAGTCAATTTGTTGTAATTTTGGTGGTAAATTTAAATTGTCTGTAGTTTTCACCGTTTTTTTAAAACTACAATCTTTTTTAAAATGTGAAATAGTTACTAAATCCATTGTTTTCCTATTGTTTTTTTGTGTTTTTCTTTGTGCAGGTTTATTAACGCAAGACGTAGGATTGTGCAGCCAATGATAGACCAGTCAAATAGGGCAGGTAAATGAAGATAATATTTGAGTAAATTTGATTTCTCTAGGATTATTGGAAACCAAGAGGTCTACTTTCTATGCCATATTTATTGGATACAGTTATAATGGATTTCAAGCAGGTTGTCATCTCTGATATCATTTTGGAGCTATCCATTTATTGGTAGAGGGGGTTTGTGGATGTGAATGCAATGGAGCAAATACGTATGAGCTAAGATATAGCTTAGATTTATCTAGACTTGAACTTGGCACCATCTCATCAAACTCATTTACCTCTTCCAAAATGTTAGGGATGACAACCTGACTGGAATCACAAATGGCAGGGAAGGTGACAGGGTGGATCCTACAAGGACTGGTGATGTGATCTAACAAAATGAGTTGTTTGTTGTTAGTGATTTTGAGATGCACTCAAATGGTTTGAAGTCCTTTATATTTTATTGTTACACTTTGTACCAAAATGATGTCATTTCCCAATGGCATAATTCGGGGAGTTTCATTTACAGCTTAGTTGACTTAAAAGTTGACTTCAACTTGTGAAGTACAAGTTTTTGTACCTTACACATTCAGTGGGTGCATAGGTATTAATGTTGTGTCTTGACAGATGGCATGGTACCATGTGAGATCCTACAATCATCCTTGTGTTTCTAGAAACTGTAAGTCAATTTTTGGAAGGGGATGGGGGGTAGCATATTGTATATTTGGCAAGATTAAAACACAAAAATTAATTCTGCTAGGCAAACGACTCATTTTGCTTGATGCATGTACAAAAATGATTCCAGTCCATCATTTTCCCTTTTGTCATTGGGCAGGAAAAACCTCCTTTGTATTATGTGTGGCCCTTGAACATGTTTAAAACAAAACTGCCAAGAGGTTACATAGGAGCCTTTTTTTTTTTTTTTTTTTTTTTTTTTTTTTTTTTTTTTTTTTTTGAACAAGTTCATTAGGAATGTTGATATCAACTGTGAATTTTGTTCATTTTGAACAATTCCAAGTAAAAACGAAGTTGGTTTACTCATGTATTTAGTGACGTTTCACCACTACACTAGTGGCTTCATCAGACTGGCAACTCATCACATCTGACTGCTTGCTTTTATAGGCAACAGGATGCACCGTAGAGGGCGTGATGAGTTGGTCAAAGATGTTGTTGAGTGAGTAGGCCCCCTACTTCAAAAAGTCTTGCGGAAGACCTAAAAGACATTGTCCTTACAGAAGATGAGATCCTCAATTCACATGATGTGGTGGCGCTGTTTACTAGTACCCCCATCGATCTCACTCTTCATGTTCTTCGTGAAAAACTAAACGAAGACAAAGACCTCAAAAACAGAACACTCCTCAACATTAATGACATCATCGAACTTACCAAATTTTGTCTTGCCACGGTTGCCTACTTCAGCTACTCAGGTGATATTTACCGCCAACGGTTCGGCATGGCGATGGGTAGCCCCCTCAGCCCCCTTGCCTGTAATATATTCATGGAGTGGCTGGAACAGAAAGCTATTTCCACAGCCCGGTAGCCTGCACGCCTGCGTCTCTGGAAAAGATACGTAGATGACGTGTTGGAAATAGTACGCAAAGGAGAAGTAGACAACCTCACAGAACACTTAAATTCTATCGACCCTACCAACAGTGTCAAGTTTACTTACGAGCAAGAACAAGAAGGTTCGATTCCCTTCCTCGACACCCTAATCACTAGAAAGCCGGATGGATCAGTGAAACTCTGTATCTACCGAACGAAAACTCACACTGACCCATATCTTCAGTTTTCCTCCCACCACCCTTTACATCAAAAGCTGGGTGTTGTTAGAACGCTGCTAGACAGGAGTGACGCGTTGGTAACCGAGGAAGCGGACAGACAAAAAGAGGAGGGTAACATTCGCGAAGCGTTGACCACTTGCGGTTACCCGGATTGGTCAATCAAGAAAGTCAAAAAAGACAAAACTTTCCTCAAAACGAAAAGATGACAGCGAAAAAACCAAAGGCATGGTTGTGGTTCCCTACATAGAGGCGTATCCGAAGCGTGTGTCCAGGGTGTTTAAAAACACGGATTTTCCACAGCCATGAAGCCACATCGTACCATCCGCAATATGCTCGTTCATCCGAAGGATAAACTTCTCCCTCAACAGAAAGCGGAAGCCATTTATGAGATCCCCTGCGGTGACTGCCCCAGTTCCTACATTGGTGAAACTGGTCGCCCATTTGGTATCCGACTTAAAGAGCACCAGAAAGAGGTGGAGAAATTTGAATCTAAGCCATTTACTCGAAAGCAAAACGCCAATCATCTGTCACGGACATTCACAAATCCGCCATCACTGATCATGTGGCCTCTACAAATCACTCTATCAATTGGGAGGACTCAAAAGTTATTGATCGTGAAGCCGACAAGACCACCAGGTGGCTGAAAGAAGCCATCTGGATCCACCGAAAAGGACAAGACACTCTCAACAAGGACGAGGGGGCCTACTCACTCAACAACATCTTTGACCAACTCATCACGCCTTCTACGGTGCAAATAAAAGCAAGCAGTCAGATGTGATGAGTTGCCAGTCTGATGAAGCCACTAGTGTAGTGGTGAAACGTCACTAAAACGTGAGTAAACCAACTTCGTTTTTTACTTGGAATTGTTCAAAATGAACAAAATTCACAGGTTACATAGGAGGTTTTGTTTTAAACATGTTCAGGGGCCAATGACACATAGTAGGTTTTTCCTGCCCAATGACATAATTTGTTACTGATGATATGCCACCTTAAAAAGAAGCAAGAACTTCAGGTAATTGGTAAGAGAAAATAACGATATCCAATTCATTTGATGAAGGTGAGATATGTACAATATAATTGCAAAAATCATAATTTATGAATAGTTACTTTGAATTTTTAGTAAATTGAAAAGGTGAACATAACATGTGATCTAAAACAATTAAATAAGTTATATTGATCATTCATTAAGTAGAAGATCAGAATAAAGCTAGTTCAAAATTCAGGTTCAGTGACTACATGTAGGTTTCATGATAGTGTTTCCTGTGAGCATCCCAAGTTGGTATACATCACTCCAAAATGGTCTCATTGAAATTAGGTGTATGAAACTTGTATCAGGAAAACAAGCTATAGATAGGTGTCCTTATGGCAGTTTCATATCTTGAACTGCATTGTTGATCTTTCTGATCTTGAATATAGTGTCATAGAAGGTAAGTTAATAAGTTCATTATTTTGTGAAAACTGGTAATATGATTTTATCAGATTCTCAAACACAGGTGGTAGTCTTAGATGAAATCATTCTGAAAAATGAAAAGTGGAATGCACCATCTTTAGAACTTATGCGGACAGTTCTGCTTAGGACATTGATATTATAGAATGTCAGTGTACAATTTTTTTTCCAACATTTTTGTAAAACATGTTATAATCATGTTGTAAGCTTGTCGAGTTGAATGTAAATTAGACTTAGATTCTTAATATTTTTAAAAAATAAAGGTATTAGGCTAAATTGATAGCATTTCCCCAGAGATTCAACGCATAACTAATACTAATCCATAATAGGCATCACAACTAGATGGTAGATTACCCATAATGCATTTCACTAATAGACTCTTATTCATATTTCATAGCTGGCCCAATTTTTACCCCTGTATATTTTTCTACTAACACATTTTGTGCCGAGTAATTTTTGAGACTTATGTAGCCCCTTTATTTTGTAGTTGAACACCCCCTTTTTATCCGACTCTACGTATATCCATTGTACTCCACTCTCCCTGACGAGCATTTTGGGGCATTTTGATTGTTATTTATATGCATACTCTGCAGTGCCAGGGATGTCCGGTGGTAATCCCTACAGTCCGGACGGGAGTCAGCCCATGGGGGCGGGCTTCGTGATGGGTGATGGCCAGCATTCCATGGCGCATTTACGACCACCGCTGGGTAATGAGTGTGACCCGCACCTCTATTGATTGATTGATTGATTGATTGAATGATTGCAAAGCAACCAACAGTGCAGGTTCCTAATGTTTTCACTTTTGTTTCTTGGTGTACATAGTGATGTGGATTTGTGACAGTCTTGTCGTTTGACTTTCAGTTTCTTAGTTCTTTAGTGTCAGCTACCTCACATGTTTATCAACAAACTAACGTTAGAAACCTTATGTACATTCCTCTGTCTACCAGTTATGAATATGTATGAATACTAATCATATGCAAATCAAAATCAGTACTACATTGTTGTTCGCTCATGTCTCGTGGCATTTCTGGTATTGTTTTAAATTTTCAAATATTTCTTGTCCTGGCTGGTATTTTGTGCAGAACTCTCTTGTACAAAGTTACAAACAAAACAAAAATAACATTGAAGAAAAAAACCCAGATTTAAATGAATCCTGTGAATTGTTATAAATATGTGAGCGTTACTTGTGGCCTATGTATAGATAGTGATGGTACAGTGTCTTGTGAGAGTGTGTTGTAATCTTGTTGTATTAGTGTAGTGTAGTATCGTTCAACCTGGTGAATTTAATTTAACATTTTACACCCATACACCATGAAATTAACACCACTATTTTGCGTTCTTTCTTTTTTTGAAACTGCACTCATTGGTGGTTTTTCACTTTTTCTTCCATCGGTATTCAATTAACATTTCACATTTCATATGGTGGTCAATTCATTCACTCTATACTATCTGACTTTTATATTAATATACAAAAACTCTTCATTATGCTGATACACTTCACCTTAAATACCAAGTAATCTACAAGAATCTACGCCTTTAATTCCAAGTAATCTACAAACATCTACGCCTTTAATTCCAAGTAATCTACAAACATATGCCTTTAATTCCAAGTAATCTACAAGCATCTACAAACACCTCCGTTCTTTAATGTTTGAGGGTGAGAATTATTTTGACCTTTAAGCTTTGACCCACATTGCTGTGGTCAAGAACCATATCCGAAAAGTGTGGTTAAACATTCATCTATTTCATATTCGTAGGTTTTATTAGAAATTCCAGAGTATCTTTATACTTACAAAAAACTTAAATAGCCCTTAGCACATACAATACATTGTATGCTACCCCATTTGTCATGCATGAAATTCAAACTCGTTCCACAGCTTCTTTTACAATACAAATTCATAATCACTTGTTACGACGCTAGAAGCTGTAGAACTCATCCATATAACAATTCTCCAAACCTAGTTAGTCAAATTCCATGTTATTACTTTCCTTTTCAGTTGATCAAATTCAGGCTCTAGTTTTAATATTTACCTTTGTTTCTCCTAATACATATTTGATTGTACTCATTTGCAGTGATGTGGGCTTATAACCGATTTACTCGAGTGGTTGCACAAATATCTTGCTGCTATCTGAAACCAAATTGTCTCTCTATTCAATAACTTTTCTCGCATCTGAAAGATGCACCAGTGGGAAAATTTAATTATGTATCATACTTTCTACTCAAAGTGAGGATAACATTACAACATTGTCTTTGGCACTTGCTAACTATTTTGGGTAACTTTTTTTTAAATATTACTTACAAATATAAAATGCACGGTGTTGAGTAACTGATTCATTTTCCTGTCAGAGTGTTACGGACCATTAATTGTCACACCATTCATTTGCTTCAATAGCAACACAACATATCCAATTTCAAACGAAATCATTGTAAATGATGCATTTTAGCCTCTAGGTGACAATGTTCGGATTTGATTGAATGATATGTCAAATCACGCTATGGACATAGAGTTAAATGTGCATGATATCAAACAAAAATAGATACAAAATCATACCTTATTTGGTGCTATCCCAGGGGTGATATTACTTATAGATTACCCATCTTTTGGTTCTTACAAAGCAAAAATCAAGCCTAATCATACCAGGTGATACATCAGTCACTTACATATCCTCCCTCTGGCCTGATTATAAGATTGATATAAAGCCCATGACACACTTTTCATACATTGCACAAATAATGACAGAATACAGAACATGTCCTTTATAAAGTCTTAAGGTTCGTTCATACTACCACCGCATTTGCGATGCGTTGCTTTGCGATGCCGATATATCGATTGCTTTCTGCCGCAACTCAACACAACTCGTCGCATTTTCAGGTTAAAATGTATTTAACTTCATTGCGATATCGCAATGCAGTAGTTTGCAGTACGATGCAATGCGGCAACGCACCGCATCGCAAAGCAACGCATCGCAAATGCGGTGGTAGTATGAACGGACCTTTATTTACCCTCACATATTTGAAAGATTGCAACTTAAAAGCAGTATCAGTGATTTGCAAAATCAGAAAATCTACAAAAATCATTGAAAATCAAGATTTTTGTAAAGAGTATAGGCGTGCTAATATACCCTGCAAGTGATGAGTTTGAACACAGCCTAACAGGCCCGTACGCAGGATTTCATTGGGGGGATGCTGATTTTGAAAAAGTGTACTTTTTTCCAAGGGGGGTGGGGCAATTTTGTGAAAAGTGGACAAAATTTTGACCTTTTTTGTCCAAAAAAAGTGTAAAAAACTAATACGCTCGCAAATTCTGACATTTTGGGACTTTTTGTATAATTTTCCAAATTTGGGGGGGGGGTGCATCGCACCCCCTGCACCACCCCCCCCCCTCGCGTACGGCCTGCAGCCTAATTATGGGGGAAAATGTCACAATGTTAGTTAATGTTAAAGAGGTCTGTCCGTACAGACACTTGTAGCAACACACAATTGAATGAAGTTTCATATTGATCAACAGTGCTATTTTCTTACTTTTGGTCGTTTCTTTTTCATACGAAAAATTTGATGCCAATTTTATCGACTTATCCTTTACTTTTTAAGCCATTCCTAAAAACAGTTTTACTCCTTGTGAGGATTGCTGATAGTGCCTCTAAATGCATAGAAAAATGATATACATGTAAATGAACAATGATATGGAAGATCTTGTGTTGTTCACCCACCCTCCCCCTGTGTCCACCTGCTTGGCCCATCACAGCAGCCTGTCTACAAGCCATACATAATTGAATTTGTCGTTATTGTCTGTGAATCCACAAGTAGTACACACACACACTTCACTATCACTCCTTGTTAATGTGTGTTCAAATAGCAAGTAGCATGTAGATATTTTGTATATATAATTCCACACATTGTATTATTGATCAAGTGACTCTCAGGTCACTCTTGTTGTGAGTAAATACGCATGGTTCTCCGTCGGTCAGCTGTCGCTGTGGATGTTCCTTCGTTAACAGCAGTTCTACAGCTGTCGTTGAGTCAACCTTAACAGGCGCATTTGTCTTTTGGCAAATGTAAGAGAAAAGTTGTCAGAAGTTGCAAGTCATTAAGTCAATTGGGATTTATGATAAATCTTCTTTGTTAAGGGTGGGTGACCGGTTGGCAGCTTCCCCCACTTTACCAGTGGCGTGCGCAGCTTTGTTGAAAGTGGGGGGGCCAGGTTGTTCAGTTCCCCGAATAGAGTCTGATTAGGAGTAAATTTTGATGTTTTTAGCGTTTTTTCCCCGAAAAATTTTGGTATATGGATGGGTCTTTTTTCCCAAATTTTCTGAATTTTTTTGGAAAATACCCCAATTTTGCCTCACTGTAGCCAACATTTTTTAAATTTTCCCAAAATTTGGGGGGAAATTTGAAGATAATTTGTGTTAAATTCACTGGAAATTTTGAATTTTGGTATATCGATGGGTTCAAATTTCTTGAAAAATTGGTATATTGATGGGTCCACTTTAAAATTCGCAGTGGAACACCCCTACCCAAACCAAACTTAAGTACCCCCGAAGTATACCACACATACTATTCTGTTGGCCATTGTCATACACATTGCTTCAGATATTCTTTAATATGATTAGATGATGTAATAAATATCACTGTGTTGCAGCTTGACATTCTTTTCTCTGCATTTGCTAATTTGAGTATGGCATCAGGTCTACTTGACTCATAAAATTAAAGTAAAAGTAAAAACAAAGTTTTGATATCATCTCTTGGTGACATAATGTAAATTAGATCATTAAGTGAGCGTTTTATGTAACCGTCTCAAAGTCAGTCAACTAAGTATTGTTTTGCTCATCATAGACTTAGTAAAGATTTAATTAAAATTCACGATAGGTATCGGCACAATGATAAACACTCTCATCGTCTGAATTTGTCATAGAGTTTTGATCAGATTTGAAGAGTGCCATGCCTACCTCTAGCGTTATTACTTGACACAATTTTATGCAGATTATTTGGGAGCTTCGGAGCTTTGGCATGGGGCACGAGAGAACCAAATTGCTGTAAATGAGTAATACATGGCAATAACAATTATGTTGATGTGAAGCCAAATATTTGATTCAATTGCAAAATATGATTTTGAAATGATTAAAGAATTTGTCTGTTGATTTTGTTGTCTACTGCCATTACATAACTTGAAGAAAAAACTTATGTGCTACTGTATAAACTAATTTTTGGTGTCAAGATATTTTCACAATGCAAAAGGAACATTTAGCAATTAATTAATTTCACAGTTGCTCAATTGTGCCCCCATATGTAATGCATTTGCATTATTGGTCATTTTTGTGTCTCTTTCATTTCGGGGTTATGACTGGATTCGTAAAAATAAAATCCTCGCGAAAAATAAGCACTTATACAGTATTTTATTGTGAAATATAACTATTAAAGGTGACCTGAACGGAACCTGAAGTATAGTAGGGGTCGCCAGAGATATTTCCTTCTTGGAAGTCTCGCTAATAATTCAACTGTTAACGGATATAAACCGTTTAGTAAGTCTCAACAAAGAACTATGTACTCATCTTTGTTTTCAGGCTCAACTTTTGGCTCTCAATTCCCAAACGTCTTTTTCTCATCAATACCAAACTATCCAATTCCAATCTCTAACATGCATGAATTCATAATATAGCCATTCTTCCATCCGTAGCTTCACATCAGGAGTGGCTATATGATAGAGATCATGAGAATGTTTAGCATGTGTGTCTGTATGTTTGTTTGTTATCTACCTTTTAATATTCAATTCTTTGAGGTGATTTTGACCAACACATTTTTTTTCTCTGTCTTGATTCACTTTTTTTCTCCGTGCTTCAGCTTCCGTGTATCCAAACCAGCATCAATACTACTGACACCAATAAACAAGGTAGAGAATAAATAAATAAATAAATAGCAACTTTATTTCTTTATCTTTTCCTATTTTTTATTTTCAATTATCAATTTTATTTCAAACTTATTTTGTGATTGGTGAGAAATGTGGAAACTGCATATAAAAGACATGGAATGTGCAAGGCAAATCTTTCATTTTCTGTTATGAGTGCTGAGTGGAAAATGGAGCAATGGGGTATTATTCCATTTGAAATCCATACACCCCTGTGGAAGACATGGCCTTAATCTTCCACACAGGGAGTGTGAATTTCAAATGGAGTTACCTGAATGGGTGAGTCCATTTGAAACTACATCCCATGTGTGGGAGATTAAAGTCATGTCTTACATAGGGGACAGGGGGTGTAAGGATTTCAAATTGAATAGCCCAATACACTTAGTGGTAAAAGTTCTTTCATGAAAATCTATAAATGCTTCAAAATTACTAATTTATAAGTCTATTTACATCAGCAGATTTTTATATGTTGTAAGAATATAATTATTTACTTTTATCACATTCAATGAAATTTTGGAGAAGCATTTTTTGTAATTTTCATGCATGAAAGTTTGGTGCTTGAAAATGATAGAATGCTAAAGGGGATCATGCCACTAAAGTGGGGAATAATGTGCCTTTTTCCCCTCTTCCCTTGAAAATTTTTGAAGGCTGAAATTGTTTTTTCAAGCAAGAATATTTATATTGCTTTAGAAAGCTAATACTGGAATGGGACTTAAAAATATTTTAATCTTGAAAACCCGGGGGTCTTCAAAAAAATTGATTAATATTATTGCTATTTACAATTTAACAAGCAAGAAAGGGAAGAGATGGTTATATGTTTTGAAAAACAAACATGCCCTCAAACTGTGACTGTGGTTAAGCTTATAATCAGCATGTCCTGTTCATGAAGTCCAAGCATGCCAAACAAATTCTAACTGCAACTAACCAACACATGAAGCTGTGTATTATGTTCTCTAATGATGATTTTGAATCAACAAAATATTTGAAGGGGCTGATTTGAAAATGCATTTTGCTAAACAAGTTTGGTGAATGGTGATTACATCCAGTTTAATATCCTACAACTTATTGACTGGAAAATATTTGACATTATTTGATAAAGGAGTGCCATATTTAGTCGAAATTGTATGAGAGATCCTAGGAGATTCAAGTGTATGTTCACAAAATCGTGCCATGCCATGACAATTATGAAGTGCTACGTGTGTGTGTATAAAGTGGTCATTTTTGTGCTACTTTTAGCAGAGTTGCCAACTCCGGCTGATCAGGGAAACTTTTACCTACTACACTCTTAGAAAAAAGGATTCTTGGCAGTCCTGTATGTGGAACCCTCAAAAGTTTTTTTTAACCTTTCCAGAACCCTTTCAGGTTCTAAAATGGCTCTTTCTAACCTTTCCAGAACCCTTTTCTGTTCTTTGTAGAACCATTTAAGGTTCCACATACAGGACAGCTCAAGAACCATTTTAGGTTCTATTTTGAACCCATTTTCTATGCGCTTATAATATTGGATGTAATTTCTAAATAGCTTCCTGATTGCTATACAAAATCTCCCTGATTGCAGAATGAAAATGTTAGCAACTCTGAATAATTGAGTTTCGTGCATTTCACGTTCGACAACAAATTTAAACATAGGCAGAGGAACCTTAAAATCAGGAGCTTAAAAAACAAGTAAAACAAAAATATCCACTTTTACAGTTGCACATGATGTTATTTAAATCACAGATATGTTTCATTGATTTTCAAAGTCATAATTAATGTTATGAATCAGTGACCATACAAGGTCTGTCATGTTATTTTAGGAATTCCCGGCTTCCCGTTATACATATTCGTTTCCTGCATATTTTTACATGTATTCCAGAGATAAACACCAAAACATAAGTAGTCGAGTCAAAGTGCACGCTTCAGTCAGAATATGAGAAATGTGATAAGATCAGATAAAATAATGCTATAATTGACAATGATTAAGACTGATTGATATGAGTAATATGTGTAATGATATCATAGATTTAATTATACTAATTAGCTCATCATGGTGCTTTTGTAATATTTTCATTATACATGTAGTATGTTATGTATTTGCTTATTTACTTGCATGGACTAAACAAATTATAGAGTCCTTAAAAAAGCCTTGTGCACTTTTGAGTGCTGACTTTGCTTGTTTTGTGATAATCATGTCATGATTGATACAGTTGGTGAATTAAGCTTATGTTTCACCAAGTTAAGTCGTATGTTATTGCGATAATTGAAGTGATATTAAATGGCTTTATTTGTGTTTTCTTTGCAATTTTTATAGGAGGCCCAGGTCTAATGGGTGCTAGTGATCTGATGGGGCAATCCATACCGGGCATGGGTCTACCAAGCATCAGCTCCAGCGCTGCATCCTATTCACCAGTATCGTCTTTGCATCCGTCCATGCATTCGTTAATACCGAGTCACCCTCATCACATGGTGGCGCCACATCACTCGTCGCCGCATCACATAAGCGCGGCATCGTCCAGTCCCCAAGCCTCATCAATCACGGAGACACTCAAAACGTTATGGACCTACATACGTCGTAAAAATGAACGCATAAAGAGCCGGTGCTCCGGTATGTGTGATCCCATCTTGTTTGGGAACGTACTTCAGCTGTACATGAGCCATGTTGGACTCAATATATGAACAGACTGTTATAGCCATATTGCCAGGCTACAGAAGACAGACATGTGTGATGAAGTGTTTGTGTGCGCATACAAATGCGCACTACAAGCACGCAAACAATTGATGTTGTCACCTAAAATATACTGTTGGATAATGTGAAAGAAGTCCTTATTTTTTGTTGTTCTTCATGTTCATATTATGGATATAATGGAGGTCCTATATTGTCACTGTATACAATGGTCCTCACAAACATGTCACATTTGTTAAACAAGTGAATTCACTGGAATTGTGAGTAGTCAATCGATATTATTATGCAAATCACCCGTTTTACATAATTTATTCCACTCATTTGTGCATAGTCGTTATATATGCTATTGTGTCTGTAAGTTATAGCTCGGCATCTATACTGTACACTTTTGAAAAAACAGTCAAATTGCTGGTGGTTTGCATCATGTTGACATTATTGAATTGCAGTTGTGTGTTTGTCATCGAGTGCACCTGTTCAACAATGTCAGCCTTATAGTCACAAGTTTTTATAGCCTGTAAACTCGCTCTGATGTGGGAATAAAGCTGTAGTTATGCAAAGTGTTACTCATCGCCTGTACCAGCAATTATAGTCTCCTCTGAAGTCTGTGCAGGAAACATGGATCTCCTTATCACCTCACTCTAGACTGTAGCAGAAGTCAATAATTGCCTGAATCAGAGCAACAAAATAAGGTCAACACAAATATCCAATTGGATGAACTCGAATTGTCATGGTTGTAGGATATACAAGCTTTATTGTGTCATCCAAGTATATAATATTATTAAGGTAGATTTTAATATAGATATGTAAAGTTGTGTACAAATTACCACCAGTCAGTCCAGTTGCCAAATTTATTAAAAATTGCTCTTTTACCAATGTGGACTTTCACTCTTTCCCCCTTTATTGTCCTCTACTACACAATATTTGTAATATATGACACACTGTGTGTTGAGTGACAAACCCCGAGGGATTTACCCTTCCTATTTATAGGTTCATGTTTTTTTCTTGTTTTTTTTAACTGGTTTCCAGATTAACACTGTGTATACTTTCAGTCATCTGGGATTTGATCAATATTTTCTGGTTGACCAGATTTAATTATCTACTAATTGGTTTCCAGATTTTTAAAAACTTAGTAAGAACAGAAAAAACCTACAGGAACCAGTGTGTAAATGATATTTAATCTTGTTTGTTGTACATGTATGTTAAAACTTCTGACTGTATGTTTTTTATGTGATGTTTTACCACCATGTTGGGAAGCAGTGTGCTTTCAGCAGCTCAACAAACCTCTGTAAGATAATGATACATAAACTGCCTCTCCCAAGTTGAATATTTGTACCTCCTTTGTCTTTTTGAAAATTACACATTGTGATGTATTTGCAAGAGGATTTCAAATACTTTTATTTTGCTGATCATACATTGGTTCCCCGTGCCTTAGGACTGCACCTAGAGCTGTGGACTGCATGACCAATTGGCAATGGCTGATCAGAATTAGTGTAAATTTACCACATCTGGACTTTCACTTGTACTTTTCAAACAGTTGACGTAACTGCTTCAAGACAGTATAAAGCACTACCACACGCAGGCCTTCTATTGTTTCTGATGTTGTAAAGAGATCAGTGCAGATGGTCCATGCATGTACAGCCCTTGTGGCATGTCAGCTTTGTATACCTGCTTATTCACTGACGTAGTGCATGTTAGTATCCATTGGTGACTGGTTCAAGCCTAGGCATATACACCTATACTGAATTATACCATAGGCTTTTTGTTGTGATCATTTTGATAAGTGGTTCATAACAAACTAAACGCAAGCCAGAGTAACCTAGCAACGGTCATATTCTAACGTGCACTACGTCAGCGAATATCAATTGCAATGTAGTTTTTAAAATATAAAATTTTGGAGCTGGCACAGGACAGAAGATCAGCTTCTGGCCTACACCAGCATACATTCTTGGTCAGATGTCAGTGGTCAGGGGTCAAAGTCGCAGGGAACTAATGTATGATTATGACTATATAGCTAGTTAACTCTCTGTAACTTTTTTGTTTAAATCCAGATTTGTCAATTCTTTCTATGAAACCAAATAATGATATTTGGATTATAATGCTTAGTGAAGATTTTGTTTAGAAATTCCATTTAACTTTTAATACCTTTATTAATTTTATCAAATACGCCCATATACACTCCTTAAAGGAAGACATGGTTCAAATAGTTACTGCATACTTTTGGATAAAATTGGTGAACAAATTACCTATTTTCAAAAGACTCTGTATGTATACATATGTTCATATTTACCATGTGAATATGGGAAAACTGTTTTTCTATAGCCTATTTTATAATATGGGGAAGAGAATTAACATGGACATGTTGATTCAATCCAGACTTAAACGGCAAAATTTTTTAAATTGAACTACTAGTATTATATATCAAGGGCAGTAACCATTGAAGCATGTCTTTCTTCCAAGGTGCATTTTAGCAACTCTTTGTAGAGCTCGATCTATTCCGCCATCAGAAAGACAATGCCAATACTTTCTATTACTTCTTATTTTTTAACTTATTAAAAACAAGAGTTTGTATAATGTAAATATAAAAGAAGAGAAACTGTTTTGTGATATATATTGTTTACTTTTTTTCTGTTCAAACACGTTTTTAACGTCAAATGTAGTGTTGGTGCCTAAAATTGTCGTAATGAACCAAAATTTTGTGTTCAATTGAAATGTGGATTTGTGAAACCAGTGACATGGTTCCAAATTCTGCACCCTGACCAATGCTCTCTATACCTTAGTTTATCAATTTATCCTTGTAATCCCCACCCTTTAAAAATGGAAATATAAAATTAGCTGTTAAACATTTTTTGCAAACAGGTAAAGATGGAAACTACTGAAAATGCAGTTTAATAATGTTAACAATTGGTTAATTATTAAACCACGTATATACAATAAATAACACAAGTGAGTAAGTAGCTCACAACTTTCCTGATTTATGCAGGACATTGTGGCAAAAACTTTTGCATTCTGAATGAGAGTTTGATTCACTTCAGAACTGAACCAATCTGAATTATCTTGGATTATTATAAGCTGTGACTGGTGGGTGTTGGTTGAACATATCTTCCAACCTATATGCTCAGATGTGTGCTAGCTTATTAAGCCAGATCAATTCAGATATATTTTGTTTGATCCAGACCAAATATATATGGATTCAATCGGGCATTTATAGGTGATCATAATGTTAACAGGAATTCTGATATGCACTGGTAGATCTAAGTTTTTGTTCAAAAGTCCCACGATGTTTCAAACATGCGATAATTATGAAATTCTGATTGAAATTGTCATCTACAACCTCATCAAGTAACGGGTATATATGCTGCTAGCTACTTTATAACTGCCACAACAGGGTTTATGTGAAGTCCCATACCCTCATGTATAATTCATACCTCTTTCATACTTAACCCCTTATAATTTATATGCTATTATATACTTTGTACCTCAAATAGTCTCCATCTCAGTCATGATTCACAATGACATTGTTAAATAACATTTGTCCATGACTGTGTTGGAGACTATTTGCATTGCACCAATATTTTGTATTAAGCTTACAAAGCAGTCTGTGTTGAATAGTGCATCGTCATACCCAAGACGTGCACATAATATTTTTGTTTTATATTTGCATCATTTGTAGGAAAGGTTAATGCTGCTTTATTATAAGATATAGTGGTGTCTTATTGTCTATTGTTTTATCTTTGGAATGGTGCTATTGTTAATTCAGTGCTGAATTAAAAAAGATAGTAAGTGACATTTGATCTCGTTATCATTTTGACTAAGTTGTAACAGAAAGAAAAGCGTATTATGACAAGAATAGAACCTATTTCATACCCAGATCAGAAATTGAATTTTGCAATCGCTGAATATCAAACAATTGAGTGCTGTAACATTTCAAAGAATTTCACATTTAATGAATCAACTAAATAAATAATTCATCTGATGTAACTAATATTTAGGTATTATGTTTTTTTGGAATGTGTAGTCTGACCAAAGATGCATCTTCTCTGGTCTGATTATATCAAATTGAATTTCATTCAACCAAGAATATGTAAAATTAATTTATCCTAGTTTTGATAACTAGTGGCATTATTTCAGTGAATTATTCTTAAAATGATTGACAAAGAATTGTTAACAAATTCATTCCGTAGTCAACATGTATTCTGCAAAAGTATTCTGTCAAAAAGTTACCGGTAATTTCATTATTGTGCTTCTCAGAGGAGCAATTTAGCGTTTGGAAACATTTCGGGAGTTGAACACTCTATTATGAGGACAGTTTCATGGTGTTGAAATCAGAACAAAGATGTGCACAATTGAATGTGCTGATAATGGAAATGTCAGCCCAATGTTTAAATCCATCCTAATTGACCTTTGACCTGGCATTATTTAGAATTAAGAGTATTCATTGTATGTAGGTTGCAGGTGGGGGCTGCAACTTCATCAGAAGACTAAATGTCCTGTGCAAAGTGAACATTTAGTGTCTATACTTCATTCAACTTGTAATAGAATATTCTTCTCAGGTGGGGTAAGGGCTCATATTGAAATTCCTTTACACAGGAAGGTGTGCGCCATCCTGCAGCTTTCCTGTGCTAGCCTTCTTTTGTTAAAATCCTGGGCAGGGTGTATCACTGATGCATATAATCCATCCATTTTATGACCGAGCTTTGCCTTCTTTCTGTGTGAAAACGTGGTAGGGTATTTCAATATGAGCCCTAAGTAGTCTTGATATAGATAATCATGTGATTATTACCCATGAAACAGAGGTCAGAAAGATGTTTTGTGATTATAAAAAAACATGTAATATCCTTGTTTACCTTGGTTTTCTTTGTTATAATCATGTTATGGGCTCCATCTGCGGTCAAAAGCGTGCCAACAATTAAGAAGAAAAGAATGTTGTACAGATAGGACTACTGTGCTTATTGAACAGCAAACCCAAATGATTTTTGCATATTACAAGTTGAACAAAATATACTTTTGAAGGATAGTAGCCCATAATACCATGCTTCAAATTGCACTTATTAAGCAGTATGTGTTCAGATGGGGTTATTAATGTCCAGTATATATCTCTCGATGAGACCATTTTTGGTTTTAGATATCTTTCAAATGTTTTAAAATTTGCTCGTTAACAATTGGACCCTAACTAAGCAGCCAACGAGTGAACAGCTACATCTGCATACACATTTGCTTGTTAACAATTGGACCCTAACTAAGCAGTCAACGAGTGAACAGCCTACATCTGCATACACATTTGCTGAACCAAAATTGAATGCTAAATAAATGATAGGAAAGAAGCAATTTGCTGATGAAAGTATTATGTAGAAATTTATTGCTTATTATGCACTGGTTGATGACATTATTTTGTACCTTTCAGTGTATATTCATGCTGGAAATGCATGCTAACATTTGGTTGGTATATTTGATGATTATTGTCGTTACATTACAATCATTGTAATATAAATTTATTGTACTGAATGAACCATGTGTGAAATTATGGATGGAGAAATCAGAGATTTATTCCTTCATCTTCAACCATTAATACAATCTCTGGTTCTGTGTATGTATTGTATTCCTTTTGTCTACTAGGTTCATTGTTGGTAGCTATGTTATTGTCAACTTTAAAAAAAATAGTGAAAGTCAAATATATATATATAACCCTCTTCTGGATAAAATTGAATTGGTTGTCTTGTGTAGTTATTTGCTGTGTTATACGGTGGATTTTTAAACTGACCCTCAAGGCCTCTAAGGCCAAAAAAAAAATATATATATTGTTGTGTTGCCCTCAAGTGGGAGGGAAAATGGGAAATTTGGGTAGGACAGTCTGATTTTTTTTTTTTTCTTTTCTTTTTTTTTTAAACCTTCCTTTACTTTTTAAAAATCCCTCAAATATTAAATAATGCTTCTTCAATTAGGGACATTTGTCAATTTTGACTTCTGGATACCTGTTAGACATCAATTAAAGACTAGTCTTTCAATAGAATATTAATTTTAAGTGAAAAACATTGAGTTTTTGAACAAATCTGTAAAAATCATCATTCAAAAAAAAAAAAAAAAAATGCACCCCTGATTTTTCAGGATTTAGGGTCGGACGGTTGAGGGCAACACATCAATTTTTTTTGGCCTAATGCTGGTTTCATACTTCCCTGCCTCTTGCTAATCTGACAATGATAAAGTATCACGCCGCTCAGCGGCACACGTTAGAAAGTATGAAACCAGCATAAGGCTTTTGCCGCTGCATGGATGCTTGTTACCTCCTTCATTCTACATCGTTTATGATCGTGTGTCATATACTGGGGTACCCAAAAAGGTGGTTTTGTTACATTTTGATGTGCAGCTTGGATTTCAAAACACTGTCACTTGAGTATTCCTTCACTTAGAAGATTCAATTAGGTCTTAAATTGAGGCTAATTTATTCTATATTACTCAAATTTTATCCTGTTTTAAAATAATTTTAATTATTTTCTTATGATGTTTGGCATGAAATGTGCCAAGGGTGGTTGAGGATTAGGGGGAGGAGGATTAGGGGGAGGGATTCGTATCGTAAATTTGATCTAAAACCCCCATTAAAAAATTTGAATCTGGTCAAAAAATGTCTAAATGAACTCCTAGACATCTAAACCAAGTAAAGAAATACAGAAGGTCATTTAATAGACTAATACTTGCTCAGAATGATTGTAAATGTGGAAAAAAGAGGTGGGGTTAAATCCCACCTACTTTGTGATTGTTTTTGCCCGCACTCTCTCATTTTTTTACCGATTTCCATAAAAAAAGGTGTCAAAATGCTCAGGAGGATGAACCACTTCAAATGAGACGTGTAGGTAAAATGTTTGAAACATTTCATTTTTTTACTATGTAACACAAAGGTATCCCAGGTTGTGACACAGGACCTTATAGTCTGTCTTGTCTCAAGTTGAGAATAAAGCCATTGTGTATTACGCAGTAGTAGGTTTTAAATCACATGCGCTAACCTAATTTATTTAATTAAGCCATTTGGCTGCGATATGGATTTTTTAATAACCCTTGAATGAATTGAATCCTGCTTGGCATATACATACACAGGTATAAAGGCGATTTGTCCATACAATGGTGATGCAACTGCGTAAACGCATCAATTCAAATCTGCCATTGCAAAAAGTCCATCATGGCGTTACTCTCAACTTGAGACCAGACGCACTATAGTACAGAGGAATACTGGAATGCAGTATAGGCATTTATTTATAGGTGGTTGTGGTAAAATACATGCAAAACGTTGATACTGGTCTATAGACCACTTGGCATGTGACGTCATTGCCCGGCAGTATGCGCGCGCATTATGGCTATTTCCATTGTTATTTGCCCTGCAGTGTGCGTGACGCATCGTAGTCTGCTAAGGGCATGTGCATTTTAAATCGCCCGCCACTTTTCATATAGTACAGGAAAGCCATTGAACAGTGTAGCGGCTCGTTCGAGCATATCGATAGACGAGTCCCTCGCCTTTGTTGATAAACAGTGATGTCAAGTGGTCTATATCTATGTAATAAAATAAGAAATCACACGAGGGCAATAGTACATCATTTCTTATGGTGAATATTTAGCCAATACTTTGATCTGGGGTTTCTCTACCGAAAGTCAGTTTAACTGAAATTCCATCCCACAAGGTAATAGACATATTGCATAACAATAGATACAGCTTGTTAATCTCATTTGTTTTGCAATATGCACACAGTGCGGAGGTTAGTCCATCTCCTTTGTTACCCAATAAGCTACTATATGCATATTATATTGTGGGGAGAAATACCAAAATCCACATATTGAGAAAGTAATATACATGGCTCTATTATTTTGCTCTGAATGTTAGGATTGTTTAAGGTTTGAAGAAGTTGAACCATCTAAATGGTCCATAACTTTCCAGAGATCTTGGCAAACAGTATCACAAGCTTTTTGATAGCCATGCAGCTATTGAAGACATCAATGATGGAATTACAATTCAAGAGCAGCTCCGACAACAATCCAATGATTAAATGATATTGTTTTACTGGATGACTCTGAAATTAACCTCCATGGCAAACATCTGTTGATGAAGTTCACAATGAAAGCAAGAAGTTTGGTTTGACCATAAACATTATTAAAAGCCACATCCAGGTGATAGGTAAAGAAATCAGCAAAAGCCCCCATATCCATTGGAAATTCCAACATTGAGCAGGTCAAATCATTCATCTATGTAGGTGGAGTGGTCACTGAAAAGGCAAGCAGCAAGAAGGTGTAGTATATCGGGAATACACCCATCCCTACAAATTATAATACGGACCTGATATCGCCCAGGACGTTGCCTGCGACCTTTTGCTAATCACTGGACTCTGTACCAATGACTGCTAAGTCCCACCTAAATACATAATAGAAGGATATCTGAAGGATAATTGGCTTGGCTATGGGCATCATGCAAAAACTCAACCCCATCTGGAATTCCAAGGAAATAGCCACCCCTAACAAAATTGGATTTTACAAAGTACTGGTACTTCCTATAGCACCTATGCCTCTGAGGCTTGGACAATCAAAAAATGTGACGAGCAGCGATTTGTAGTATTTGAAATGACTTGTCTCAGAAAAAATCTAGGTGCAACTAGAAGAGACGGGATTAGAAACACCTCAATCAGAGACACCCTTGATTACCATATAATGAACAAGATCTGTGCATAACAGCTCTCTTATTATGGACTTGTGAAAAGAATGCCTCCTTTCAGATATCAAAAAATCACATTAGAAGGAATGGTCCCAGGGAAATGACCTAAGGGATGAAATCAAAACTCGACCGGTGGCTGACAACCGGGGTTACTATTGTTCTAATCAAAGGCAAACAGATGGAACCGCTGGTCAAGCTTTGATTTCATCTCTAAAGGAAGACCCATTATGTGCTGGATGGACCACATCAAAGCAAACTGCAGTGCAATGGGAATCCAATATATCCATAGTAGAATCCATAAATCCAATCCATAGTAGTAATCCATAAATGTCAGGATACAATTCTGCAGAATTTCCGCCAAAAATGGCATAATAATTATTATCTAAATCTCCCATGCAGTGCAACACTATTGTGGGTAACTTCAGTTGGAAAGAAAATCATGACTGACTCTTCCATTTTGCAAACATTAACAAACAACATAGCTCCATGAACTGATCTCCAAATAAGGCAAAATATTCACCAGTCATTTTGTCTTGTACATGTAGGTGTAAAATTTTAAGAGTACTCAATTTGTTGCCCCATAAGGCTGCGTTCACATAGAAGTATACTATTCGGGTATACGGTGCACGTTTTACAGGTGTACGCGTATATAGTTCAATCGAGCAAGGCAATTTCATAGTACCGGGTCACATAAGGCTACGATCGCATAGAAGTATACTATTCGGTATATCGATGCACGCTTTTGCAGGTGCAGCGTATAGATTAAATCGAGCAAGGTAATTTCATAGTACCGGGTCACATAAGAGCTATTCGAAAAGGCCGTATACCTGCGTATAGTATAGTATAGTGGGAATCGCGCGTGTTCGATTTTAGTGCAGCATATACCGTCCAAATTTTTAAAACCTAAACCATATGTGGGCAAATTCATTTTTTAAATAGATGCACTATCTAATTCTGCACAGTATGACACCTCATTGAATGCAATGTGACCTCAAGAAGTAAAGTTACAAGCATTTGATAAGACGAAGAAAATGGGTAAACTGACATACTCGCTATTCGCTATACGAAATACGCTCATTCGATCAGGCTGAGTTCACATAGTATACTCCTATATGAACTCAGCCTGATCGAATGAGTGTATTTAGTATAGCGAATACCGTATACCGTATACTTCTATGTGAACTCAGCCTTGGACTGCTCAACAACAGATAATGGGCTAATCCTGATTTGAGAAATATCTTCCACTGGGAGTATAAATTTCAAATGGAATTAGCATGCTAACCATCTCTATTTGAAATGCACAATCTCTCTGAATGATTCAGCTTGAACAGAGGGTGGTTGAAATTCAAATGGAGGCAACTACCTTATGTGTTCATTAGATTTGAAATTCATACCCCCCTGTGGAAGATATTTTCAAAATCGTTGACAGTGGTAGTGTGGATTTTAAGTGGAATAGCCTAATGAGATGGGTGAAGGCTGGAATTTTCTATTCTTGATTGATAAATTTTCCATTCTTTGAGGGATCTGGAATGAGCGTTTCGACAGCATTTTTTGTGGGACATAAGAGCACATCAGACATATCGAATTGCATTCTGAATACGAAGAATGTCTTTCTGATATCAAATAATTTTCATTTTTTGAAATTCACGACATAATACAAATTTTATGACAAATTATTAAAATTTGATATTTTTCACATTTTTGATATATAACAGTCCTCGAGTAAATTATATAAATCTAATGATATATTCTTAAAGTGTATGTAGCTGGGAGGAAAAGCTGACGATCAATTGAAAATTTTGACCTTTCGTATTGAAGATATGGATTTTTTCCCAAAAAGACCTAAGTTTTTTTTGGTGTTTTGGGGAAAAAATCCATATCTTCAATACGAAAGGTCAAAATTTTCAATTGATCGTCGGCTTTTCATCCCACCTACATACAATTTAAGTATAAATCATCAGATTTATAAAGTTTACTTCGAGTAGTTAAATATCAAAAATATCAATTTTTAATCATTTGCCATAAAATGTATATTACATTGCGAATTTCAAAAAAATCTAAATTATTTGATATCAGAAGAACATTCTTCGTATTCAGAATGCAATTCGATATGTCTGATGTGCTCTAATGTCCCACAATAAGTACTGTCCAAACGTTCATACCCCCACCCCTTAAGGATTAATGGCATTTGGGAGTTAGTGGTTTGTCGTAGCTGATAAGAAAAAATCTGCAAAACCTATAGCCTTAGCAGCAAATCACAAGTGATACAAATTAGGCTAAAAACAGACACACTGACACAGCAAATACAATGTTGTCAATTGTTTTAATAAACAAAACATACAAATTGCATAATAAATAATACAAACAAAACTAAATAAACACCACCATAGCGGTGATGATCTTAATATCATAAGGACCATATTACTGTTTTCTTATAATGGAAGAATGTGTTTCCAACTATTTCCATAGAAAAATGGCAGAAACAGTCCAATTATTTCCCAGTTCCTTGTGGTGAAATTTCCAATTTCTAGATTAAATGTACTCAAAATTTCAAAAATGCATATTCAGTAGAAGTATCAATCTCAACAGCATCATTCCTCCATGACATCACACATTTACCATACTTACAGAAAATGCAGACTCCAATAATGTTGTGTTTGGCTACTGCACACTATATTGCTCTGTCTCAAGGCAGTGAAGTTTCAACACTTTGTGACACCTCTGTAATTCAAGTTCATTAACCCTAACCGTGCATCAGTATACTACAAAATACTACTTGATATATAAGCTGTTAGTGCGTGCATCCCACGCGGTGTGATGACGCAATCGCCTAAGTGATATATAGGCACGGTTTCAGCTGGCCAGCGGCCCAAGACCCTTGGCAAGGTGTCGCCCGACCGTGTGCTTGGCATGAAAGGGGTCTCGGGTTCAATCCCACCCAGAGCAAACAACTTCTTTCCTTCTTTTCTCTCTTTATTCCTTCCTTCTTTCCCTTCCCGTCGCCGAAAAGCCCCTAGGCGGTTAGGGTTAATGTGCCACCTTTGTGCATGCATAGTCTGGAGTATAGTCATATCTTGATAAACTCTGCATACAAATAAATGATAGTTAAATTGATGAATTTCCTGAGAAAAGGAATGATCCTGTAATTGATCAAAAAACTCCAGCACCAGAGGGCAGCATTTTGATTAACTTTCAAATAAACTTATTACTCAGTGTTATCAGTGAGATAAGTATAGAGGGCAGCATACAGGGTTAGTAACAGTGCCATCCGATCACTGTTCTCTTAGGCTGCGATCACATAGAAGTATCACGGTATTAGGTATTAAGCTATACGAATATCGCTCATTCGATCAGGCGAGTTGCCTGATCGAATGAGTGTATTTCGTATAGCGAATACCTAATACCATATACTTCTATGTGATCGCAGCCTTATTCAAGAGATTTTTTGTGTGACATTTTTCACAAAAGGACTACTGCATTCTCAACAAAATGAATCAACGCAGTAGCACAGAATGTAAGGTTCCAACCACTACAAAAATGCACTGCCTTGAGGCAACACTTCAGTATACTGATTGAACTCTTGCATCAGCTTTTTCCTGTTATTGCAATATGACATGCGGAAGTCAAACAAAATGAGTTAAGACAGGCGATGGCGATCTCTCTCTCTCTCTCTCTGTCATATTCACACATATTGTTGATCTCTTTTGATAGTGTTACTTTGAACTTGCTGCTTGCATACATTCAATCCGTACTTCACTGAGACTCTGATTGGATATCATAAATTTAATCACTAGCAATGACTGATTGTTTACCAACCAATGAGATGTTTTCTTACTTCCTGCTTCAGAAGGTACAAGACCAAATAGCAATCACTCACTCACTGCTAGCATCTGGTTTATAAGCCAAAATTTGTAACACGTACCATCATATAATAACAAATTCTGAATTTCACCAAGTTGCAAATTTGACCATGTTGGATGTAAAACTTTCAAATTTGGAACAAATCAAAGATTAGCAGATCCAAAGTTTATATACAACCACATATGACTCCTCTTGTAATACCAGGTAATTTGCAAAAAGCTTTACATGGTACAATCACAATGATCAGCACATATTTCAGACAAAATATTATTACTCATCAGCTGTTTGTCAAAAATTAGTGCACATGGTTTGCCTTCTAAACAGAAAGGATATACCTGAAGTAGCAGCTACGAGACATGAAATCAATGAAGTGACCATAAGTGACCATCACTGACACCAACCACTAAAATCTTTGATATATTGTCACCCTGCTGTGATAATTGCCCAACTCGATTTTTTGTAATTTTGAGAAAAAGTACAAAATATGGTTCAAGAATATACAATAATGAGACAAATTCAAAGGAATTATCAGAAAGGACCAATTAGGGAGATTAAATAACTGATGTATGTGATTTTCAGCAACTTGGACAAAAAATCAGAGCAAAATCTTCAGACAAATAGCCGAGTTATATGCTGGTGTTAAAATGCGTAACTCAACAAATTGTCACCTGTAAAAATCTCCTTCATAATTGGTCAATGACTTCGGCCTTATTACAGCAGGTACACATGCTAATAGAGACATGAATTCGGCAAAAAACTCAATTCAGCTGAAAACTGAGTTTGGCAATTATCATAGCAGGGTGAAAAGATACAATAAGATGATGCCGATCAGATCACTTCATAGTGGCTCAAGTAAGTTTTCACTGTATTTTGATTTTGGGTGGGCAAATTAATTCTTCTTTCTAGGAAGACTTAGGCCAAGAAAAAAAGAATGTATGTCTCAGACACCCGCGCGGATTGCTATGTGAAATCCAATTTAGCGCTTAGCGCTAAGCGTTGGCCATAAATTTTTTTTGCCCCTATGTTAATTTTTTCAGTATCGTATAGCGATCCAATTTTGTCTTTTTTTTTGCAGTTTGGTTGTTGTTTTTTGTACACATTTCGCCATGATTGTAAAAGAGACAAACAAAACTATTAATTGTGTATATATATTAGTATGTTTCTGTATTTGAATATCAAAAATTACATAAATATTGTGCCTTGACTGTAAAAAAAATAAATAAATAAAAAATATCGCATATCGCATAGCTCATATTTTTACCAAATGTGTCGGAGACATACTTTCTTTTTTATTTGGCCTTATGGAATAACACATAATCTAAATAATTCAAGTACACAGTCACATGTGACTGAACACAAAGAAAAGAAAAAATAAGTCTTGAATTAATACACTGTAGTGTTAAGAGTTACAAAAGAAATTGAGAAATATTTGCAACATTTTAGTCCGAAAGAAGTCATCACTACACCGTTTACCACCATTTTTATAATCCTGCACAGTTCAAAAGATCTGAGGTTTCTAAAAGGTTAAACTGACTTTCAGCACAAAAATTCAACTAACCTTGAAATTTCTACATGTGACACACCTCTTCATCATAAGTCCTATGATGTTGTGATGGACTTGCCCTTTTGTTGACCACTGGCAACTTTTGGTCGAATAAGGGCATTGTATATGGTTGGCAATTCCAGTCCTTGATCACGATTTAGTTCTGGCGATTTTTGTGCTGAAAGTCAGTTTAAACTTTTACAAATTGTTTATCACCAGCACGAATAAACTTGCATTCGAAGATTGGAGGTGTTATAAAAGTATTGAAAACAGAACTAAAGTTCTGATTTATATTATTATCTGTTGATTAGAACTTATTAAAAGATTTTTTGCTGATGCATGCTATTGCTACCTGTATTATTTTGTATCCCCTGATATCAACAGATTTATAACATGGAGTTGTACATGTTTCAATAAGAAATCTTGATTTCTTGACATAGAGGATAATTAGCGTGCTCAAGTCAATGTTCATGCTTTTCTGTACTTGAGTAGATGCAGTGAGAAAAGCTTACTGGGATATTTAAATAATCAACTTAATTATTATCATTGATCATTTGCAGAACAATGCAAAGAAAATCTGGGAAGATCTCTAACCTGTGCAGGTTTATTGCAATGGCATTGGATAGTAACAACTTCTCCCTTATTTTATATAGCACAAAAAATAGCACAGAATTGTGGTCAAACCTGACTCAAATGCTGATTGCACAACGCTACCAATAAATAGTATGTCAGACTCAGCATTACTATTTGTTATAACTACTAGTATTATTGACAAAAAACAGTCCTAAAAAGATATATGACATTGAGTGTTGACACACTAAATCCCTAGAATAAGTAGGTAGAGGATGGTCCACATCAGGTTATGGATTGAAAATCTTACATAGCTGAGAAACAAACCTAAATTATTAACTGATACCAATCACATCTTTGTGATACAGGGTAGCCTACTTCCCTTCAGTTTTTTCTGTCACCATCCCAGGACATATGTAAATATGTTTTTTATGATAATGATTTCAACAATTATTGAAGTTATTATGTTATAACTTACAGTATTGTTTTAATCATAAATAGTGTTTTAATGCATGGTCGATTCTGGCAGGTAAGCTCAATGCCACTAAAACCTGAGCAGGAACAGATTTATGTTTCTTACCCGTGCTGTCCCTTCCTACCCTGCCCCTCCCGTTGAATATTGGAAACATAATATTCCACCTGCGTTACATCAAGGGATGGCAAGTGGGGTATCTTGAAGTCAAGTCTTCACCTAGTTTCTCCTGTGGTGAAAGCTTCTACAGCATTCTGAGCACTAACAAAGTCCACTTGAATGTAATGGAAGCAGGCTACCCGGCCCTATCTACTTCTACTTAACCAATTCTATTAATGCTACCAAACATAGATAAACATGCAATAAGAAGACAACAATTTATAGTCCTGTATACCTTCCAAAACCAGTGATATCAGTTTTTTTAGTTTGGTGTTAAAATACAACACATATTATCTAGTGCTAAAGCAGAATTTATATTCCATTTAATTTGTCAAAAAGAGTAGATGAAATTAATGACTTAAAAACACCTTTTGACAAATACAATCTCTTATAAATTCAGCTTTGTGTTACAAAGTGACACATTCATCAACACTATTAGTATTACCCGATGTCGGCAGTGACACCTGTGTGCCTCCCTACAACCAACACCTGCAGAATAGAACACATGCATCACAGCTATGATATCACTGATGTATGAAAGTACATAAACAAATAATATGTTATGGCACTTAAGGATATTATAAGGTCATTTCTTATATATTATTAATAATTATCAATACATATATTAGCATGGTATATATACTTTTCTACACTATTTATATGGTTATACTACACTAACAGATATTCATATAGTAAGGTATGACAGTTCTTTGTTACAAATTACAATACATGTTTCTTTCATATGTGACCCAATCTGATCCACTCAGGCCAAAGTCAGAAATTTTGAAAATTGAGTTGCTACCAATACTAACTTGCTCAGTACCTAAACTTACTGATGTTGAATCTCCAAGCCTCTTAAATACTTGGTTGCAAAGTTATGAACCTTTTATGTCCACTTTCTTATGTTTTTTATTATTTGTTTCTCCTCACTTTTTGCCTATATATCAGTTTCATTATTGCCGACTTAAGCCTGATTGGACCAGATCTGGTCAGATATATACTTTCATATGCATACATACATGTATCAAGCATAAAACACTCCATTTTACCCAACCACTGTATATACATGAAAAATGGTAAACGTGAGCGTAATAAATTGGTTTGCAATACCATAATACCTCTTTTCACAAGGCAGCTATCTGTCAACCAAGCCTTACCGTTTCATGTCATATTTTCACTGTAATATATGTGGATTAACTAATCTCCGTTCAACCTTTTGCTGACCTACACATGTATGTACACTTCATATCATTTTCAAACAGCAATTTCAGTACGTAACAGGATTTATACAAAGCTACAGTATTTTTTACTTAGATTTACACTATTTTTTACACTAATTAGTACTATTAACATTTAGTAAAATACAAAAAGCTTAATGCTAAGTAAAACAAACACTACATAAAACAAACACTACAACTCCGAATATTATATACATGTAATGCAGCAAAAAAAGCACTTTGGGGTTTCAAAACATTTAACCAAAATAAAACTCTTTTTGGTCAGCTTTTTACAATGTTTGTTCTTGCATAACTCAATGCATCAAATTTCTCTAACATCTAGCCTATAAGTACTATTATATTGCAAATTGTTGTTGAAAAGAATGGATGAGGAAAGCAGCATTTTTCATCTTCACACTTTGTGAAGACAATTCTATAAAACAAGAAAGCAGCATTCAGAGCCCTAACCAAAGACTCTGAAGATTGGAGAAGGTGGACTCTACATTATGCATACAACCCTTCATGTGTGTAATGCTATATATGGGGAAATCTCTACTATAACAGATCGATTGTAAGCAATAGCATGGTGTGTGAGACCAAAATGTGTAATTCCAGCATTTTTTTTTCAGCAAAGGTAAAAAGTCAAGCAATAATTAGCATCATATCAACTTGTTTGTAAGTTGTGAGGACATAAAAAAGAAGGAATCAAAGTGAAATTTACTCAGACCTATATAATGCAGAAACCTTAGATCTTGCGATGTGCAGTAGGACCTGGGTACGCATCAGCAAGAATAACCCCAAACAAGCCTGGTTTTGCATGTTTTAGGCATTGACCTCTGGGTGTACGGATATGCCCCTGTTACTGGATGCATAACAAAACGATTTGAGGCCCATGCTAAAATACTAAAAAGATCACCTTCTCCATTATTATTCAATGAGTCATAGACTACAAAACACATTTTGAGGTATGGGGAACACTATACTGCTCATCACCAATTTAGTACAAAACATTGGGATACATAGTGTTTAGACTGACTGCTTTCTATTTGGAGATATATGTGCCATCCTAGATAATATTAATAAGCTTCATAAATAAAACTCAGTATGTAATGTTTGACATAAAGAAATATTTCCATTCATGATACTGCCATACATTGTATCATCTACAAATACTGCTGCACCAATGAAGCAGATATATGTTGTAATTGTAATTCAATTGATACACAGATGTTTCACAAACCTGTGTTATAAATATCATGAATTTTAACAACACACAGATGTGACAGGACATATTATTTAAGTACATTCAGCACAATAATACTGCACAGTTATAGTACTGGCTTTCACTATTAAAAATACCATTTACAAAATAGTATCAAAATTCTTTGTCTGGCAAGAAATCACTTTGATAAAAATGTGTATTAAAAAAGGTTTGAACAATGTTATCTCATTTCCACAGTGTTCATAGTTCATTGAAGTCCATGCATACTGAGACTTGGTGTTTGACTTGCATGTAGAAGATAATAACTTGAGGCTGAATAACATTTACATGAATGCATGCGGCTATATTAATCCAACCTTATTTGGTAAAACTCACCATTTACATACATGCTCGTCACACAGTCAATTCTAAACTATATTGAGACTTAAAACAAACCTATAGAAATAAGCTAATATTGCCATTGATGTTGGGCCTGGATGATTTTGATATCATCTGAAACCCCACAAAATATTTCTCAGATTTGATTGCAGCATAGTGTACTGCACCATCAGAAAAGTACTTTCAAGTAGGCAGTACAATACTAACCTACTTTCATAATACTCAAACTTTAGTAGAAAATTTATACCTACTTTGTTATGAAAGTAAAGGATACATAAATATCTATTGATCATTAAACATGAGGTGGGGTCTGTATTTTTACAATACATTTAATAGATCTCTTTCAGAACAATACAAAGTTTAAGTGAAACTGGAAGCACAGCAGCAGATCTACTTGATGCCAAGTTCATCATAGTCTATGACTTAAGTGACCTTTGCTTTGCAAGTTCTATCACTTATAATTAAATCAAAATTCCACACCAAATATCGATGTCTGTACATGTAGTACAGCATACATCCCATCACAGACTTTCCACATTACCCCACAAAGTACATACAATACCTTGGAAAATATAATGTTAAGAACTGTGATGGGATCGACCTGACAGTAGATCTACAGATGTATAGTACTAAGTTCTAACCAAGAGATATAGAGCACCATTAGTGACTGAATGAATACAGCTTGAATTCTATCGTAACTACATGTACATTGTACTGAAACAGTCCTTTCAATAAATTTGTGGCCATCGTGGAACTGGAACACTTGGCATGCATGTAGCTCCGCAGCAAACAATACGCTATGTTATGTACTTGCTTGCTCCCCCTCCCCTCCCCCTGGAAACAATGTTGGAGCAGACATTGAGCGCAACCACTTGTTACTATTTTTCAGCATTCAACATTGAATAAGGGGAGCGAGGATGCGTAAAATAAACAAACTGTCCCAAGCATTTCGCGCGGGATTGCTGGTGTACAACCACACACATACTCTGTACAAAACAGTGTACACTTAGTACCCTACATGTAAGTACCAGGTATCTTCTATGATGGTCAGAACTTACTTGAAATTACTGTACAATATGACTGACATAAGCACAAGTACTGGTATACAAAGCTAACAAATCATGGTTTGATCAATCTGTGTATAAAACTAGCCTAGATATTATTGATTTTATAAATTTATCTGACCATTTTACAAAGTTCTATGTCATAAAATGTAATATACCATAACTTTCATTACAAACATATTCAGTCAAAGATACTAGCACAATGATTTAGACATGTATACATGTATCTATTCAAAATTAGGTATTTTCTAGAATATATTTTGTAAAATACAATATGCCACAATGTGCACAAGGCAACATAATTCCATTATGATGCTAAACAGCTAAAGCATTTGAAATTTCGAAAATAAATAATTTTGGCAAGGATGTGGAAATGGTTTAATATAAATTGTGGGGCTTAGAAACTTATAAAAAAGTGAAAAAAAAGGATACAAACTTTCTGATATTTACATACATACTAACTCTTCTTTATACTGTAGGTCTATTTACAGATTATAAAAAAGAAACAACCTGGGAACAAAATAATGGGCTAAAATATTAAAATATAATTAATACCGGGCAAGGATTTGGTAATTAAAATAAGTGATATGTTTAAAAAAGCTTGTAATGTAAAATGGGGCACAGGGTTCTATGGCATACAAAATTTTGGCATTTATAAACTACAAACTCTATATCAAAAGAAGAAATTTGGAAGCAGGTTAAAGAATCAAAATAATTTCAAAAATGTTGGATGTTACTTTGAAATATTTTCAAGTAATACACAGGCAGGCACCACAGGTGACAGATTACCGGCCCATTTGCTATATTAGCAAGCATTTTGGCCTCAATGACACAGGAAGCAATTGGGTGTTTCTATGACTTCCTACATGTATCGGAGTATTGGGCTATTCCAGTTAAAATCCACACATGCACCACCTATGGAAAACATGACCTTAATCTTCCACACAGGGAGTGTGAATTTCAAATGAAGTCACTCCTTCAGGTAAACTCCATTTGAAATTCACACTCCCTGTGTGGAAGATTAAGGTCATATCTTCAATAGAGGGTGGATAGATTTCAACTGGAACAGCCCATTCAAGCACCATATGGATACAGATTCTGTTACGCTGATGTACTACATGTACATATGCTTTGTCTACTGACCTAAATAACGTAACTACATTGTACTGTTACCAATATGATAGCAATCTAATAGATGTTCATTTAGCATCCTCACTCATGTAGGCTTTAAAAGTAAATTAAATCCAAAATATTTATAAGATAATTTACTTGCATTTATAAATTGTTGTTGTCTTTCACATAGCTGTATATAGAGTACCGAAGTGTGACGTCATAAAATTTTCTTTTTTGCATTTCAGCATTTTCATGACCATATTTCAGTAGAACATGATGAAAAACATCCACTGTCCAAACTGTTTGGAACCAGGCCAATTTACACTGATTTCAATGGGACTAATTAGGTATTCATGCGGCCATATCTCGGGCCCTCATGATCTGATTCCCACCAAATTTGTACTGTGGATGTTTTTCATCATGCTCCACCAATACGCTGAAATGCAAAAAAAAATTTCTGTGACGTCATCACTTCGGTACTCTATACATTTAGTAGGATAGGAATTCTGTATATCCATGGAAGGTGACCAATACTCTTAATAAAATATATTTCCATTCTTGGTGACCAAAGTGACTCATGCAATTCACTCCAACCAACATTTTAATTTTTCCTTGCCAAATGAACTCTTTGATGTCATTTGAAATGCTTGCTTTGCTGGTGAGTGAAAATGACATTTAAATGATGCGGCTGATAACAGAATTTGCAATATTCCAAAGCTTGTGTCAATCTGGTCCACTTTTGTGAAACAGATTTCATTTTGAAATTATAACATGTACCCCGGTACAAAGAACTTTGGTTTTCACAATTTTTTGTGTCATCCTTGCTAATTAACAGGGCCATATAGCAAATGGGGCAGCATGGGTGGTAATGGCACCAAATGTTTCACTGAATCCATGAAAATTTGATAGCCTTCGTACATGTTATGACTTATGAAAGGTTTGCAGTTGAATTACATGTAGCGACCAACAAAATCTGCTTCTAGTGATACTTATTTGTAAATTCTTTCTATATTACTGAACTACTGCCTTATGATTACCATTTACCCTGATCATTCCAGACAAGAAATAGGAATGGCAAGCATCTTTGGGCACAAATATATCACAGACAGAGAAAGGGACTCAACACATAACAACACCAACTTTAGGAAGGGTATCATATAGGCCTTATTTCAGAACATTAGCTGTTAGGATATACTTCCCACTTTCAAGTTTAACAATAGGTAACTTGTCACATTCAACATTGTGCTGCAATTAAAGAGGTTATACTTAGGGAGTTTGAATATCACTCGTATTGGGGAAAATAATGTAGACCTACCTGCTAATTATTTTGACACATATACCCATCAAACTTTGATCTTCAGCTTTATGATTTGTGTTATAAATGTGTGTAAATTACCATACAATACACATGACATGAATGCTTGAAGATGCAGATTATCACTCAATTTTGTACTTTCATCAAAACAATTTCAGGAGTTTCACTATTTTAGTCCCCATGCATGACAACCCAATGTAGCTGGTCAGAATTATATGTGAAGCAAGACTCCATAAGTTTAACATCTTTGGCTGCGTGCATACAGATCTCAAATAGATCTTCGAAATTTCCAAGTAACTTGCAGTCAAGTTTTCAAATAATTCCTTACAAAATGACAATTAAAGCACACAGTCTTTTCATGAAATCTGCATTCTGAAAACTACCACTTTCATTTTGTGAAAACATGGTCTTGTCTGCATTTATATTTGAATAACAAGATTTAAGACTTTCTTAAAATGAGGCCAATAAGAACCATACTTTGTTAACCCCATGTTGCCCTTAAACAGTAGCAATCAAACAAGAATTTGGTTTTCACAAACATTTCAGTTCATCAGTTTGCAGACAGCATGATGATGCAATAGGTACATTTGGAGGTATATTGTTTACATTACATTTACAAAGTTATGTGATTTTCTTTGGCACAGGCTCCAGGGTTTGATATCACTAACATTAACAAAACATCAAACATGTACACACATCATACATGTACATAGGTCCTTAAATCCTTCATACATGTAGGCTACATACAATAAATCACAAATTGTATGAATGTACGATTACTTCGTACTAATAGGGATTTACAGAGCCCTCATAAACAGTACACAGGACCTTGTAACAATGTATTTAAATGTTAGTGAAATCAGCCTCGGTCTAGTAAACAGACTCTATCCAGAGTGAATCCAAAACAAAGTGGAATACATTAATTTTTCAGCACAAATTTCGGTATCAAATTCATCATGTTAATGTCTCATTCAAAGTGTCATTCAATGATTCACACATCTTACCAGAACACACTATAGTTTGATCAGTTCTTAATCGGCAGGCCTTGTGACATCACAGATTAATATCAATATATTTTATTTTGAGAGTTGTCTTGTGACATTTTGCGAGAAGCATCACAAATGATCAATTAAAGTCCTATACTAGATTTTCTTTTTAAACACGCAAAATGTAGGCTAGTCAGGTCAACTATATTACTCTTAATGTGGATCTACTTTTCGTCGTAGTGGTAAAAGCCTAACAATTCCCGCCAATTACGAGCTGATAAAAGTATAGAATCATTTTGTTTCTTTAGTACAAGCACATCACTGAATGACACTTTTTTTACACAACATCATTAATTTCAACTGCAGTGGAAGAAAAACAGCATGGAATATTTACCATGCTCTAGCAGTGTCTAGAAACATGTCAAATATTCCATATCAAATCTAATTTTCACATCTAATGTGGAACATAATTCGCCTTCCATACTGACAATAAATCTTAACATACATGTGTACATGTATTACATTAAGTTTAAACTAAAACTTCCAATGAACTAGAAATTTATGCAGTAATTTATATCACTGCTGATATGATGAGGCACTAAGACATCAGAAGACCTCTTCTTTGATGAACATGTAGCAGCATAATTTCTTTCTTGTGAAAACAGGTCCACACATAATACTTCCAGATAATTGGTGATGATAACACTTAGGAGCTCACACAATGTACAGTTTCCAGTTGCTGCTTCTTACATAGTGTTTGTAGGGTTGTATGAGTACCCACCATGCACTGGTGTCATTGGACTCATCGGAGAATTGATTGAACTGATTGAGCCTGTGAGGGAGCCCTCCACTTCACTATCAAAGTCCATGGAGTTGAGCGAGGCGGTTTCTAGGACGACCTTGTAGTCTTGTACGGATTCATGTAGCGACAAAAGCTGACATAGTAATGACATGTCCAGTTGACGTAGACCAACCTGAAATGAAACATGCAAATCATGGTGAATGATTGATTTTCAGGTAATACTAAATGAGGTTTGTTTTAAGGGGGTACTACACCCCTGCGCAGATTTGTGCTTATTTTTGCATTTTTCTTTCAAATTATAGCGCACTGGGGACAAGTAAGATATGTATATTATAGGGGCAAGGACTACAAATACTGCACTGGAAATTTTATTTCAGCACAGACAACAGATATGGAGTTACAGTCAAAAATGAGGGAAACCAATATTTGATCAATAAATCAATAACTACTTGCTTTGAGTTGCTGAATTTTCAGTACAGTAGTTGTAGTCCTTGCCCCTATAATATACATATCTTGTCACCAATGCGCTATAATTTTTGAGAAAAATGCAAAAATAGGCAAAAATTTGGCCAGGGGTGTAGTGCCCCCTTAAATAATTATGTCAAAAACAATTTTGTTTTGAGAGTCTCTACTGCTGCATATAGGATGCACTCCTGTTAAATGCTAATTAAAATATCCTCTAAATCTGACAAAAAAATGGCACTTAAGGGGGTACTACACCCCTGCCCAATTGTGTGCCTGTTTTTGCATTTTTCTCCAAAATTATAGCGCATTGGTGACAAGTAAGATGTATATTATAGGGGCAAGTACTACAACTACTGCACTGGAAATTTTATTTCAGCACAGACAACAGTTGTGGAGTTACTACTTGCCTTGAGTAGTTGTAGTCCTTGCCCCTATAATATATCTTACTTGTACCAATGCGCTATAATTTTTGAGAAAAATGCAAAAATAGGTAAAAAATTGGGCAGGGGTGTAGTACCCCCATAACCAGTCCCTGTTTTTGGACTAAAACATGTCTTACTGTACCCTTTCATCTGTAATTTGTTTTTATGTGGATGACCCAATTCTAGAGTTTTCTTATTACTGGCCCCTTCATGCTGTTGAAGCACTGTATGTAGTCCTGCAAGCAAGATTTCAGGCCCTGCGTTACAAGGTGGGAGTACTAATAAGTGGGTGGTGTGACATTTTTCTTAAAATATGTAATGACTTTAGTTATTTAGATATGAAGATGAACACCTACAGCTTTCATTTTGATATCATTTTAAAGCCTATTCTTTCTTCTTTCATTTGACACCAAACCCAGCCTTCTCTACCAATTCTAATTAACTTTATGATTAATTATGTTAACGAGCATGCAGGTGGGCGGATATTGGGACACGGATATTGGGACACGGTACCATAGAAACTGTATGGGAAAAGCGGCATCCCAAGTTTGGTTGAACTTTATTTGATTCTACAAACTAAAAACATGTCTAGAGGAAATGTTATTTGATTAAAGAATTAATAATATGTCATAAGTAGTCTTATAAAACTTTAATTCTTGTAAAACTTCAATTCAATTAGGACACGGTTTCAGATTTGAAGCAGGTTTGACTGCCAAAAATGGCAAAATATAAAGTTTCAAAAAATATTGTTTTAAATATGTTTTCTAGACTGAAATTTTGTGCAGAATTCATTTCTGAAGTCAGAAATGCACAATCTGTCATTGTTTTCCTGATATGAGCATTACAGTAGAGGCATATGCTTTTGACGGAAATAAAAATATGAGCATTTTAGCACAAGTTTGATACTATATCCCTGTAGTACTGTATCATGGGAATAACTGATTAGTTTTTCTGAAGTCAGAAATGCAAAATCTGTCATTGTTTTCCTGATATGAGCATTACAGTACAGGCATATGCTTTTGACGGAAATAAAAATATGAGATCCATAAGTGACAACATCATCACAACATATTTGAACTCTATTGGCACACTTATAAAGGCTCTGCAAGGCTCACATCATGTTGTAGTGCAAGTCTGACATCTGATTGGTGCACACACATTGAATATAGGTCACATGATTGCGCAATATTACAGGTACTAATTGTTCCCGATTTTGCTCAAAAATGGGGGGGCGAGCCAATTGGATAAAAAATTAGAACTCAAAAAATATGCATTTTAGCACAAGTTTGGTACTATATCCCTGTAGTACTGTATCATGGGAATAACTGATTAGTTTTTTAAACATATCGCCATAATATTTTTTTTTTTTGCGATTTTTCGAAATGCCAAATTTTACGTAATTTACAGATGTCACAAATTGTTAAAAAAATTAGAAAAGAAAATTGAGAAGGAATGGAAAGATATTAATGTTATACCCAAGTAGGAACTTATACTGTGCATAACTGATTAGTTTTTCAAGCCTATAGCTCTTGTAGTTTTCTTGTAATCCCGATTTTTATAAATGGCAGGAATTTTTACACACATCAAAATTTTAAGGGGTAGGGGAAACATTTTTACATTTTGCAAGTTTTTCCCTTAGTTAAAATGAACAAAGTTAGGTATCAAATGAAAGCCCATTCAATACTGCATAGACTGGTAGGTCAACCATCACTGTAGCTCCTTCCTATCAAGAGTTATGATTTTTCAAATAAGTGGGTGAAGGAAACCTACATAAATATGTTTTCTATACTTCACTTGACCCAAATATATGATTTTTTATGGTGATAATCAAGTCGCACATGGAATTTTAGAGGATTTTGATAGCAGTTCCATTAAAAAAGCTGCCATCGCCATGAGACTAAAGATCTAGAAACACCCCGAAATGCCGTTTTGGGGAATTTTGCTAGCTGAATCTTTTTGATGAAAGTCAATCTTTGACAAGATGTAACTTTGCTACGGAAAGTGCTATGAAAAAAAGGTTTTCAGTTTTGGCTTAGTTTACTCAAGGGCTTTAATTTGATATATAAAACGATGCAATTTGATGGCAAATTTGAATTCACCTAGGATACCTATAAATAGTCATTATAGTGCAGTGTAAAAGTAACTGCTGAAATGATTAATCAGATGATTAATCAATCATCCATTTTTAGTACTTGTAAAAACGTCATGTAAAAGTGAAGGGAAAACAGGCAGCCCCCATGTACTGAGAACTGAGTCAAGACATTCCAATGGGGTTACACACACATACCATCTCATTCCTGAGCAGTGCTAATGCAGCATCCAGATTGCCAGAAGGTATCACAACCCGTTTTTTCTTCGGTCTCTGTCCTCGCGTAGGACTACTATTTCCATCTTCTGCTAAGTTGTGATGGATGTTCGTTTTATGGGCATGAATTCTGCCTGTTTTTCTCCATGTTCCGCTGTTTGCATTCAGTAATCCACTTAGACTTTTGGGCAGTGTTGGGAGACCCGGGATTGATGTTGGTGATTCTGCCATCTTTTCTTTGCTTCCTGTTTACAAATTTTGACCGCTTGGTGGCGCTATAACCATTCAACAGCTGTGACCTTTGACATGACATTTTGCCTCGATAATTATTTCTTTTCCATGACAACTATCAACAGCAAAATCATGCAAGCGTGAAATATTTGATTGAGATATGGTGGAGTGATAGATCACTGCAGATATGGCGGCTAAAAGCAAGCCAATTGGTAGGTTCTGAGTGGGTGTAATTTTGCATTGTTTACCTGTAAATATGGACGTATTTATATTGCCTAATTTTTAATCAAAATTCGGAAGACATTCATCACTGTTCATTGACTGAAGTCCTGAAGACTGAAGTTCATCTTCACTTCAACTCACAGTTCATTTTACACATGCATGCATGCAGACATAGACTGTAAGGTACTAATTTCGAGGAGCATAACAAACACCAAATTGGTGTCATAACAAACACCAAATTGGTGTCGTATGACCTGACTTGCATGCATTCTTTTTTTGTCGAGAGTTGACATAAATTAGTCTAGATTTTTGGTTTTCCCTATAGCCGTGTACTCAATGCGCAGTCCCTAGCCGCCTAGTGAGTAGATTTTCTTGCAATATTTGGCCTATTTACCTTCAAATTTGATCCTTACATGTACTTTGATTCCAGAACAATATCCAGCGTAGTAAAAAAAAAAATTTTGGCGTTTCTGATCGTCACGATGAAGCATTTTTCAGGACAAAAATGGTTGCTCAGTTCTTCGTCTCATTTGTTTTTGTCGTAGGCAGGTGGTAGGTTAGTCTCGGCACACACTGTATGTGTCTATAGGAACGACGAGCGTTAGGGCCGGCGCAAATTGGCTGTGCAGAGACTATCGCTTGATGGTGATCAATGACGTATTTTCACTTAACTTAATCAACCAGTCCTTCATTCAACTGCTTACGCACGGTCATCGGGTTGTGCTTGTTCCGCCATGTTTATTGTTTTGAGATCGGGGCCTTGGGATTTAGGCTATTTTATTGGAACCAAGGCATTGTCCCTTAATAGGCCCGTAAAATGGCGGCACTCCCTAGCTTACTGAAAAAAAGTACGCGAGTTCATGCAGAGGGTGCTGGACGTGATGACGTGAAAATTTGAACGGTTGAATGCCGGGCGGGCGGGCGCCGTATGAATATGAAATTTTATTATGAAATTTTATTTTTTATTTTAGGGCCTATTTAAATATATTTCAATTAATAAATTCATAAATAAATAAATAAATATTTTAATAAATAAATAAACGATTTAATAAATATTGTAATCAATACATTTAATAAATTTTATTTATTTAATTAATATTTTAAATAAATAAATAATAAATAGCATGATTTAATACATGGACATTTTGTTTGTCCTAAAAGTAGGCCTATGGCATTTATTCCGTAGACTTTATTAGAAATTAATTATTTTCATAATTACTTGTAGGTTTAGCCCTTTCCAATTCAAACGGAATAAATAGCATGATTACACATGTTTGCCATATGAACATAATAGCATTTATTCCGTAGATATATCAGGAAATAATAATGAGCATAATTGTTTATAAAAAAATATATAGGCCTAGGCCTATATATAATTCTTGCAGGCTTAGCCCTTTCCAATTCAAACGTTAAACTTTTATTGGGCTTAAATATAGACGGAATAAATAGTATTTGTCATTAAATGTTAATAACATTCTATATATTCCGTTTGAAAACACAAATATAATGATCGAAAGGCCTACTCTTAATTTACACGGAATACATTGCATTTGTATAAATAAATAGCCTAAATGATCATTATACTAGGCCACTAGGCCTTACCCTCTATTGTCTAATTTATGCCCTAATTATAATAAATGCTATTTATTCCGTTGAAACAAACACAAATATGCAGATCACATTGACATTAAATAGGCCACTTACTGTTATATGCCTAGGCATATGATGCTTGTGGACTCATGACTTCAATAAAATATCCGAGTAATTTGCAATGCACTCATGCATCGGGGCGGTCCACTGCATCAACGCGAAGGGGTATTACATGTATGGTACAAACACGCAGCTTGTTGTTGAGTACAAGAACATTCAGCAACTCTACCATGCATGCGCTATGCATGTCTAATACATGTTACGGTGAAAATGTGTTTCTGCACAGCTCAAGCAATGAGTGCACGTACACACATGCTGTTGAGTGCAGAGCTGTCATGGCTGTGTCTGTGTGTAGTGCAACTTCAAGCATACCCGAGCCAACGTTCAAGAGTGCAATGCTGTGAATTGAGCTCTACATGTACGGTCTATGTTGTGTACGTGTTTTGCACAGGCATGACAAGCAGTGCGAGTACACACATGCTGTTGAGTGCAGAGCTGTTCAAGCATGTCGAGCCTACGTTCGCTACACAAAAGTTTGCGATTTTCTCGTCTGTATAAACAAGCCCCCCTGGAACAAATAGGTCCGTCTAAAACAAATAGATCCGTAATCACTTCTTTCTTAACCTTCTTCCCCCAAAACTATCCTAGCCCCTCTTTTTGCTGGTCATAAAATCCCCCAAAGAAATCCTTTTCTCACCCCTCCGGGCGGTGTTAATTTAAGCTTGTTTGCTATTTTTATTTTGGTCGACGCTATATATTAGTCCCTTAATAGGCCCGTCCTATGGAGCTTCAACACGTAAAAATCACCAATACGGGCTTATTAAGGGACTAATATAAGTGTGTTGGATATCGTCAAGCTTTATATTAGTCCCTTAATAGGGCCGTCCTATGGAGCTTCAACACGTTAAAATCACCAATACGGGCTTATTAAGGGACTAATATAAGTGTGTTGGATATCGTCAAGCTTTATATTAGACCCTTAATAAGCCCGTATTGGTACTTTTTACACGTTAAAATCTCCAATACGGGCTTATTAAGGGACTAATATAAGTGTGTTGGATATCGTCAAGCTTTATATTAGTCCCTTAATAGGCCCGGCCCTATGGAGTTTCAACACGTAAAAAGTACCAATACGGGCTTATTAAGGGACTAATATATAGCGTCTGACCATAATAAAAATAATACAATAGCAAACAAGTTTATATTAATACCGGGTCCCGGAGGGACGAGAAAAGGGATTTCTTTTGGGGATATATTTTCCAGCAAAAGAGGGGCTAGGATAGTTTTGGGGGGAAGAAGGTTAAGCAAGAAGTGGTTACGGATCTATTTGTTTCAGACGGTCCTATTTGTTCCAGGGGGGCTTATTGGTTCTGACGGACTTATTTAAATTGGAAGTCGGCAAGCCTACAAGAAATCAAATGTTATTTCATAATTAATTATTACGGTCCTATGGAATACGGAATAAATGCTATACTTATAGGACAAATTATAATTTTTATATAATAATGCTATTTATTCCGTTTGAAATTGAAAGGTCTGAGCTTAGAAGTAGGCCTAATTATGATAATTATGTCCTTATTAATTCTACGGAATAAATGCTATACTTATAGGACAAATTATAATTTTTATATAATAATGCTATTTATTCCGTTTGAAATTGAAAGGTCTGAGCTTAGAAGTAGGCCTAATTATGATAATTATGTCCTTATTAATTCTACGGAATAAATGCTATACTTATAGGACAAATTATAATTTTTATATAATCATGCTATTTATTCCGTTTGAAATTGAAAGGTCTGAGCTTAGAAGTAGGCCTAATTATGATAATTATGTCCTTATTAATTCTACGGAATAAATGCTATAGGCCTACTTATAGGACAAATTATAATTTTTATATAATCATGCTATTTATTCCGTTTGGGTCATATCCAGCCATGTATTGTGTCTTGTTATGGTTTTGGCCTGACCAAGGAACCAATGGGATTCGAGGATTTTGCAAAATCTGAGTGCGCGATGGATTGTTTTGATCATTGATGAATGACTATCCAACAAGTTCGCATCGTATAATAATTTCCCCACCCACCACTCCCAATAGCAGAATGGGGTGATTGAAAGGGTAGTGTGCATTTATGTCAGATTGATATGTCATTCTCAAGTAAAGAGAAATATAGAGAAGCTATCATGTCACTAACAAACCGATATTAATGAAGTGTATTATGAAATGTTTAATGTATTTATAATGCAGACAAATTTACGGCTATGCCGCACAATCAAAGGGTAATTTCCTTACTGGTTTTACCATGACTCATCCAGGCATAAAACTTGTCTCATTATGTTTACACCACAGAAGTTAATATTACCATATGTATGAAATGTTATTATTATGAAATGTTTCGTTGTAGATATAATGTATACAAAGACTATGTCGCACATGCAGAGGGTAATTTCCCTTCACAGGTTTTCTATGGCTCATCCAGGCATAAAACTAGTCTACATTATGGTTACACCACATCAGTTTATATTACGTATGAAATGTTATTATTATGAAATGTATAATGTAGTTATAATGTAGACAAATTTATGATATGTCGCACAAGCAGAGGGTAATTTCCCTCACAGGTTTTCCATGGCTCATCCAGGCATAAAACTTGTCTACATTAAGGTTACACCACAGCAGTTAATATTACCATATGTATGAAGTGTTTTTATTATGAAATGTCTAATGGAGTTATAATGTAGACAAAATTACGGCTATGTCGCACAAGCAGAGGGTAATTTCCCTCACAGGGTTTTCTATGGCCCATCCAGGCATAAAACTGGTCTCATTATGTTTACACCACAGCAGTTTATATTATCTATGAAATGTTATTATTATGAAATGTCTAAGGTAGTTATAATGTAGACAAATTTTCTTCTATGTCGCACATACAGAGGGTAATTTCCCTCACAGGTTTTTCTATGGCCCATCCAGGCATAAAACTTGTCTACATTATGTTTACACCACAGCGGTTTATATTACCTATGAAATGTTATTATTATGAAATGTCTAATGTAGTTATAATGGAGACAAATTTTCTTTTTTTTCGCACTTACAGAGGGTAATTTCCCTCACATGTTTTTCATGGTTCATTGAGGCATTAAACTTGTCTACATTATGGTTACACCACAGCAGTTAATATTGAATTCTTGTCTATTGTGTTTCAGTAGTATGTTAATTTTTAATTGTCCTTAGGTGATTCAGGGCTTTGCATCACATATGAGGAGGAAATCCTTCACAATATCTGCAAGTAAAGTAAAGTAGGAAGGACAGCATCATAAAATATTATATAAAGTTGTTATTACAATATAGAGAAACACTGGATTGCAGAAAGCCTCAACATATTGGCAATACAAGTAAAATATTACAAATTGTAGTTTTCTTTTAAAGCTTAACTAGCTATGTAATTTCAAATGTGTTTATCACAGGGAATCCAGTGAAAGGCAGTCAGATCTTCAAAAAGAAGGAGAAAGGTCACAATATAATATTGTTCCTTTTATATATTTGGATTAGTTTCAGAAAATGGAGATCGATAAAAGATTAAGGAATATAATGTTAAGTAGTATGTGTGGAAAAATTTGTTTCTCGCCAAGGACTACATGCATAATTGCTGGAGATGGGGATTTTGAGATTCCTTTAGTAAATTATAACAATATATATGCACATGTACACAAGTAATTCACTATAAAACCTTTTATCTATTGTAACTTCCAGGTCACGTACACACCTGCGGAGATAGCCAGGAACAGTTACCCTCAAGATATTGAATGTATGCACCAGTAGTATATATACCTTGTGGGGGTCTCAGCCATGGTAATTCTGGTAATCAACGCTTTCAGAGTGTTCCACTCGAATCCAAATTCTAGGGGATGGGTCTACCCTAGGATAGGTTTGATTTGATTTGGAAATAGCTATCTGTACAGTCCCTGTCACTGTGCAAATAACCGATCCTCGCCGATTGCAATAGCACAAATTGTAACACTTGCTTCAGTCCGCATCACTGTGGTAAGGGAATACGATGGTGGCTGTCGTGTTCCAAATGTCTTCTATATGTTCTCTATGAGAATAAATTTGTTAAATTTTTGTCGGCTGAGATCTAGGTAATTGGTGTAAAAAATTTGAAACAAATTTAAACGCAAAATAAAAGGCAACTTGTTGGATTGCCATCCATGATATGCAAAATCTTCGTGTTTTGGTCTTTCTTAAGCTTCTCGGTCGTAGGGTAAATGGTCATTATTGTTTCATATGTCAACGGAATAAATGCCATGTTCATATATTTATTTATTATATTATTTAAAAACAGTTACTTAGTTTTTTTTTTTTTTTTTATTTAAAATATTAATTAAATAAATAAAATTTATGAAATGTATTGATTAAAATATTTATTAAATCGTTTATTTATTTATTAAAATATTTATTTATTTATTTATGAATTTATTAAAGTTATTTATATATTTATTTCATTACTTATTTATTTATTAGATGTATTTATCAAAATATTTATCAAATCTTTTATTAAATTATTAATTTATTTATTAAGCAATTTATTATTATATTAAATGAATTTAAAACAATTAAATCATTTATTTAGATATTTTATTTTATTATTTTTTAATTATTTATTAAATTATTTTATTTATTTAGGCCTATTATTTATTTAGGCCTATTATTTATTTATTTATTTATTTATTTATTTATTTATTTATTTATTTATTTATTTATTTATTTATTTATTTATTTATTTATTTATTTAATTATTTATTTAATCATTTATTTATCATTTTTATTCACGCTATGCTGTGTGCTGTGCAGGGCGCGTCGTAGTATAGCGACCTTTGCTTTGAGTGCGCCGCATAATACGCGTATATTTTCAGTAAGCTAGGGGTCTTTATTTTATACGGGCTTTTTAGAGGACAATGCCGGAACCAAAACAACAGCGGGAATCGTGTGTTAAATTGACATTGAAAAGAACAGGAGGGATCAGCGAAATTTACTCTTGTGCGCACGCGCAGTGAAATTTGTCATTTTTCATTCGTGATCATTTTTGTTGGACGCTGGAAGAGAGGCGGCTTCTTAAATCATCTTTATTCGCGAAATTCCAAATGATATTATTTCAAGAATTTGGTAAGAATCCTAGTTAAGTTTCAGCTTCTAATATGAGTACAGTTTTACATGCATCGTCCAAATTTCAAAGAAATTTTTTTAAATGCCACAGCGGCGCAAAGTCTTAAGCGTGTAAATCACATTCACACACAAAATGGGAAAAACGAGTCTCAGTGGACGAACGGCGTCCATGAGACTCAGCGAGTCTAACATAAATGGTCTTTCAATTTGTGCCGAGTGTCCTTGGCAGACTTGACTATGCTTCAGTGGTCATGATAGGATTCAATAGATAACCTCTGCCCCACTAATACCCAGCTATTGTCTGAAATTGCACCTTGGAAAATATATTATAACAACTCAGTCTCAGTCCCTCAAATGATAGTCATACATGTACATGTATAACGACCAAAAGATAAATGACTGACTATCATTGTTCCGCAGTCTAGCATGCATGTACAAATAGCATTCATTAATTTAGTTCATGGACATGTTAATATCAGATGTCACAATAATAAATTTAAAAAATGAGATCGTGTATCACTTTTTACTCTGAACTTAGTCATAAACCGTAAACTCCATTTTCCGAGGCGCGGAAAACTTCCGCGCCTCCGAAAAGGGCGTTTACGGTAAAGACACCAAATTGGTGTCGTATGACTTATGACTTGATAAACAACACAAACTACTCCACGTGGAAGTTGTTGACATTGTTTGTGACTTTTGTTGAACAAATTCCTATTTTCTAACAACATGTGACACACCAAAACATAAAGATCGACTACCGGTATCTAATGACTTCATAGTTAGTGTACAATGATTCTAAATTTACCATTATCTGCGGATTCCTTTCTGTTCAAACACAAATTTGTAGTTTCATATTTTTGCCGTGATCGCAGTGTTCGGCGAAGCTGCCAAATAATTCAACACTGATGGCCATGTGATGACGTTGTTCAATCCGGGTCTCTGTGGACTCTACCACTTCACCGTATGCTAAATGCTTTTGCGGCAATGGGCATGATGGGGGCGGGGATCGCCCTACGCCGTCTGGGTGATTTGTCAATCAAGTCAATTACCTCCCCTATAGCCGAGTGGAATTAGTAATATCATGAATATGCTAATCCTGACTTCCCATATCATGAATATGCTAATCCTGACTTCCCATATTGCATTGTGCGATAAACATGGACGACTGCTGCGAGTGAAAAATTTGGCGTGTTCTCACCGATTTCATCTAAATGTGTAAGAAATAATCATCTGATTTCAATATGGAATCAAGAAGAAGAAACCGTAATCACCTCATATACGACTAGAGACAATTTCAGTACAATAGTAAGTGTGCATAATTGCTAACGAAGATGAATTAAGAACCGGTAACCAACACGATAAAGGGTGCACCTCCGTGTATGTTGCCTAACCACTCAGTCTCTCCATGATAGTCATATAACGACCAAATGATAAATGACGACTATCATTGAAGACTGAGTTCCGCAGTCTACTCTGAACTGTCTCCAGACGTCTGACAGTCACGAGTGACAGACATTCACATTCATTTGACGTTATACATTATAATATATATAGTGGGAATTCCAATTGAATGAACGCAGCTTTCAATAGCGTGGCGATTTTTTGCGTACACATCGCGCGATGTACGCCAGCGTGTGCGACTCTGCGTGAGTAACGCGGAAGTGAATCCAACCATCATGATGACATGACCATGCCAATGCACTCGTGATTGGTTAGCATTGTATCCAAGGTCGTGCGTTCGCGTTGTAATTTGAAATACGCGATATACGATCGCGGTTGGATCGAGTACAGCTGCTGAAAGCTGCGTTCATTCAATTGGAATTCCTACTATAGGTACACTTCTAAGGTACATGATCATATGATTATGATAGTGCATGACTACATGTTAGTGCCGTACTATTACGCTGCCTTTTGTATTCGCAGAGGAGGACAATTTCGACCTCCTTGTTTGTTTACAAACAGAGAGGTAGACAAAGGGCCTGTCAAAACTGTTCAGCTTGTCCAAATACTCAAGTATCAAAAGGATGGTCCACAATAGAATGATTCACGCAACATGAATAGGGGATTAAAAAACTGTGAAGTAGGACCATGTGCTTCTTTTGTCCAATTTGGCATCAAGATTTCGAATGGAAACAGTTCAGACCCAGAACACGATCATGTCAGAAATTAATATTTTGTTCTGGGTCTGATTATTCGGACTAACTACATGTATGAAAGGGGCGATGCTGACTTTTAGACCACCCTAGCTATATTGGTACAAATGACTAATTTATCAAATTAAACTTTCGCATCAAGGTTAAACATGTTTTTAGCTATGTACAAACATGGAAGAAAGAGATGAGAAGGAACCACAACGACTTCGATCGGCCAAGTTTTAATCCGCTTATCTATTGACGCATGAAAAGAAAAGCTATCAACAGTACTTGCTTTCATGTATAATCCATTTACCGCGATCGATGCTTGGCAAAATCATTACTGGAAAAAATTTATAACAAACCCATCCACGAACAAACAAACGCTACCCAGAAGTAAGATTCTGGAATTTCACTGATGCTCTGAACATGTATAGTAGCTTTGTTTTCTACAGTCAAACTGTTTTCTTGATCGTGTTGTGTAGAAATTGTCCTATAAAACATCGAAAAGGTAATCAAAATCTGCCGTTTTTTTGCTGAGTTTCATCTTTAGCAAATAAGGTAAGATTTTGGTGACTTTTTCGATGAAAAATAGATGTAAAATGTTCTTAAATAATGCACAATGTTCGGTTGAGTCCGGTACATAAAACCTGTTTAATTTAATAGTTTATATGTGTATAATCGTAACTAGCCAACTCGTTTCAGTGCCAAAGACTGCCAACTCTGAGAAAAAAGTCATCAAAGTTCGGAAAAATTGGGCAAAATGGAAGAAAAAGATGTAGGCCATCGATGACCGATGATCACGCCACCAGAGAAAATCCTATAGGGGGCTTGAACGGAAGGTCATTAGTTCAAATCATCCTTCAAACACGCTCCAGAAGACATGCAAATACATGGAATACAATACCAATCACCTATTTAACGCGGTATTGATCAAAGTAAATCCTCATGAATAACAATGTCAACTAAATGTCGGTAAAGGGAGTGGACAAAGTGAATGCGTTCGTTGTGGTTCCTTCTTATCTCTTTCTTCCATGGTACAAACATACCTTTTATTTCATCGAACAAGCTTTATTTTGTTCCGAAATCCATGTTTTTATCGCTATTTTGGACATACATGTAATAGTTAGTTGTAAAACCGGTGATGCCTCCGAAACGTTTGCGTAAAGTGCTTGATGTACGCTCGTTTTGACGATAATTTAAGCTAGGACATTATGCATTTTCAAGCATGTTTGACATTTTTTCGCTGCCTGACGCAATGCTGCATTTATTCAAGATGGCAAATTTATCGAAAAACAGATAATGTATTTTTCTGAGTAAATGCTTCCATTTTTTCTTCTTCTTTGTGGTACTGCACAACGTCCCTTAGTTTTGTGACTTTTGGAACTAGACGAGCAGGAATAATGGTGTGCGCATGTGTTGTGCTTAGTCCTTGATGTTGTAGTCTTGTGCTTTAATTAGGTTGCTGTTTTACGGCCAGAACCACTCGCTTCCTAGCGAGTCCCAAATTCAACTGAATTTTTTTAATTTTTATAACCTTTCTTGTTTCTTCTCATTTTCCACCAGTTAGCACCACAACGTGTGCGTGATAAGGTTTAAAATTGATTGCGTCGTCGCTCTGTTTTACAGCATAACATTAAGGGAAATTCAATGAAAAATACATGCACAAATGCATATATACAGGTTTTCAGTTGGGCATGTTACTTTACTGCTGTGCATGTTGCATGTACTTTTCAGCCTGTCGTTAGGAAAAAAGCTCATTTGTGCATGTAGATTTTATTTTCTATATCGGCCCCTGTCACAAGTCCTGATAGTCAATACGTTGTGTGCTCACTGTGCTGTGCCTGCAAATCTTCTCTGGACTCATACTATCCAGCCACTTTGCTGTCAGTTTTTCAAATACATTGTATTTGCTTCATTGGCAGGATTTTTTAAAGGGTTCTCTTGGTACATTGTACATGTAGGCCTATCTCTATCAGCTTAGATGTAATTGATGATATATTTTCATGTGGTTTTTTTCTTGTTTCATACAGGAAGTGTGCACAAGCTGCCTCCATCTGGCACAGGTGTTATGAGGAGCCCATACAAAGGACATACATCAGTCAAGAGCAATGGTAACACACTCTACTTTTTTTTTAATTAAAAAAAAAATTAATTGTAGTTCAATTTGGTAAAAACAGAAAAAGATTTTAGATGTAATTTAGTACCGGTATGGACATTTGGGAATAAGAAAATGAATACATACTTTGCATAGGGAGTACCATAAATTTGAACAGCAAATGCAGAACATTTTCAATAAATAATGTTAAAAGGGATTGATTCACTCATTACGGGTACCGCCATTTAGACTGTTTTAAAGTCAAAGTTTTATTTCAAGCTCTGTCTTGTTGTTTAATTTCAGCCTTTGCTGCTACCGGCTGTACACGTCTTGTAAATCAGTATGGAGTCATGGATCATCTCAATGTCCATTATAAGAAGATACATACGGCAAAATGTAAGTGACTTGTTAACCTGGAATTGAACTAAATCTATTTCTTTCTCAGTCTGTAGTGACTTACTACAATGGGTTGTAGCAAGTATGCGACTAAAAACAATATTCTTTATTCTCATTAATTCTTGACACTTCAATTCAAATAAAAATATCAAAAGTATACTAATTTTAATCAAATTAATTTCTACTATAAATTACCTAGGGCTTAAGATCGATCAGTCCTGTTAATATTGCTATATATGCCTCTTGATTGGTTCAAATAGCGTATTGCGGCAATGTGCACATGCTGAACCGTCCTATATCATGTCACACAGGTAAGGACCAATAAGATTTTAAGAACGTTCTCAAGTGTTTAAGAATAGTGAGTAAACTAACTTGTGTGAATTATTATTCTCACTATAGTCTGTATGCCTTCATCGAGGCAGTAATTTAGATTTTTTTATTGTATCTCTAATATATTAACATTCTGCTTGTTTTCACAGCTCGTATCGACAGCTCAACACCAAAATCATGGACCACCAGCGTAAAAAGTAAGCATGATATATCATTGGGCAGGAAAAACCTATGTACTTGTGGCCCTTGAACATATTTATAATGAAACTGCCAAGAGGTTACATAGGAGGTTTTGCTTTAAACATGTTCAGGGGCCAAAGACACATTGGAGGTTTTTCCTGGCCAACAACAAATATTGTTTTTTGTAACTTAATGTATGGTAACATAACACTTTTTTCTTTGAATAAATTCATCAGGTCTGTAGATTATCCATAACATAAAGAATTTCATCTGATCAAGACCGGTCAAAACTTATGTTTTACCATCGGTTGACTTCATCAGCAGTGTTGCTGTTTTGAAGTGCTGTGTGATATTGAACCAGAAGTTGATGCAGCATCAACCCTTGTGTCAAAGTTCTTATGTAACACAGGATTGTACAGATGTGAAAGTTGGTAGGCCCCTCATCTCTGAAGATAATAATAACACATCTGAAGAAAATTGCTTTTATGATATGCTTGCCTGCATTTGTAAATAATGTTCAAGCCAATAGCTTCATGTAAACAGTCATAAAATACATGTCATAGAATCACACTGCATACTACAATGTTCCATATCAGTAATAGCAATTTCTTAAAGTTAAAAATTTCAATATGACATTGTTTTTTTTTTTAATCCACTTCTTCTCTATATAATTTTCCACAAAACAGAGATAGACCAGGTGAAAAGGCAGGGCATGCAGAAGAAAGCCAAGTCAGCCAGTAGACCATCGTCACGATCCTCATCTAAAGCATCTGGGTACAATAGACCAGACACAGCGAGATCATATGATAGGGTAACTAATTTATTTTTGAATTATAATTATAAAAGGATGACCTGATTGACAACCTTATCCTAAAGCCTCCATTCCTCTGCAATACGGAAAACGGGAAAAAATCACGGAAATTGGAATTTGAGCACGGAAAATCGAAAATGAAAAATTCTGAAAAAGTAAGCTTAAAATTGACAGAAAAGTAAGAATTTTCTTGAAAAAATATTTAAAACTATCCAAAAATTTGTCAAACATGAAATAGCTGAACTAAAAATACAATTTCCAAGCATAACAACTCACTTTAAATCACCCAATACAACCCTTGTCTCAGTACATGTGCGCTGTTGATGTTGCATCACATGGTTGGAAAATAACTGGGCCAGGTCGATCATGACAGCTCATGACCGCAAAACACTACACTCTGTATGTACATTGTACATGTGCCGTACTGGTTTACTGTGCGAGCGTACCGTGCTTTACGTATGACCTCCTTGTGGCGCATATAATTAGCAGTGAACTGGCTGAAACTGGATCACGGAGTGTGCGCTTTCAGTAGTGATTGACTGAATGCATGCCATGTGCGATTTGTTTGTGTAACGTTCTTAGTCAATTCGAAGGTCGGCTTCAGTAAGGTAGGACAAATAACTAACAAGTTTCATGTTGTCTTGTCATTTTGCTTTGTAAGGTGTTTTTATAGGGATTTATGAGTAAAACGGAAAATCACGGAAAATGGCAAAATTGCAAAACAGAATTTTGATTTTGTAAAACGAGAAATGGAGGCTTTACCTTATCCCTCACACTCTTTACCCCATCAACTGCTGGGGCTATCAACTCATAAACTTGGAAGAAGAATATTTGGGTGATGGGTCTTATATTAAATGTCAGTCAGGCCGAATACATTACAATCAGGCCACCTGCCTCTACTGTATTGTATATATTTTATTTCAAATATCTGGTTTCAGGATCTGACACTTCAAGATTTAAGATTTTGACATATTTTCCATGGTCCAATTTCAATACAAATACTAACTGCTGGAGCTATCAACTCATAAACTTGGAATAAGGATGTTTGGGTGATGGTCCTTATATTAAATGTCAGTCAGGCCGAATTAAATACATTACAATCAGGCCACCTACCTCTAATGTATTGTACATGAGTAAATACATTAAAGGGTTTAAATGAGATCTCAGTTACTTATTTTTTTTAAATTTACATAAGCCTACCGGATACTTGCATACACTCACATAAAAATTAGTGTTTTTTTTGTTTGTTCATGATTACTAGAAATTACTTTCCCATTCCATCTATATTTTATTTCAAATATCTGGTTTCAGGATCTGACACTTCAAGATTTAGAGCTTGTAGATCATCTGTTAGAAGACGATGATGATGATGACATATACGGACAACATCAGAGACGGAATGCCAGCCCTAAACAATCTAGACACAGGCCTAAAGAAAACGGTCTGAACAGTACCTACGGTGCCAATAATAACCAATTAGGCTATACGACCACAGGACTAAGTACATCAAGGAGAAGTAACTCACGATTAAGCGGCACTAATAGACCTAGATCAGGAATGACGACAGATCTGCTTGATAAAAGGGCTGATAGCTTCACGACACCACAGAAAGAGTATACTCCAAGAACGTTAAGAACTAATGCCCAATCTAGATTAGCACAGTCTAAGAATTACAACCCACCAAAGAGGAAAGCTAAACCTAAGGCAGCTGAAGAGGATGCCTACTCATCGTTTTCTGAGGAAGATATCGAGCTACCGCACGACCAAACAGGGTTAGTCATGAGGAAAATTATTGTCAATGTATTATAGTGCAAATGATGACTGTATTAGTTTGGATATGAAAGGTTAATAATGTGTATGTCCAGTGTTCGAAATAAGCACTTATCCTCTTGTCCTCTTGTCCAAAAATCACTGGGGACAACCATATTGAGATATGTACTTATCCTCTGGACAAGCACTATATTTTATCTCTTAAAAATATGACACATTTTGGGGACAACCAAAATGTTTTGAGGACAAACAGAATTTATGCTTTAGTTGTCCTCCAGACAACCTCCATATTTTCCTTATTTCGGACACTGTGTATGTCTGTATGCCATGCACTTCACAATCTTATTCTCTGCATGTTTTCATAATTTTCAGAAAAGGAATGTCAAAAAAAAGTGTTTATTTTTCATCGGAAATTTTCAATTTTTCAATAAATTCCTGACATTTTGAACAACTGTTTCATACCCAGGTATTTTCGATGCTTTTCCCGATTATTTTTCAGTTGATTTTAGTACCAAAAACATCTAACAGTCATTTCAAAATGCCAGTTTTTTGTTGTAAGACTCCGTTACAGAATTAAACCTTGCTGTTTTACTCCATGATTTCTCTGATTTATCAAAGCCCTGCTCTCCGTCCAAGTTAACATGAGGACAAAGGAGTAAATTATTTAACCTTTATGCAATGTTTTAGTTTGATACTAAAGTAAACAATTCATCCCTTTAAAAGTATCATAGTCTCAAATTTAACAATTATTGACAGTTGGGTCACCTGCTTGAATCATATTGTTCTCTGGATTCCATCTTTGAAGACAGTGTTTTGATGACTTACCGTTCGAATGTATCATTACGTTCACTACCTGGAGAGAATTGATCAAAAATTGAATTCCCTCCTGAGGTTCGTATCTGTCAATGAGTTGACCAGATCACAAGGATGCCATTATAGCTAGTGGCAGTATATATCACAATTGGGTCAATGAGTTACATAAAAATGACCTTGTGTGGTATTTTGGTTTCCAGGAAGTGAGTTTTGCGTAAGGCAATTTGTGGTTAAATGTTGATCCCTCACTACAAAATTTATTACCGTCAATTTGGTTGAAAAAGGAGGTGAGACATGATCAATCTCTCCAGGTAACAAAACATAATGTTAATCAGTGAATTATGTCAGCACTTAACCTATACAGCATGTCACAAGAATTAATAACAAGTCGTATTATTTCCTTTAACAGAAATGATGAGTATGGTGAGCCGCATATCCCAAACAGCCCTACTGAAGATGAGACGAATGATGCCGTAGCATATTGGGTATCGAAACATTCCAAACCTACGCCACATCTAAAGAATACAGGCAAAGAATTTAATACTACTCTAGGTGATATACAAGAAGGACATGTCTTAAACCAGTCACAGAATAGCTACACCTTACAAAGGTAGGATCTTATTATATGGGCTTCACTTTGGTGTTTAAACTGGCCAGGACCATAAGTTGATACAATCGGAAACCAGCAAAAAAGATGTGTTTGTTTTCTAGTTGTCCAGTGTTTAGACTGATTGCACTACAAAACTAGCCATTGGTGATGTCTGTAATGCTATCAGTGGATGGATCAATAGTAAATAGGCCAACCTTCTAGTTTGAATTGACACGATCTGGTCCATGGGGGCCAAAGGCGGCAAATTTGAAACTGAGTTAACGGTAAAAATATGGAGTAAAAAAAAAAAAATACATAAGAAAATAGACATCAAGAAACTTCATAACTTTAGAACCAAGTATGCTAGACCTTTGGTGTTTTCAGTAAATGATAGCCTTTTGTATGTGTAATGTAACAATTACAGTAACTCAGTTTTCAAAAATGCCTCCTTTGGCCCCCATGGACCAGATCATGTCACATATTATATGGGCTTCACTTTGGTGTTCAAACTGACCAGGACCATTGTAAGTTGATACAATCGGAAACCAGCAAAAAAGATGTGTTTGTTTTCTAGTTGTCCAGTGTTTAGACCGATTGCACTACAAAATTAACCATTGGTGATGTCTGTAATGCTATCAGTGGATGGATCAATAGTAAATAGGCCAACCTTCTAGTTTAATTGATATATCCCAAATCCTCAGTCGGTGAAAGATTCTACCTAATTATGTAATAATTCTAGTTTGGTATATCCCAAATCCTGAGTCACAAATATATCCCAAATCCTCAGTCGATGAGAGATTCTACCTAATTATGTCACTAATGGACACTAATTTATTTATGACAGCATTCAAAAATCTTATTTGTCTCCAACCCTAGAGTTGATTGAAAAAGATTGCATGAGCCAGTAGTGATTGACGGTCAGATCTAAATTAACTCAAGTGTCTTTGACTCATTTCAGGAATAGAACAATGGAAATGACTCCAAGAAGATTCTCCAGGAAAATGGAGGAACAGTAAGTTATTAAATAACTAGCGAGAGACCCGCGCTTCGCGCGGGTCCCCGCTAGTTGAGTAAACGGGAGCGGTTAGTAAACGGGAGTGGTTAGTAAACATGGTAAACGGTGATGATAATCATGGTGTCTTGGTGTAGATCATCTTATTCATCCAGTATAGCAATGATCATGTTAGCTTGATAATCATAAATATCCAGACCTGTGATAATGTTGTTACTCATTCAATCCATCAGATTACTTTTGAAACAGCTCGTGACAAAATGATTGATTTTAACTTTATCATTATTTATAAAACATTAAGGTTAGAAGAGGTTGCTAGAAAACGTTTCAATTTCGGGTTATAATCGTAAGCAACATTAAAAGTTGCTGCAAAACATTTTAAGCGATTCCGTGTTGTTAATAGCAAGGCCTATATTCTAGCCAGGATTTAATTACAGGCGGGGCAATGAGAATTTCCAAAATGTGGACATTCACCCACACCCTAACATTTAACCTTTTAGGGCTATACTGAACAGTTCTGTCCCTGTTGGCTACATTTTAACCATTGTTAACATTCCCTCTGAAAAGTGCACTTTCTTGCAAATCTGTCACCCAATGAACCCCTTTTCATCAGCTTACACCCATGATCCCCCGAAATGGCTTCAAGGCCTTTACTCACCAAGTTTTCAATTCTGAGGGGACACAACCCCTGCACGGCGCTGACACAATGGTGCTTCGTGGCCATTCAAAAAGGTGGCGGCAAAAACTTTGAGTGTGCCCCCCTAGCCTGAATCCTTCTGGCCTCTAATGGCGGCGCCTTTTTTTACCCACAATCCTTCACGTTGCCTTATACAGCACAGTGGAGCGGCCGTGCGTGAGTATTCGAGGACTGGAGGATCGAGTCTAGTGCACCCCCCCCCCTTCGCTACTGTCTAGGCCTACGCGCGGAAGCCAACATTAAATGCGTCCATACCATGCGCGGCAATGCGCGTGAAACTATGGTGCCGTGTACGCGCAGGTGCGTGACTCGCCACTTACTGCATTTGACGCGTTTGCTGTCATGACCTAATCCATAAGGTTATTGACCTCAACGGCCTAGCAACCAACCATTTTTTTTTGTTATTTCCATAGTGATTGAATAGTTTTGCAAAAATGAACGTCAGATGGTTTAATGGCAATATGTACCCGATCAATGTACGCAAAAATCAGAGCTGAAAGTGAAAGTATCTCGGCGCCTGCTTCTGGACAAGATTTAGCGACTTCCTTTTATTTATATAGATATGAGTAAATAAAATGTATGTCTGCTTGCAATGTCAAGCCAAACCAAGTTGATGTGTGCTCATATAGTACAGTAGTTAAATTAAATGTTTATCGGAAGTAATTTTGTTTGCATTTTGTGCCTAATGATGATGAATTGCAATTAGCTCAAGGACTTACATTAGCTACAGCCCTTACAGTAGAAGTTAAGTTCATGTAAATTAATGTAATACTTATTTGAAGTTGCTTCCTATAGTAAATACCAGAGAACTTCAGTGATGGCTCTTTCTAACATTGCGTCGACCGTAATCATGGAAGTGAGGTTCTGATTGACTAATCATAATTAGCTACGATTGATCGGAACCTGATTGATGTCTGATTGGCCGATTTCCTGCCGTGGCAACAGAGTCGGTGACTCTTTTGCATGGCGCGCGCGTATACATTTACATGCAACATCATGCCACCGCTGAAGTTCTCTGGTATTTACTATAGATACGTATTTTTAAACTGCCACATGGTTCCATAGGCACTTATTATGTAACATCATTGCATGTCACAGAAATTGAAGCAGCTTTAAACTCTATAAACCCGGGGGGGGGGTACTCAAGTTTGATTTTGGTAGGGGTGTGCCGCTGAGAATTTGAAAGTGGACCCATAAATATACCAAATTTTCAAGAAATTTGGACCTGTTGATATACCAAAATTCAAAATTTTCGGCCAAATTTAACCCATATTGTCATATTTTTTACAAATTTTCCCAAATTTTTTTTGGACAATTTCAAAATTTTGGCTAGATTGAGGCAAAATTGGGCAATTTTTCAAGTAAATTGAAAAAATAACCCATTCATATACGGCCAAATTGGCTTAGAAAAAGGGGTCATTGATATACCAAAGGCAAAAGGCGAAAATGCTACCCATATTTGCGGCACGTCCCCGTATGGTCATTTGTACTAAGTACTCCCCCGGTATAAACCTAAACGTATCATTATTCAGAGATACCAAAGATTTAGATCCAAGGAACTCGGACTATAAATGCCATATTAGGCTATTCCATTTAAAATCCACACTACCCCTGTGGAAGATTTAGCTAAAGAATTCCACAGTGGGAGTATGAGTTTCAAAAAGAATAGACATTTGGGTAACTTCCATTTGAAATACTTACCCCAGTTGTGGAAGATTTAGGTAAAGCCATAACACATGGGTTTCAAAATGATTAACACTGACCAATTACATTCGAAAAACATACTGCCCCTGTGGAAGATATTTCCAAAATCTTCCACAGGGGTCGTGTGGATTTCAACTGGAATAGCCCATTGCGTTGGCTCTCATACATACAGAAATACCGTAATTCTGGCTCATTTTGGCAAACCTCAAAATGGAACAAAAAGTAGCATCTAGAAGTATGCACATTAAGATCAACATTGGATAGAACATTATTTTCCCTTCCATGTGTGGAAATAAACACAGATGAGTGCACTCAGTGCAGTCTCTCCCAGTGATTTTGAATAAGGATACAAGATACAGCTCTATAGAGGCACAGAACAAAAGCCAATCGTGTACTTATCGCATATGGTTACTTTTTTAAACACTGGCTATCCAGGCTTGTGCATTTTTATTGTATGAGTTTGGAACGGTCCATGGATTTCCCATGGATAAGCATGTGTCCCTCACGGACCAACCTGGGTAAACAAACAAACAAACAATTATCTTGTGTTAAGGTATGTCAAATCTTGTGTTGAGATCAAAAGTTTTGAATCATAACTTATTATCTTGTGTGTTTATGTTTTTGATTTGACAGAGAAGAAGAATTGCGCTACTTAGAGTTTGTGACTGATGTTACCAATGACGTACTCAACCGAGGCATATTCACCAATAGAGTATTGAAGCAAGTGTTTGAAACGCACATACAACTTCACAAACAACAATTGGATGAGGTAAATAAGCTCAGCTCGCAATTCTTTACTGTAAAAAGACTGCTCAGTGCCAGAAGTGGGTAAGTGCAATAGCTGATGTGTTAGCTGCCATGTATAGATGAGTACAGTATATTGTGTGTAAATTGCAAATTGTTCACAGGGCAGCTATTGCATTTGCCCACTTCTGGCACTGAGCATGTAAAGTTATTTTTGAGATTTTTATGTTTTTTTGAAAATGTACGAGTTGTTTATTTTGTGGAAACTTTGTATACCGGTAATTAAGTATGCAGTAACTTTATATAAAAAATATCTTTTGATGCCTGCATGTCCACTTGCGAAATTTGCAAAAATAAATCCAAATTCAACAGCAATAGCAATTATACCCCCAATTAATAATGGTATAGGCTGTAAAAGTTCTGCTCAAAATAAATTTTGGAAAAATTCTGCTACAGAATAATAAAAAAGAATTAGCATGTTTTCTAGATTTTTTTGGAAGAAAATTATCCTGGGGAGTCACTCTCACCCAAAAGTACTACCCTGCTCTATTGCCTCATATAACCTGTCTTGGTACAAGGCTAACTCTAGGCAAACATGGAAATAATACCAGTCCCATTGCAGACTCAAACATATTCACCATCATTGCCTTTAATCATGAGTACCATACCTTGTGTCATTTTGCAGGCTCGGATGCGAGACCTAATGCAGCAGCTCCAAAGAGATCTTCAGATTCCAGATGACGATGATAACGACGATGATGATGATGAGAGATGACATACACCTCTAGGTTACCAATTAGTAAATACCAGGATCTTTCACTACTTTGTTTCTTCACCTTGATTGATTTCTTGATCTGTATTCACAAAAATGCACTAATATTGATCTTGGACTAAAATAAGGGGTAGCCCAACTAGGTAGGACCTTCATTCACTCATTGGTCGAAACATTGCAAGAATGTCAAGAGGTGAAAAAGTTTAATCAATGATATATAGCTACTTTTTTTCAATGGTTTCCTTTTGGTGAGTCTACAAGTCTAATCCATTACCTGATAACACCTATATTTGTTTAGGATCAGGTTAGTGTGTTTTTGTGAATACTATCAAAATTGTGTCTTGTAATCAATAGTTGTATAGCTGAAACCCATGTTTTTCTTCATTGTAACTAATAAGTGGGTACAGGTGACTTTTTTTGTATTATATCTGCATGGTGATGTCAAGGAAATCTGTGACTTATGTGTGCGAAAATCATGTTTGACCTTTGAAAGCTTTGACCAACCTAAACGAATTTTCATTCAGAGGTGACTGATATACAAGTCACCATGACTGTAGCGAGGTGTCTGTGTGAACAATGAAATTATTTCTGATATAAAATAATTTGTTCATGCATACGATATAATACCGATCATCATTTGTAAAATTATGTTCAGTTATGAACTGATACTGAACTGATTATTTTAAAAGACAGAGCAGGAATTTAAAATGCTGTTGCTTTTGTTAATTTATTTTTTGTGTACATTGGCAAAATAGCAGCAAACAAAACTAAAACTTAGTATTATTATGGTTATATCAATAAGTAGTGTACTAGAGCTACATCTACTATGATCAGTTCATAATAGGCGAGAATTATTTAGTTTTTGTTACTGTGTGCATCAATAAAAGTGCTAACTTACACCTGCTTAAGGGCTGGGGTATGAACGTTTGGACAGTATTTATTTTGGGACATTAGAGCACATCAAACATATCGAATTGCATTCTGAATACGAAGAATGTCATTCTGATATCAAATAATTTTGATTTTTTGAAATTCGCAATTTAATACAAATTTTATGGCAAATCATTAAAATTGATATTTTGATATTTAACAGTACTTGAAGTAAACTTTATAAATCTGATGATTTATACTTAAAGTGTATGTAGGTGGGATGAAAATCGACGATCAATTGAAAATTTTGACCTTTACGTATTGAAGATATGGATTTTTTCCCAAAACACCAAAAAAATTAGGTCTTTTTGGGAAAAAAATCCATATCTTCAATATGAAAGGTCAAAATTTTTAATTGACCGTCGGCTTTTCCTCCCTGCTACATACACTTTAAGAATATATCATTAGATTTATATAATTTACTTCGAGGACTGTTATATATCAAAAATTTGAAAAATATCAAATTTTTATAATTTGTCATAAAATTTGTATTATATTGTGATTTTTTAAAAATGAAAATTATTTGATATCAGAAAGACATGCTTCGTATTCAGAATGCAATTCGATAGGTCTGAGGTGCTCTCATGTCCCACAAAAAATACTGTCGAAACGCAATAAACGCTCATTTTGGATCCCTTAAATTCACACAAAGCATGCATTAGTCACATAATACCCAGTTTACATAGGTGCTGCGCCCAGGTTTGTGAACACCATTCTATTTTAATCAACGATGATATGAGTCCCGCCTATTCTGGGCTGGTCATAGTATTTCATTTATAGATATTTTAGCAGGTAGAAATACAAAATTGTTCATCCAAGGTATGATTATTATAATTATTTTTCGTAGTGCAATTTCTTCATGTTTATGTATCCTTGTCAAGTTACTTAAATAATTTGTACCAACGATTGTAGCCACTCTTGAGTAACAAGTTAACAAGAGTTACTGTGTGTGTGTGCTTCTCTATTGTGTTTTAAATGCATTGTACTACTTTAAACGCTATAGTATTATCTGAATTTCTGAAATATCCATTTAAAAATTGCAGAGCTAGATTTGCAGGGTTGTGCCTGTTGTAATTGTGTATTTTATATATATTTTCTAAACAGAAACAGTTACGCCACCAATGTACAAATGTAAGTGTTGTTGTAAAAAAAGATTGTAAATTAGAAGAAATCATTATTGTTTTCTAGTAGCTTTATAAATTGATTATCATGCATACCCAAAGTGGTTAAACCCAGAGTCATGTATGCATGTTGCTGACAGAGAGCAAAATAGTGTATAATCTGTTGCAAGGTTCCTTTTCAACGTTAACCATCGCGTGACGTCGAGCATCTGCATAGGACCTTGTGGAAAGTTATATGAGCTAGATGGCTAGCAGTACACTTAATTTGTAATAGGTATTCTTCAAAAAATTATACCTCCAGATTATTTCTCATGCGTCTGTAAACTTTGATTTCTGCTTGTGCTTACTTGTGTTCTGTGTGTAATGTATAGACCTTTTCATATCAAGATCGGAAAAGTTCGGAAAACCGCGATATTTATTTAGTAAGCTAGGGGGTCAAATTGTACCCAAACTGGCAGACAATAAATGTCATGAATTACGACACCCTTTTGCGCGAAAATACAGCTTATTAAGCCAATTTGAACATGGGGTCATCGCGAGAAATATTTTCCTAGCATATTGAGCTAACACCGCTGCTACTTGGTTTTTCACAATAAGATACTAATGGAAAGAAATGGATAATGTCCGTAATTTTTCGTCAGTTAAATTTTTTTCCAGAACGTGTTTGTTTACGTTCATCACCTCTTCCATAGTCAGTCTCTTACACAACGCTACAACCGCACGCTTAATTGCACGTTGAGTGTCCTTGGCAAAAGTACCTCTCTCGTCCCTAAATTGACCATCGAAAGTTCATCGTAGTTATGATGCCTGTTACACATTGGAACTTCGCACTGTACATGATGCTGAAGAGGTACTTTTATGCGTGCGCGCTAGGGAAATTATTTCATGCTTCGGGTTTTATCGGAATTACTCAGTATGAAAAGGTCTATTGTGTTGATACGCTGCACACAGATCATTGTAACACTCAAGCTTAACAACACAAATTGTTGTTCCATTTTACGCTTTTGCCGGAAAAATGCTGGAGGTACACTATTTTGCGTGACAAACTAATGTGACATATTGTCAACCTGCTATGATAATTGCCTAAGTCATTTTTTGTAATTTTGAGAACAAGTACAAAAAAGGGTTCAAGCATGAATTTAAACATATTTATTCACCAATCTTTGCACAAGAGCAAATGATAATGGGACAAATTAAAAGGATTAATCAGAAATGATTAGGGTGATTACGTAACTGATGCATGCTTGAACCATTGTACTTTGTTTTCAAAATTACAAAAAATGACTGGCAATTATCGTAGCAGGGTGATGGTATTTACAGTAGCATTATACACAGGGCAATTCTAAATCTCTTTGTTCATACCATGTATATATTATGTAGCACAGAGTGTATCTTGGAATATATATTATGCATGAGATTAATTTGAATTTATTTGTGTGTATCATTTCATTAAGGTTTAAATATTACTTAATCAGCAATAACCAAAAATAATCATGAGTATTGTACAAATGCAGTGCCTTAAGAAGGTGTTTTTGTGTGTGTTTTATTACATAATATTATACTATAAATCATATATATCATAACTGTTGCATACTTTATACAATGACTTGAAATGTGTTTGTGTGTGTCGCCAGTGTGCATTATGTAAAATGAGTGTAATACATATGAGTCCCGGGGGGGGGGGGGCACTCAACTTTGGAAGTGACGGTATGTGCCTGTAACAGGCCCCCTCTTGAAGTCGACTATACCCGATGATCCCCTTTTTTAAAAAGTCATACCCGATGACCCCCCTTTTTTTTAGTTGCAGCTACTGAAAGACCCCCTTTTTTTTGGTTGCGGCTACCCAATGACCCTTTTTTTCTAGATTTTCTAGAATAGCATCATCAAAATGTCAAAAAATAGTGCTGAAACTTTCAAATTTTGCTCAATAACCCCTTTTTTCAAAATATTATACCCAATGACCCCCTTTTTGATTTTGTTTGTACCCAATGACCCCCTTTTTTAAATAACGCTTTGTACCCGATAGGCCCCTACTTCGCGACGCCGGTAGGCACATACCCGTCACTTCTAAAGTTGAGTGCCTTCCCCCGGGATATGAGTACTAACACTAGTGTAACAGTCCAATCTTTTATCTGGCCATGTTCGTTATAGCTTTGGGCAAAAGGGTCTTGCTAATCAAATTATGCGTTACCTAGCTAACTCTGCCTTAATTTGGCAAAGTGATCAAATTGAAACAAAGAGACAGTGGTACTGAAAAGGTGTTATTTAATTAAATACGAATAGAAAGAAGTGGCTAACATGCATTTGCAACTTTTCTAGACTAAAAGTGCAGAGGTCAGTTTCACTGTGGGCCATTTTCAGGAATAATGGGCAATACTTTTCATAGGCAACCATTAATTTGAGAGAAAAGCATATATTTTCTGGTTGCAGGTTCATGGTATACGGTAGCTGAGACCCGATACATGCTTGTACCCAGGCCCGTAACCAGGGGGGCTGAGGGCGGATGCCCCCCATCCCAAAATGCACCCAAAGTGCACCTTTTTTTTACCCCAACAGTCCCATTGGGTTTTTTTTATGTCTGTTTGGTTAAAAAGGACCAAATTTTGGGGAAAAAAGTCCACTTTTTCAAAATCTGCCACCCCCACCCCCGTCCAAAAAGGTTCAAATTTTGAAATAAAGGTCCACTTTTTCAAAATCAGCCCCCCTCCAAATAAATCCTGGTTACGGGCCAGCTTGGTTGTACCCAGTCCTCTGGGTTCTTTAAAGTTTTATCTCTCTGCCAAACATTCAGCTACATTTCACGTAGATAAGTGTCCTTGAAAAAATAATTAACATCTTCACCCAAATGACCAAATGTTTTGTATGTTCTGACTATATTTTCCCCAAAAGTCTCCAAATTTGACATATTTTGGTCAAATTTAAACTAAAATACCTCAAATTTTAGTGCACTGTGTTGCCCCAAAACACCCAATTTCTTCTCATAATGCTGTCTGGTTTGAAAAAGATGAGCTTATACTATACTAGTGTCCATCATGAGTCATATAATGATAAAATTGTAGCTTGGTTTGAGTAAAAACACATCAACAATGCAAATTACAGGAATAGAATATTAAAATACACATATGGAAAAGTAGTCTCTTTTGCTCAAATAAAAGGGGTCCCACAGTTAAGCAATGGGAGAAAATTGTCTTTTTTCACTTTCAACTTCAATTACTATAAAGGGAAAGTCTTTTATTTTTTGGCTCACTCTTAATTGTCTCATGTATATATTAAACTCTACTTTTCACAATTTTCAAGAAAATCTGATGAAAGACCTCGTCGTACAGGAGCACTAAACACCGCAAGGTATTCCCAAAATCTCACTCAATTTACTCAAGAAATACACTGACATGCACCCGTGTTATTAAAGTAGCGTGCTATAGACGGCCCTCACTTGATAATAGTCAGTCTGATTGACTTGGCTCACACGATATTTCCTAGAAATACTTTGCCAGATTCTACTCTCTAAAAAGGAATCTGATTGGTTACAAAATGCCGTCGTACAGTAGGAATAACCATACCCTCTTCCGTACAGTCCTGCTTAGTGTGCTGTGTGGTAATGTATGCATTGTGCATTGACCTCGAACGCCTCTGTACACACAGCGTGCACACACTGGAGTCGAGTATAATTTATTTAAAGAGACTTTCATAGGAAAACTTTTCCATATGTATTGCACACATTTTGTTTAAAATAATACGAACAGGCGACCATCACCTCTATTACACCCACCTGGAGAATCACAAAATTGGTAATTATTTTGAACATAATGGGCAGTTTCAATGCTAAATCACATATTGGTTTGGATGTGGCCCAAAAATGGTGTAGATGTTTTACCTTTGAAGGTTTGCAGCTGCTTAACCCCCTGAGCACTACCTGTTGATCTAACATTGCCTCTGATCGGTCAATTACATGATACCTTCACTTTAATCACCAATTATAATGGAGCTTTGCAAATAATTCACCCCAAATTTTGATGCGTGGTAAAATTATTCTAACAATGTCGCTGATTGGTCCAATTGATAATGAAAACCTCTTTTTGGCCAATCGGCAGGTAGTTCTCATGGGGTTAACTGAAAAAATATGGCAGATAAACAATGAGATTGGACTGTAGTACTTTTTCATAATTCTTATGTACCATATGACTAAAACTATGTAGCTTCACTAAATAACTTGATCTTGTTCGACTGTGCCATAAACTGTTTAATACTGTTTCTATTTATCAAGTGCCTATTATATTTACCATTGAGGACCTTGGATCTAAAACGGGGGTTAAGTCACATTGAGTGCATTTTGACAAAAATGCCAAAAACCAAAAACGTGTTTTTGTGATGAAATGACATGTGGATGCATGATTATTTCTTCCATTACGGAGACTTAAAATCTTAAAAACTTTTTGTTATGACAAATGGATGTATTGTAGTGTGGTTGTTTTTGCCATTTTCAAATACTGCTATTAATCTGAAAGGAAGTCAAGTCCAATATTATTGTTAAACACAATAACAGTGTGCCATCTTTAGGCTAATGAAATGAAATTATTAGTTCCCCGTCACCCGCCCGCATATACCTTTTCAATTTGACCAAAACTTTCATAATTTTCATAAAAAAGTCAATTAT